>NW_025963835.1:32193908-32538908 GCF_023055435.1 Haliotis rufescens
TGTGTGTAGATTGACTTCTGGTGGTGTGTGTAGATTGACTTCTGGTGGTGTGTGTAGACTGACTTCTGGTGGTGTGTGTAGATTGACTTCTGGTGGTGTGTGTAGACTGACTTCTGGTGGTGTGTAGACTGACTTCTGGTGATATGTGGTGTGTGTAGACTGACAGCTGGTGGTGTGTAGGCTGACAGCTGGTGGTGTGTACACTGACTGCTGGTGGTGTGTACACTGACTTCTGGTGGTGTTGTCGGTGTAGACTGACTTCTGGTGGTGTGTGTAGACTGATTTCTGGTGGTGTTGTCGGTGTAGACTGACTTCTGGTTGTGTGTGTAGACTTACTTCTGGTGGTGTGGTCGGTGTAGACTGACTCCTGGTTGTGTGTGTAGATTGACTTTTGGTGGTGTGGTCGGTGTAGACTGACTCCTGGTGGTGTGTGTAGACTGACTTCTGGTGGTGTGGTCGGTGTAGACTGACTTCTAGTGGTGTGTACACTGACTGCTGGTGGTGTTTCAGCAAGCCGTGTAGACTGACTCCTGGTGGTGTGTGGTGTGTAGACTGACTGGTGGTGGTGTGTACACTGACTGCTGGTGGTGTGTACAGTGACTGCTGGTGGTGTGTACAGTGACTGCTGGTGGTGTGTGGTGTGTGTAGACTGACTGCTGGTGGTGTGTAGACTGACTGGTGGTGTGTGGTGTGTACACTGACTGCTGGTGGTGTGTAGACTGACTCCTGGTGGTGTGTGGTGTGTAGACTGACTCGTGGTGATGTGTACACTGACTGCTGGTGGTGTGTACACTGACTGCTGGTGGTGTGTACAGTGACTGCTGGTGGTGTGTAGACTGACTTCTGGTGGTGTGTGGTGTGTGTAGACTGACTCCTGGTGGTGTGTGGTGTGTAGACTGACTGGTGGTGGTGTGTACACTGACTGGTGGTGGTGTGTACAGTGACTGCTGGTGGTGTGTAGACTGACTCGTGGTGGTGTGTAGACTGACTGGTGGTGGTGTGTACACTGACTGCTGGTGGTGTGTACAGTGACTGCTGGTGGTGTGTAGACTGACTTCTGGTGGTGTGTGGTGTGTGTAGACTGACTCCTGGTGGTGTGTAGACTGACTTCTGGTGGTGTGTAGACTGACTGGTGGTGGTGTGTACACTGACTGCTGGTGGTGTGTACAGTGACTGCTGGTGGTGTGTAGACTGACTGCTGGTGGTGTGTGGTGTGTGTAGACTGACTCCTGGTGGTGTGTGGTGTGTAGACTGACTGGTGGTGGTGTGTAGACTGACTCGTGGTGGTGTGTAGACTGACTGGTGGTGGTGTGTACACTGACTGCTGGTGGTGTGTACACTGACTGCTGGTGGTGTGTACACTGACTGGTGGTGGTGTGTACAGTGACTGCTGGTGGTGTGTAGACTGACTTCTGGTGGTGTGTGGTGTGTGTAGACTGACTCCTGGTGGTGTGTGGTGTGTGTAGACTGACTGGTGGTGGTGTGTACAGTGACTGGTGGTGGTGTGTACAGTGACTGCTGGTGGTGTGTACAGTGACTGCTGGTGGTGTGTACAGTGACTTCTGGTGGTGTGTGGTGTGTACAGTGACTGCTGGTGGTGTGTACACTGACTGCTGGTGGTGTGTAGACTGACTCCTGGTGGTGTGTGGTGTGTGTAGACTGACTCGTGGTGATGTGTACACTGACTGCTGGTGGTGTGTACACTGACTGCTGGTGGTGTGTGGTGTGTGTAGACTGACTCGTGGTGGTGTGTGGTGTGTGTACACTGACTGCTGGTGGTGTGTAGACTGACTCGTGGTGGTGTGTAGACTGACTCGTGGTGGTGTGTACACTGACTGCTGGTGGTGTGTACACTGACTCGTGGTGGTGTGTACACTGACTGCTGGTGGTGTGTAGACTGACTCGTGGTGATGTGTACACTGACTGCTGGTGGTGTGTACAGTGACTGCTGGTGGTGTGTGGTGTGTGTAGACTGACTCCTGGTGGTGTGTGGTTTGTAGACTGACTGGTGGTGGTGAGTACACTGACTGCTGGTGGTGTGTACAGTGACTCCTGGTGGTGTGTGGTGTGTAGACTGACTCGTGGTGATGTGTACACTGACTGCTGGTGGTGTGTACACTGACTGCTGGTGGTGTGTACAGTGACTGCTGGTGGTGTGTAGACTGACTTCTGGTGGTGTGTGGTGTGTGTAGACTGACTCCTGGTGGTGTGTGGTGTGTAGACTGACTGGTGGTGGTGTGTACACTGACTGCTGGTGGTGTGTACAGTGACTGCTGGTGGTGTGTAGACTGACTCGTGGTGGTGTGTAGACTGACTGGTGGTGGTGTGTACACTGACTGCTGGTGGTGTGTACAGTGACTGCTGGTGGTGTGTAGACTGACTTCTGGTGGTGTGTGGTGTGTGTAGACTGACTCCTGGTGGTGTGTAGACTGACTTCTGGTGGTGTGTGGTGTGTGTACACTGACTGCTGGTGGTGTGTACACTGACTGGTGGTGGTGTGTACAGTGACTGCTGGTGGTGTGTAGACTGACTTCTGGTGGTGTGTGGTGTGTGTAGACTGACTCCTGGTGGTGTGTGGTGTGTGTAGACTGACTGGTGGTGGTGTGTACAGTGACTGCTGGTGGTGTGTACAGTGACTGCTGGTGGTGTGTACAGTGACTTCTGGTGGTGTGTACAGTGACTTCTGGTGGTGTGTGGTGTGTACAGTGACTGCTGGTGGTGTGTACACTGACTGCTGGTGGTGTGTAGACTGACTCCTGGTGGTGTGTGGTGTGTGTAGACTGACTCGTGGTGATGTGTACACTGACTGCTGGTGGTGTGTACACTGACTGCTGGTGGTGTGTGGTGTGTGTAGACTGACTCGTGGTGATGTGTACACTGACTGCTGGTGGTGTGTACACTGACTGCTGGTGGTGTGTGGTGTGTGTAGACTGACTCGTGGTGGTGTGTGGTGTGTGTACACTGACTGCTGGTGGTGTGTAGACTGACTCGTGGTGGTGTGTAGACTGACTCGTGGTGGTGTGTACACTGACTGCTGGTGGTGTGTACACTGACTCGTGGTGGTGTGTACACTGACTGCTGGTGGTGTGTAGACTGACTCGTGGTGATGTGTACACTGACTGCTGGTGGTGTGTACAGTGACTGCTGGTGGTGTGCTGGTGGTGTGTGGTGTGTGTAGACTGACTCCTGGTGGTGTGTGGTGTGTAGACTGACTGGTGGTGGTGTGTACACTGACTGCTGGTGGTGTGTACAGTGACTGCTGGTGGTGTGCTGGTGGTGTGTGGTGTGTGTAGACTGACTCCTGGTGGTGTGTACACTGACTGGTGGTGGTGTGTACACTGACTGCTGGTGGTGTGTACACTGACTGCTGGTGGTGTGTAGACTGACTGCTGGTGGTGTGTGGTGTGTGTAGACTGACTGCTGGTGGTGTGTAGACTGACTCGTGGTGGTGTGTACAGTGACTGCTGGTGGTGTGTAGACTGACTTCTGGTGGTGTGTGGTGTGTGTAGACTGACTTCTGGTGGTGTGTGTAGACTGACTTCTGGTGGTGTGTACACTGACTTCTGGTGGTGTGTGGTGTGTGTAGACTGACTTCTAGTGGTGTGTACACTGACTGCTGGTGGTGTTTCAGCAAGCCATGGCTGCACAATAAGTGGGTGTACATGCTGACACCTGCCGGCCGCCAGTTCCGGAAGTGTTGTGACCTGGTCCACACCGTGGCGGAGGACATCATTGAAAACAGGAGGAGAGCCTTGGTACTTTGACCATTTCATTTACAATATGGCCATTCATTATTACACGCGTTTGTTGCTGGCTCTAGTTTGCAATGAAAATATATCAATGTTTTTGAGTATTTCAATTTCTTTGGCATAATGTTGAGTCTGTTTAACAGGGAAAATATTTGCTGAGTCAGTTAAAAGTTCACAATGTTTATTATTAAATATTTATTTGTGGCGGTTTACTTCTGTTGGGGAAAGGGTTCTCCATAAGGTGTTATCGGTGGCCAGATACTCTACAATGCATTTCATAAAGTTATTGTCAAAAGTAAATCTTTGGAATTATATTTATTGGATCTTCTTTGTGAGATTTGGAGAAACCTTTCACAGTTTTACTGAAAACCGTTTGACCAATGTAGATTGACAATGTTTTGTTTTGAAGTTCTGTTTTTCCTCGTAAAGATTTGAATTTGTAGTGCAGTGGCCTTTTAATATTTTTGTATTTCTGTTTTAATTCATTATTGAGAGGAATAACTTTGCCGTATTTACGTCCCTCTTCACAAAAGCACACTCTGACCGACTTCTTAACCAATCTGTGTACCCGTGTCCCGTACTAAGCCTGTAAATGTATTTTGTCGCTGTATGGGACATCTTGTAACATTATGACAGGTCACGCACACTCTGAGCATACATGACTCGTCATAGACTAGAGTAGCTCCCCTTTGACAAAGGGCAATTACTCAAGAAGGGGTACCGATGGATTGCTGTGAAAGGCGATCACTAACATTGAAAATCATGTGTTGGCAATTGTCCTTTTGCCTATATGTAGTTATGTAT
This sequence comes from Haliotis rufescens, assembly GCF_023055435.1. Classification (NCBI taxonomy): domain Eukaryota; kingdom Metazoa; phylum Mollusca; class Gastropoda; order Lepetellida; family Haliotidae; genus Haliotis; species Haliotis rufescens. Next base: position 32,198,462 of record NW_025963835.1, read on the forward strand.
ACTATCTGAAAACCAATTTTCAGTTGGGACAATATTGACTGACTGACGCCGAAGACCCGGGTTCAATTTCCCACATAGATACAATGTGTCTCCCCCACCGTGATATTGAGATATTGATATTGCTAAGAGCGGCGTAAAACCAAACACACTCAGTCACTCACTGTATATCTATACATTGTCAGCTGTCCCACTCGGTGGAGCAGGATGTGGTCAAGAGGCGGCGCTGCATGGACTTCCTGGACCTCCTGCTGACTGCCAGGGACGATGATGGGGAGGGGCTGACCCCACAGGAGATCCGCGATGAGACGGACACCTTCCTGTTTGAAGGTGAAGTCACTTTGCCTACAGCAGCAGCTCGTGCTGTAAACGACTTTGCAATGTTTTATATATTTTGATTATGAGGTCGCAATACAAGTAGGAAATAACCAACGAGCTACAAGGGATTACGGCTTTTATGTCCGAAGTTAATGAATGGTGTTATTCCCTAGTCTTTGGTGAGGGACTTACAGCATTCATTAACGAGGGACAGTTAATCCGTAATTCGTAGTTTTCAGTCGGTTATTCTATGTATAACTAATATTTTTAGGAGATTATTCTATGTATAACTCATTAATATTTTTAGGAGGTTAATCTATGTATAACTCATTAATATTTTAAGTAGGTTATTCTATGTATGACTCATTAATATTTTTAGGAGGTTAATCCAGAGCTGCAGATAAGCAAATATTCAAAACCTAATTACTTTCAATTAACTTGCGTACAGAAACGCATGCATGAAATGAAAAACTCAAACGTTTAAAAACAGCTGATGTAAAAGAAAAGATGTATACAATGTCAGCCTGACAGAGAAACTTCACTGAAGACATGCTGTTGTTCAGATGACGTCATGTAATCATGAACAAAGGACAACATCATATCGTTTTTTTTCTTGACAACGAAGCACTGTGATGCCATATGGACTATGCATCTTGGACAATAATTATGAAATGGCTTTGTCATCCAGGAGAAAGTTTAAGGAAATTGAGCATTATTTTAGCAAATTTGTTGTCATTGAATTACTACAGAAAATAAGATTCTGCAGTTGGCACCTCGATAACAATCTCTTTAAGGGATGTTTGAGAAGCTGTAGTAACAGTGATGACAGGGTGCGGAAATGTAGTAGTTGTGTTGTTACAATACAGACACATCATGATGTGGTATCATACTGATACACTGCATTAACATACTGTAATATGGTTATTATCCCCAGTCATGGATTGGAAGGGGGATATAGGAATGTCTGTCCGCCATTCCTTAACATTTCGTTTCCGGATCGGAACTCAAAAGCCATGAGAGATATCTTAACCAAACTTGGCACATACATAGGTCAAGTGGTGAACTGGTGCCTTTTGATAGTTTGGGATTTTGGAAAAAATTAATTTTTGAGTTTCCATGGCAATGACTTTGACTTTGACTGGAAATGGTGGTAGTGCTCCACTCAACAGGACATGTCATATTGGCGGGGGATATGAGTATTTCAGGCTTGTTATGCATGGTATCAGTCTTGTAACAACAAACTGCATATACACTCTGATATAAAAATTGACATTATTTCTTGCTCGGGAAATACAAGAATTCTCATTTTGTAAAATCACTTAAATCAGTATGACACACAGGATCGTATAATATTCTCTCTATGATATGTAAGGAAGTGTCACATTGAGAGTATTTCAGAAGTTGAAATGCGTAAGACAACTTTGTCTTCATCAACAACAGTCTGATGAACAAAGGATTCACAAGTCCTGTGGCGTTAAACTGCTCTTTGCTAGATTGGGGGGTCGGGTAGCTCGTCACGCCGAAGACCCGGGTTCGATTCCCGACATGGGTACAATGTGTGAAGCCTGTTTCTCAAGTCCCCCGCCGTGATATTGCTGGAATATTGCTAAAAGCGGCGTAAAACCATACTCACTCACTCACTTTGCTAGATCAATGTTAAAATAGCTTGGAATTATTGATGCTTTGCAACCTAACCGCCACGATGTATATTGTCAGGTCACGACACCACCGCTAGCGCCCTCTCCTGGGCACTGTACTCACTAGCCGAACACCAGGAGTGCCAGGAGGCAGTCTACAGAGAGGTCGACGACCTCATGTCCCGCAAGCAAAACACCGATATCGAGATGTATGTGTAGCTGGTAGAAACTAGACCTCTGAGCCAATCAGGGATGTGTGTGATCTGTAGTGAGAGCATGAAATCACACTTTACTGAGGAAGCATATAGAGATATCATTCCCAGTTTCACTGTATGCAAGTACAGTTACCGTAATCGACGTAATAAGTGCCCCGCTCTAATAAGCGCCCACGGCGATATTTGCTAATATATTGGCTAGTGAACAATACCAATTAGAACCCCTTCCGATTGATCAATGTACACAACACTCATTTATTCGCGTATAATACGTACGTGTGTTATATGCACCCTTAATTTAGGGCATTTAAATTCTGGAAAAATGTATCTCTCGTATATAAACAGTTCAGGCTGTCAGCATAAACAACGAAATTTATCTTTCAACTCTGTCTTTTTCACCAAAATAATATTCAAATAAGAGCCCCCTATTTCTAATTTTGAGAGCGCCCTGGGCGCTTATTAGGTCGAATACAGTAATATTGGTTAACTCATTGAAATATGTAAACCACATATGGGGAGAACATTGCAGTGAGGGACCAACCAGTGGATAATTTGTGTCATTTTTTATGGAGACTGGATTTTTTTTTTAGCTACATCTGTAAAACCAGACATTTTTTAATTTATAACTATGAGACTAAATATAATATTGTTTTAACATCCACAGCAATTTATTTACTTTTGCAGAAAATGTCTTTTTTCTTTTTTCAACAGTCTGAAGTCTAATTATTTTTTTCGAGCATTTTCTAGAACACTGTATTATTTTCATGAAATCTGCAAAAACTGGAATATGTTCATTTTTTGCCGTATCTTTGACAGTTTGATTTAAAGGGACAGGATGTCGACTGTTACTCAGCTCTGCTCGCCTTATTCCGTGACAGAATGTTCTGCTCCAGTGGTGTAGGCTTATCACATGACCAGACTTTTCTTTTGTTTGTAAACAAATGCACTTATTCTGAAATATGTACAGTCAGGCCTGATGCAAGCCTTTCGGTGCCCTCTTCATATTGTTTTGTATAATTATGAAGACGTACTACTGTGAGAGTGAGGTGCATGACAATATAGCTTTATATACTGAACAACAAAAGTTCCTGTGACATTGAATAAGATTTAATGCAAAGTTATGTTTTTTACCAAATCTGAAACAATTTCGGTTTGCAACAGATAAAAGACTCCTGTAAGTGTTCAAATGGTTTAATTTGCCATACTGACTTCAGAAAATGCGTGATTTCATAAAAAAACATGAACATGCCAAAATGTCAATTTACAAATCAATAGCGTGTGAGTCCACCTCTGGTTGCGATGCAAGCAACACATCTTTGTCTCATGGAATGGACCAGGCGTCGCACAGACCTGTGGGATATCTGTCCACATCTGCTCGAGCATGTTTCCAAGTTCCTGGAGTGTCTGTGGAGCACGTGGTTGACGTCGAAGGTGCCGATCCATCTCATCCCACATGTGCTCCATTGGTGAGAGATCAGGGGAGCGAGGGGATGACATTCACGCTGTTTTGTTTAAGAGAATCCTGAACAAGTCGAGCAATATGAGGCCGGGCGTTGTCATGTTGAAAGGTAATGCCTGGGCCATGACGACGCAAAAACGGTAGAACAACAGGGACGATGATCTCGTCGCAGTAGCCCTGTCCATTGAGATTTCCCTCTACCACTATCAAACGGGTCATCTGTCTTGCTGTAATCCCACCCCATACCATAACGCTGCCACCCCCGAACCAATCTTCTTCCATGACACAATGATTGACGTAACGTTCACCTCGACGTCGGTAAACTCGAAACCGTTCATCGCTGTGGCTGAGGTGAAAACGAGACTCGTCAGTGAATAGAACTTGTCCCCATTGCATGGCCGTCCAGTGTAGACGTTGTCTGCACCACTGTAGACGTGCTTGACGGTGGTTTCCTTTCAAAATGGGACGTCTGGCGACAATCCCTGCACATCTGAGGCGACAACGTACGCTTTGTGAAGATATTCGTCGAAGGCCAGGGATGCTTCTTGCAGTCCCTGTTGAGGGCTGGAATCGATTTTTAAGCTGTGTTGTTCGAATCCAGTTGTCTTGTCGATTATTGGTTACCCGTGGCCTGCCACTCCGAGGATGGTCTCTCGTTGCCATAAATACCAAATGGTGTTTCTGTGGACGTTAAACATCACGTTGACTCATAAGACCGCGGCATATTTATATTGTACTCTAGGCTTTGATAAACTTTCACTTCTAATCTAATCAAACAGTCAATTAGTATTTTGTAACTCATCCCTTAGAGAAACAAACAAGGTTTCTCTCTTATTTGCCTCTAAAAAAACATTAATGAAGCCAGTGTATCAAGCACAGCACTTGCGTTGCTGGCTTGGCTATACGGAGCTCTATTGTTTTGGCAAGTCACAATCGGAAATTGTTTCATCCATGAGTTAGAAACACACAGAACTGTCGACGTACTGTCCCTTTAAAAATTTTAAATTTTTTTTCGGTGTTTACTGATTCAAAAGGCCAACAGATTGACTTTCCCTCTCTACTCCACTGAAACCATGGAGACATGTTTTCTCTGGGGATGTATCTGAACCTGCTCGGAGGCCGATATTTAGCCCCCAGTCTGCAAGTGACAGTACAATTCCCAGTTTGAATTATACTTTCCCAATTACTCATAATCTCAGTGTTGCCTTCTAGGGAGGATCTACCACAGCTGCCCTTCCTGACAATGTGTCTGAAGGAGAGTCTCCGACTTCACACTCCGGTGCCCTTCATACAAAGGGAGATAACCCAGGACATGCATGTTGATGGCCAGGAGGTGCCCAAGGGGACTATCGTCAGTGTAGTCATCTACAACCTGCACCATAACCCTACAGTCTGGCCCAACTCGCTGGTGTGTATCCTTCAGTAGAGTCAAGTCCGTGATACAGAGATTATTGATAAGCATGCTGACTTGTAGAGGTTGGCGACCAATCTCATTAAAATCAGATCTTAGTTCTCGCTGTCGCTAAACAAAGATCTGAAGACATCCCATTACAGGTCGCATCAGAACGACCTTTCGCGAACTTTGACTGACTACTGAAATGACTAACAAGATGTCAACATCAGCCAATTAGAAAGCAAATTTCTAGAGCTTTACGGCACTCGTTTCAAGTTGGCGACTTCCATTTTAGACAACGCTTGAAAAATATGTTGACACAGTTCTCGATTAAAATCTGGAAAACTGAACAAACGAACATTCCAGAATGTCTAATATATGGTTGAGATTTATGACAGTGATTCACACATACTGTTCAATGCCTCCTCCGTTCAAATGTTTATCCCACAGAGGCGAGAGATAGACGATAATTTTGACGGGAATCAGCCGTACAGGCCGTAATGCTTTTTGAGGTTGCATAAGTAGAAAACTCATTCCGACTGTCACTTTCATGATCTGGTAAGCAACGCTTTGATTGGTCGGATGAAAGGTCCTTCTGACCCGAAATGGGATGTCCTCAGATCTTGTTTTAGCGATAGCGAGAACTTACATCTGTTTTTAATGAGATTGGGTTAGTGAAACTCCCTGGCTGCTATGGGATTCTCCATCCTTGGCTTCAGCTTGCACTTTAATCCAAGGGAGGTTGCTAACTGTCTTACACAACACACCCAAATGGAGGTTGCTAACTGTCTAACACAACTCACCCAAAGGGAGGTCGCTAATTGTCTAACACAACACACCCAAAGGGAGGTCGCTTATTGTCTAACACAAAACACCCAAATGGAGGTCGCTAACTGTCTTACACTACGCACCCAAAGGGAGGTCGCTAACTGTCTAACACAACACACCCAAAGGGAGGTCTCTTATTGTCTAACACAAAACACCCAAATGGAGGTCGCTAACTGTCTTACACAACACACCCAAATGGAGGTCGCTAACTGTCTTACACTACGCACCGAAAGGGAGGTCGCTAACTGTCTTACACAACACACCCAAAGGGAGGTCGCTAACTGTCTTACACAACACACCCAAATGGAGGTCGCTAACTGTCTTACACTACGCACCGAAAGGGAGGTCGCTAACTGTCTTACACAACACACCCAAAGGGAGGTCGCTAACTGGCTAACACATCACACCCAAAGGGAGGTCGCTAACTGTCTTACACTACGCACCCAAAGGGAGGTCGCTAACTGTCTTACACTACGCACCGAAAGGGAGGTCGCTAACTGTCTTACACAACACACCCAAAGGGAGGTCGCTAACTGTCTATGTGAGGGTATGTTACCACATGAACAGTAACACCCTTTTTTAATCCTGAATTGTTGAGAAATGTTGGCTATCTTTCCCAGGAGTTCCAGCCAGAGAGGTTTGCACCTGAAAATGTTGAGAGTCGAGACCCCTACTGCTTCGTACCTTTCTCCGCTGGGCCAAGGTAGACCAGATTTTGTTAACTAGGAAATGTTGATTTACTGTCGCTATTTATGTGTTTGCTTCAAAACGATTACTTCACAGTTCAACAGTTGAAGACTGATTGTAATATTCTTATTATTGTTATAACCCTGACCTAAAAGGAATACCGTCCGTCTGTCCTGGGGACATTTTGTTTGTGACCTCTACCTTGAAAACTACTACGAAGATTCTTTTTAAACTTGGTGAACACGTTTTATACCTATTGGAGAGGAGCAGTGCAAAGTTGGATTTCAATATTGGACTTTCTGAAAAAATACAGCTTTTTTCATTTTTTGACTGATTGTTATTCCGTGTTAAGAAAGATATGGCCAATCTCATTGGTACATCAGTGGAAACAGTCTGAGAGTTTTTGATGATCGAATTATGTTTCTAGCTTCAGTTCTGCATCTGTCAATCGAACCCATCAGATGCCTTGAGCAGTTTCTTTAAACAATAATATTTAATCTTCTGCCCAACATTTCTTTTCAATTAATCTAAGGAATCTATTTATTGTGGCCGTAGCCATGTTAGCATAAATAAAAAGGATGCTAATCATATGAAGAACAGAAGAAACTTTGGATTGTTTACATCACAACAGAATGAAATGTCTGACAAGACTGCCAAGCCTGGAGCTGACCATGTTGTGTGTTTCAGGAACTGTATCGGCCAGAACTTTGCCATGCATGAGCTGAAGATTGCCCTTGCTAGGGTGATACACAGGTGAGTAGAGCTACTGGATCAGAGAACACATGGACCCCAGTGGCACACAGCATCCCTCCCACAAAATACATCTCAATCCCCTCTCAAAATACACCACCACAACATCTCAAAATGCATCTCTGCCCCTCCTCATTTCTCTCAAATACACCCCCACCCACCCTCAAAATACACCCCTCACTCTCTAAATACACCCCCAACCATGCACCCCAACCTCTCTCAAAATACACCCCTACCTACGCTCAAGATACATCCCCCACCCCTCTCAAAGTACAACCCCACCCGGGACCGCCTCCGTGGTCTAGTGGTAGAGCGTCCGCCCAGAAAGCGGGAGGTCCGGGGTTCGATCCCCAGGCGCGTCATACAAAAAGACGTTAAAAGATGGTACTTGTTGTTACCCTGTCTGGCGCTCGACATTAAGGGGCTGAAACAAGGAATGGTCGGCTCAGAGTCAGAATACTGTGTCTGAGTGGGTTATTCATGTAAAACTGCGGCATCAGTCCGGACTAGTACAAGCAGCCACACACACACACTTGTATGCACATCGCTATATAAGTGCAATAATCTTGGACGCGACGTTAAACTCCATTTCATCTCAACTTACACCCCCACCCACTCTCAAAATACACCCCCACCCATTCTCAAAATACACCCCCACCCACTCTCAAATACACCCCCTTACCCTCTCTCAAAATACAACCCCATCTTCACACAATATGCATCCACACCCACTCTCAAAATACACCTCAACCAACACTCAAAATACACCCCCACAAAATACACCTACCACTCTCAAAATACACGGGTGCCCCAGTCGTCTAAGGCGCCGCAATTCGCTGTACAGAGTTGCGTCCCCTTGGGCATGCCAGAAACCTATGATTGTGGGTTCGAATCCCGGTTCGCCCAATTATGTTTCATCACTTCGTGCTTTCGACCCACATTAAGCTGGCATGCCGTGATATAACTGGAATAATGTTAAAAGCAGCATTAAGCCCAACTCACTCACTACACACGCCTACCCACTCTCGAAATACACACCTACCCTTTCTCAAAATACACCCCAACCAACTCTCAAAATACACCCCAACAAAAAACAGTCAAACCCACTCTCAAAATACACCGCCACAAAATACACCCCCACCCACACTTTTAAAATACGCCCCCCATCCACTCTCAAAATACATCCCCACCCTCTCTCAAAATACCCCAACCCACTCTCAAAATACACCCACACAAAATACACCCTACCCACACTTTTAAAATACACCCCCACCCACTCTCAAATACACCCCCACCCATACTCAAAGTACACCCCCATCCACTCTCAATTAGAAACAATTTCACTAGTTCTGTTATGAAGTGATTTTCCATATTGAAAAGCAGGTAAACCCCACAGAACTAAATTGTTAAACAGAAAATGACCACACAAGACCAATGAATAATCAACAAATTATATTCAAACACACTGTATTAGGTTTACAATACAAAAGGCAATACAATGGGGGGAGTAAGTGGCAGCAGCTATAAGTCACAATTCCTGGAATTACTGCACTCACAAATCTCCAGATTTTGTCCCTGTTGAATGTCTCAGACCTGTTAGAAGCTTGCAGGTATTTGGTGTTTCCAAATAGGTATTCCAGCTAATATTACTCACACATGACAATATTATATTTCACAATTTCTGAACTGCTTATATCCCATTGACTCACTAACATAACAGTCTACCTTTACACTTAAAGACAAGTCCCCTGAAGATTCCCTGTTAGAAATCCCGGTCTTCAGCAACCCATGCTTGTATAAGGGCAACTAACAGGACGGGTTGTCAGGCTCGCTGACTTGGTTGATGAATGTCATTGTATCTCAGTTGTGTAGATCGATGCTCATGATGCCAATCACTGGATTGTCTGGTCCAGATTCGATTATTTACAGACCGCCATCATATAGCTGGAATATTGCTGAGTGCAGCGTTAAACAACAAACAAACAAAAACAAACAAGCAAACAACTTAAAGACAATAACGACCCGCATGAGACTCACTACACCTGCAACTGTTTCTTCAACTCTGCGGGGCGGTCGGGTAGCCTAGTGGTTTAAGCGTTCGCTCGTCACGCGGAAGACCCGGGTTCGATTCCCGACATGGGTACAGTGTGTGAAGCCCATTTCTGGTGTCCCCCGCCGTGATATTGCTGGAATATTGCTAAAAGCGGCGCAAAACCATACACACTCTCTCACTCTTCAACTCTGCACCTCATTTAGATTCCGCCTGGAGTTGGACAAGAACCATACCGTGAGGAAGAAGGAGGACCTGGTGATGAGAGCCGAGAACGGAATCCGGATGAAAGCCACGCCCAGGGTCAAGGTCACTTAAGCCTAAAACATGTTGTCAGTCAAGGTTTTGTTTATCTTACATATTCCTTGATTGCTTGTACTTAAAGGGGGTCTGTGCTCCCGAGTCAGACGCCCACACTGGAGCTGGGCTTGACATTATAAATAGTGAGTGAAACTGTGACATTGACTATGTGTAAATGGATGTACATCCCATAATGTAATTAACAAAGTCAGGTTGGAATTACCTGCTCATGCTGGGGCTGCCAATTTGCCCCTGCCTTGTCTCCCTTTACGGATTTAATCATGGAAGTAATTGTGTTGAATCAGACCAATTCCAGTATAGATCTGATACTGATATATAGAATACTAAGAACAAATCCTATCTGGGCTTGGTTTTATTGTCATCCTGAATGTATTATTATTGTTAGTGCCATACAGCAGGGAGGAAATCTGTCCTTTAAAGACCAGGCTACCCATCAGAGCATATGATATGGCTGGGATATTTCCGACAGCTGCATTTAACACCAATCACTTCACTCTTGCCAAACATAAGAGTTATCTCTGCTAGTCATTATAATGTGAACAAACGGCAGCTCCTTAATTTTTCTGAGTGTTTTTGCGGCAAGGCTAAAGCTAGGATAAATACAGATATATATTACGAGTGTGTTTTCGAAGAAAACATGTCATATATCAGGAATAAAAATTGCCAGTCTTCCATGATATATCTACTTTTATTTAATATATGATATTTACGATTCAAAAGCACGCTTGTTTTGACCAGGATATGTAACATGGTAAGACTATGAAGATCCGGGGTATAATACGTCTTCAGCAACCCATGCTTGCCATAAAAGAGTGGTCAGGCTCGCTGATTTGGTTGATGCATGTTATCGATCCCATTTGCGTGGATCGATGCACATATTGTCAATCACTGGATTGTCTGGTCCAGACTCGATTATTTACAGACCACCGTCATATAGCTGGAATATTGCTGAGTGCGGCGTTAAACAACAACCAACCAACCAACCAACCTTCACCCATGTGTACGTCCTTCTGTTGGCAACCAGGGAGAAACTACCAGGTGCCCTGACCAATGAGTGCCCAGATTACAGCGACAGTACTTCCGTGCATGGCCTTATGGTCAATTGCTCCACAGGTTACTTCAACTTAGGGTAATCGAAGGCTTTGCTCAACATTCACTGCCTCATATCATTAGTTGGCTAGTGTGAGTATGGTTTTACGCCGCTTTTAGCAATATTCCAGCAATATCACGGCGGGGGACACCTGAAATGGGCTTCACACTTTGTACCCATGTCGGGAATCGAACCCGGGTCTTCTGCGTGACGAGCGAACGCTTTAACCACTAGGCTACCCGACCGCCCCCATTAGGTGGCTAACACAGACACAATTATGTCCATGTTTGTTTTATTTTGTTTTTGTTTAACGCCGCACTCCAGTCAATGACAGCGGTCTGTAAATAATATTCTGGACAAAACATTTCAGTGATTGACATAAAGAGCATCGATGTACGTAATTGGGATACGATGACATGTATCAACCAAGTCAGCAAGCCTGACCACCCGATTCTGTTGGTCGCCTCTTACGACAAGCACAGTCGCCATTTACGGCAACCATGGGTTGCTGAAGTCTATTTTACCCCGGATCTTCACGGGTCGAACCTACGAGTGAACTTAAAACACTCCAGTGAAAATGCAAGTGTTTCTTGTACCCAATGGTACAGTTTCACTGATACATTTTTTCTTCCATACATTTACTATATTTGTTGTGAATGGAACTGATCATGTTTACTATAACACAGCCAAGCTGCTGTATTTATTCACAAGTGATGGAAGAATATAGTTTGTACATACCCGTGAAGTATTGACAATGGAGTATCAATTGTATTTTTGTACACCCCAGTGAGAACGTGCTAACAAATATTTAGTATTTAAATAAATACTGAAATTCTGATAGTTCAGTTTCAAATCATCATGACAACTGTTCTATATATATAATAACCTATAAACCGGTGTACCTCATACAACTGTGATATGGATACAGATATATTGTTATTCAAACTTGTCGATATTGACCTGTAAATTGTAATACTGAAAAATGTTATTTGATTTTCAAAATGGTGAATAAATTGTTTTGATCATACCAGTTCTTTATTCTTTTCTTCATGCTATATGGACATTATACGTGCTAGAGGGAGATCGGGAGATGCAGCACTGAACCCAGGGCCAACAAGTGATTAATTAAATGAATTTAAAACAGCAGTTATCAATCAAATCAAGAATACGGAGGATGAACTTCCCAAAGATATCAGTTCCATTAAAGAGGACATAAAATCCATGAAGGACGATATCAGTGAGTGAGTTAGTTTTTGAGTGAGTGAGTTGGTGAGTATGGTTTTACGCCTCCTTGAGGAATATTCCCGCAATGTGACGGTTGGGGACGCCAGAAATGGGGTTTACACCATGTACCCATGTGTCGAATCGAACCCGGATCTTGGGCGTGACGAGCTTTAACCACTAGGCTACCCCACCGCCACTATCAGTGAGATAAGGTCGGAGGTCAGATTAGTTTAACGTTCAGCGATTCTCAGCTGGCAAAACTGTAAATAATTTCGGTAAATGTCTGTTGTTATCTATATCGCTTTTCGAGTATACGTGTGATTTTACGATACCGTCACCCACTGAATCGGAACATCTTCCGCTCATAAAAATTACGCGCGCCTCACGTGCGCCGACAATTATCAGACGAAAGCAAGTGCGACAGCAGATTTAAGTTTGTATGAAATGACAGACAAGAACTCTTTCGCCAAAACTTTTTGACAGATACTGTCCAAGAATTACTTAATAAATCTGTCGAAATAGCGTTTAACAATATTGACAGCAGTATAGAATATTTATTTATATACAGTAGTGTATAAGCTATGTCTGCCGATATGAAACGACAAATCCGTAATATGAAATAAATCAGATGTTATTGCTAATAAATAGTTTGACGCTGAGTGTGAGAGACTGAAAAGGGAAAGATGCAAACTTCTAAGTAGGTTTAGAAAAGATAAAGACACGAGTTCGCTAGATGAGTATAATTGCATTAGAAATAAGTATAGTGCTACCTGTAGACAAAGAGAGATGAATTTTATAAACAAAAACAACAGTGTTTGGAAAAGAGTATGTATGATTCTAAAGGATTCTGGTCTGTCCTCAAAAGAATAGATGGAAAGGAAACATCTAGAAATAATATTACCACCAATGATTGGCACCAGCACTTTAGAACTCTTTGAACATCCCCCGACCTTGAAGACCAGTCAGACGCAGAGCCTGCACGATGTGATACAAACCTAAATGTTACCGAGGATATTTTGTATTCTCTCAATAACGAGAGATGATATTTTAGATAGCATACATCATCTTAAATGTAACAAGGCAACGGGTGTACTACTTCCATACTTAGAATAATTATTATTTAATTTGTTTTTAGAAAATGGGCACTTTCCAAATTGATAGTCGATTGGTATTATCGTCCCAAAACAAGGTGATATAAATAATTTAACTAATTACAGCTGTATCACTTTTTTAAGCATATTCAGTGAGACATTTCCATCTATCCTTCACAAGAGATGAATGTTCTGAGATAATACTATGGTTAAAATAAGTGAAGCCCAAGCTGGATTTAGAGTAGGTTGTACAACTATTGATAATATGTTTATAGTACAAACAAGCGTACGAAAGTATCTGAGTACAAAAGGTGGAAAATTCTATGCTTTATTTGTTAACATTGCAAAGGCATTTGACTCTGTACCACGACATAAGTTATGGTCACTTCTGTACTCCCATGGTCTTAGTTGTAAAATGAGCAAATGTCTATGTAATATTTATGAAAATGTAAAAGTGTGTGTCAAAAATAACTGGGAATTGACGGGAATGTCCTTTCTTGTTCTCACTTTTGAACTAGCAACGGAAATTCAAGATAAGAGTACAAATGGAGTTCAGTTACTTCCTTGCATAACGGAATTGTTTTCGCTATAATTTGCCGACGATATTTATATTATTCTCAAGTCTTATTGGCGGAGACAAATTTACGAATCAGAACAGTACTGTGATGAATGGACATTAACTGTAAACAAAGTTAAAACGAAGGTTGTTCTTTTTTTTAAATGGAGGGAAATATGCTCAAAAGGAAACTGTTTCGACAAAGAGGAACGCCTAGAAACTACCTCTTTCTACAAGTATTTAGGTGTATATTTTACAAATCATCTTACTTGGCCTATGCATGCAAAGCAAGCATTGATGCAAGCTCAAAAGGTACTGATTGGTGTGTTAAAACAAATCTATGCTCTTGGAAATATTAGTTACAAGTCGTTCTTCAAGATATTTGATTTAAAGATAAGTCCGATATTACTCTAAAGAGCAGAGATATGAGGACTGAGTAAGCTTGAAAATAGAAAAAGTAAATTTTTATGCGTGCAAGAAATTCCTTGGTGTTAAGGTTAATACACCCAGTGTTATGGAACATGGTGATTGTTGCAGATTTCCAATGTATATATACTCATATATTAGGGTATTAAATATTGGTTACGATTATTGAATATGCTATCTTATAGGTTCCCGAAAAGCGTTATATATGATTGTAAGCTCGACCAAAATGGAAAACTAAATTGGGTAACAGATGTAAAAGACTTGCTGTTTTCCGTTGGTTATTGCTGGGTATGGTGTGAACAAAATATACAATGTCAATCTTATTTCATTAGATCATTAACACAAAGATTAAAAGATGTGAATTTACAAATCCGTATCCGAATCAAACGAATGTTTTTATTACAAAAAGGTAAAAAAAAAGATTTATATCCAGAACAGTATTTATATTGTTTAAATGTTAAAAAAGTCCGGGTTTCCTCAGCAATATTTCGATGTTGTTCACATGACCAATTTACTGAAACTAGGCATTACATGGGTTCTAAAAGGGAAGACCGCATTAGTCAGTTGTGTGCCCTGAATGACCTTGAAGATGAATATCACTTCCTTTCTCATGTGTCCATTTTATTCAATATTAAGGACAAAGTATATCCCTGAATATTACTGTGCCAATCCCAATTTCCTTAAATTCACATCTCTGTTAAAACAACTAGAATTGCTTACTTTTACAAAATGTGTCTATGTGCATTTATCATGCAATGATGGGAATATATTATGTTACAGACTCTACTGCTCTGAATGTACTACTTATATTTGTACTACAGGCCTGTGGCCTCCTCAGTACTTCAATAAAGAACTCCCAGAGATGCTAACCATTTCCATTTGGGAGGAATTATCAGGATACTGTGAACCGAATGCTGCTAATATGATTGTGTGATATATTTCAAACTTTTTCAAAACTACATTTCTAGTATTTTCTACTAGATATTGACCTCACTGCAGTTATTGTCACATATACACCTAAATCATTATAGAGCAATAGTCACTTGCTTCAGCTTCTGATGGGGCGAACGTTTAAAGTTTTTGAAGAATTTGATAAATATAATTAAAAAGTTTTCATCAAAACCATAGTCAGAATTTAATAATGATTACTGATTACTAACTTTAGACGTTAATCATCCCACATCCCAATTGCTTCAATTTGATGTTTGCATATCTGTATCTATGTCCAAGTGTCCTGAGGATCTGCAGTCCATTGCTGCCCATCAGTAGTTTGAATGAGTTGTTTAATCCCGCGTTGAACAGTATTTCTGTTAGGTCGTGTCAGCTTGATATGGGAGGTCTGTCCTGAGAGTGGAAGGTCGGTGGTTCGATCCCAGGCAGCATCATACCAAAATACGTTCAAAGACGGCACTCCTTACCCTGCGTACCCGGCATTAAGAGGATAATACAAGATATAATCAGGGCGAATCAGGATTCAAACATGATCATAGGTTTCTGGCACGTCAAAGGGAAGCAACTCTGCACAGCTAATTGCGGTGCCTCAGACGCCTGGGTCACCCGTGCCCCCTGTTGGTCAGTATCTTGTCATCCGACATAAATGAGGAATGAAGCTAAAACATGTGATGATGTCACCAAAGCATGTTCAGATTACTCTAAAGGTTATTGCACTTTAACTTCAAATATATTTTGTGAGAAATTAAAATCAAATCAATTGATAAAATCAAACTTATTATTTTGCCTCTTGCACATTTGCATATTGACCACCTGTCTTTAAATCAAGATAAAAACATTAACTTGCGGTATTGTTTTAGAATGAATATACAAAGACCGCTTGAGACAATGGTACTGACTTAAGGTAGTTTCCAGATTCAAGCGCTGACTACACTGTTCCAAATGTATGTGTTTCATATTCCAAGAAAACACTGCCCCGAATGTACTTATAAAAATCGGTATGGGTATTTTATATATTCAAGGCCAACTTTTCTTATCACATAAACACGTGGACTGTTCATACTTTCGTAACAGCAGTTGTGACCCGTCTTCTGTTTGATGTTGCCTTTGCTTGTTTGATGTACACAGCAATATTAATATTCCCGCCATATGGCAGTGGTCTGTAAATATTCAAGTCTGTGCCAGACAACCAAGTGATTGAAATTATTGATTGAGCAACGACGAACGACTGCGGAGTACGCTGACACCAAATCAAACAAGTCTTCCACCCTGACCCCACGAAATTAAAACGATAAGGGATGTCCCGTTTATCATTCAAAACAAGTGTAACACCGTTTAGAAGACGCTTCGAAGTGGATATAAAATATCTCATAGCTTTTATGTGCACTTCAAGCAGTACATAACGACAGGCAAACCCAGTACTATTTCATTCAGGAGCGGTTGTTTGAAAGTCACGAAGGGTCGAGGGACGGGGTGATGGTGAGTTGGATAAAGTAATTTGTTTCCGAAGATACCTGAAATACAAAACTAATTTTCCCGCATGTTATAACAAAAGAAAACTCGTTCACATGCAGGAGTGGTTGAATAGGTCTTCAGCCACCCTTGCTTGCCGTAAAAGGCGACTATGCTTGTCGTAAGAAGCGACTAACGGGATCGGGTCGTCAGACACACTGACTTTTTGCGTAGATTGGTGCAATCACTGGATTGTCTGGTCCAGGTAGGTTTCATGTAAGCAATCATTATTTGATGTAAAGTAGCTCAATTATTTATTCCATCATAAACAGGTGCTCAAATTGTATTTTAGTAAGATGAATTATGATATTATAATAATGCACTTCTTCAAGATCAGTGAAGAAAGTTATGGCAACTGTAATATTGCCGGCAACGGGTGTGATCGTTGTTCTTATTATAAAAGAAAAACGGCGAGGAATGCTGACTGCTGGAGTTCTACTATTTCATGACAATGCCTCTTCTCACACCTCTCGACTTGCAAAGGCTGCTGCGCGACAATTTGAGTTCGAAGAGCTTCCTCACCCTCCATACTCTCCAGACCTGGCACCAAGTGATTTCCACCTGTTTCCTACACTGAAAACGCGGAAAGCGTTATGATGATAACGATGACCTTAAAGCTGCTGTGAATGGGTTTTTCAGGGTGGCTTCAGAAAACTTCTCCCTAACTGAAATTGAAAAGCTTAACCGTCGACATGAGAAGTGTATTGAAAAGTAGGGAGATTATGTTGAAAAATAAAATTTTCACAATTGTTGGTTTATGACCAGCCCTCGAAGTTGGTGTCAGTGAGAGGTTCGGCGCAACGGCTGCACGTGAATTACACGATGTAAATACCTGGACAACGTACACACTTAAAACAATAGGATGACGTCATGAGAAATAATTATCTTCATTTGTAACGAGATACAACGCGGGCTGGTTGATCTAGCATACATTCCTACCTTTATGCCTTAAGACAAATTTCAGTGACTTTCTTTTCGTTTTAATACTGATATAGGTGTCACCAGGAGACTTTATTTTGAAACCAACCTTAACATTTCTCTCACCTGTGTTTGCCCTTGTCATTTAGGTGCGGCTGTTGAAAGCGACTACAGCAAGCATCTGGTTACAGTCAGATATATGCAACGTTACGCGCATTGAGTCTCGGCCCACCCTGACGCACCAAATAACCCGTTGCCGTGAGCAGGGGCTGTATCTACTACAGGAATGTCCTCGCGCACAGTTTACATTTTTCCAAGCTTTAGTCTTCCACCTGTAGAGCAGAGACATTTTGATTTTGTTTCTTCAGGAATTTCAGCCGGAGAGGTTTGCACCTGGGAATGCCAAAAGCAAGGGGCCATGCTCGTTCGTGCCCTTTCCAAGGGGTCCAAGGAAGGCAGGCAGGCATTGGCGAGATTCTCCCGTGCTATTTGATGTTTGCTTGTCAAACACCAGCGACACAGTCTGTGTAGATGGCATTTGTTTTGGGGATTACCATCCACAAAGTCGCCTCTCTAGCGGGATTAGAACTCACTTGTCACAGATCACAGTCCCCGTGCTGTTGGAGTTGGTTTGTACCTACTATTGTGAATCCTTTTCACTAACCTTTCTGTCGTGTCGGCCTTAATCAAGACTTGTTTAGCGTCCAGGCATCATCCCCGTCACTGTAATCAGTGGTTTTGTGGGTATTAATTAAGTACATAATTAACTGATTTGAGACCTGTAATGACGGGTTTAGCACCGCACTAATGGCGATGACTTTGTGATGGGCCGAATGCTCCTCGGGGGATGCACAACCGGATCAGGTAAAGGTTGTAATACAAAGTATCTGGTCTAATGAGGTTGTACTTTTGATCTAATGAATGATCTATGGAAGGCATTTTCCCGAACAGGTACAGTTGAGCGATTTCATGGATTGAAGTGGCTTATTTGGAGTGAGTATGGTTTTAGGCCGCTTTTAGCAATATTCCGGCAATATCACGGCGGGAGACACCAGAAATGGGCTTGACATTTTGTACCTATGTGGAGAATCGTGAGTGAGTGAGTGAATATGGTTTTACGCCGGTTTTAGCAATATTCCAGCAATATCACGGCGGGGGACACCAGAAATGGGCTTCACACATTGTACCCATGTCGGGAATCGAACCCGGGTCTTCGGCGTGACGAGCGAACGCTTTACCCACTAGGCTATCCCACCGTCCGGCTTCACTAGAACACTCATTCTACTCGGTATCCAAGTGGGAAGCTCTGGGTGAGTTTTTTTAAAATTATTTATTTTTTTCACGCCGCACTCAGCAATATTCCAGCTATATGACGGCGGTGTATAAATAATCGAGTCTGGACCAGACAATCCAGTGATTGGCATCATGAGCATCGATCTACACAATTGGGATACGATGACGTCCATCAACCAAGTCAGCGAGCCTGACCACCCGATCCCATTAGTCGCCTAAGACAAGCATGGGTTGCTGAAAACTACTCTGAGTGAGTGAGTGAATGTTTTTTAACGCTGCAATACTCAGCTATACGGAGTTCTTTATAAATCGATTCTGAGCCAGGCGACCGACTTTTACTTCAAACACCAGGTAGTTTGGATCGATTCTACTCCAGAATTCACAAAAGGGTGTCATGTCTGAGAACGTGGATGAGTCAAGGTTTTCGCCGCTTTCTGATTTATTCATTTCACACTGGCTTCACAAATGGTTTGTTTGTTTGGTATTTAACGCTGCACTCAGCAACGTAGTCCCGTGCATGGAGTTTCCTGGCTAGATTATGCCCCAGCATGATATGCGTGTCGACGACGCGATTAAATGAATCGGGTGGTGAGGATCGATGACTTGGTCTATTGCATGTCATCGTAGACCCGTGAAGATCCGGGTTAGAAATGGTCTTCACCAACCCATGCTTACCGTAAGATTCTGTACCCCACAAACTGGCGATTGATATTATGAGCATCGATCCACGCCGCTGAGGTACGATGACATGCTTTGTTTGTTTGTTTGTTGTTTAACGCCGCACTCAGCAATATTTCAGCTATATGATGGTGGTCTGTAAATAATCGAGTCTGGACGAGACAATCTAGGGGTGGTCGGGTAGCCCAGTGGTTAAAGCGTTCGCTAGTCACGCCGAAGACCCGGGTTCGATTCCCGATATGGGTACAATGTGTGAAGTCCATTTCTGGTGTCCCCCGCCGTGATATTGCTGGAATATTGCTTAAAGCGGCGTAAAACCATACTCACTCACTCACTCACTTGACATCATGAACATCGATCTACGCATTGGGATACGATGACATGCATCAACCAAGTCAGCGAGCCTCACCAAACGATCCCGTTCGTCGCCTCTTACAAGTTTAGTTGCTCCCCTGATGTGAAAAGATTCTAACGGAATATTGCTAAAAGCGGCATAAAACATTACTCACTTGTATTATACGTTACGTGTCACTCAAAACTAAGGACAGACTTGTCCTAATTAGATTCGACAGACCAACATAAGCTGGTCAACCTATGAAAGCACGTATTTACATTTGGCTGTTTTTAGTCGGCGTGTTTGTTTACAAATTACTCACAGTCAGCCATTCTGCTTATCTTCAAATATAAAGATCAATTGTCGAGTCGGCGGAATTAGAGGGGCAAACACTCCCTCAATCTCGGGGGATCAGAGTTGGTCACACCCGGGAGTTTTCGGAAGATTTCGGGCGGATTTCAACGAGACTGTTGTACCCTAGGACAAACAAAAGAATTTTTGAAGGAAAGCAAAGGCACACGTCGTCTTGATCAGAAAGTCAACATATTTATTTGTGTTTCTAATCTCGAGCAATCATTCCGAAAATATAATGCCTAGAAGATGCTTTTTACTGCTCCGCGCAAAAATTTCCTCTTCCTCATTTTGGGCAAAATTGAGATTATTGGCATTCGTGAATGTTTTTTTCAAATACACGGGGGAAAAAATTAAAATGTCACAGCCGATGGTTACATTTATATATAGTGTTTTAAATGGTACTTGTTGCGGAGTGTTTTCCTTAATGCTTATTGTAACATTCTTCTGGCATGCTTTAGATTTATTGACAAGTAGAACGAGAAAAATAACAGTAAACATACGTGCTTGAAAAACAAAAACTTTTAAGGATTGATAATATAATCGTGGATTGAATAGCTACCCAAGAACATATACCTTTATATTTTCAAAAGTGATTTTATCATGAAATTATTATTCGTTATATATAAATCAAAAGACAGACAGCTTAGGAGGGGCAGGTAACCCTGAACGGCGTTGTTCAGCAAGTCTGGGAGTGATTACCTCCCTTATACTGTAAACAGAGGTGTGTCTCTTCAACACCGCCTATTCACAACCGGATCGATAAATGTAGTTTCTAGATACATGTCTCGAATGACGTGAGTATACATGAATAACATACATGTCATGTCGATGTTTCTATGATAAATACACCGAGTAAGCTGAACCAAAGTACGATATTTTCTTCAACGCTAATCGAGTTCATTGTCGTCTGCTTCTATCGCGCCATTAGTTTTATCATCCGAAACACGCAGCTCGTGCCAAAAACAAACAGCAACGGTTTCAAACGGATTTTAATTTTGAAAATGCATATTTGCGTTCGCATATGGCGACTAGAGGGAATGGGATAGTCTAGTAGTTCAATTCATTCGTCATGCCTAAGACCCGGGTTCGATTCCCCACATGGGTACACTGTGTGAAGTCCATTTCTAGTGTCCCCAGCCCTGATATCACAGGAATATTTCTAAAAGTGAAAACAATACTCACTCACGGCGGCTTGTTGTTTGTTTTACGCAGAGAACCAGTTGTTACGAGGCGGTTAATTGCCAAGAGTGTGAATTAAATTATGAAACTGAAACGGTTTATGAGTAAAACATGAAACAGACATTTATGTAGATTGCAACATGCGCTCCAGACTATACCCCGGGAGGATCCCCGTTGAAAAGACTGCTAGCGCCTCCACACTTCTCAAGCCAAATTGCAACAAATACTCCCCCGAGAGCAGAGCAGAGCCGACTGGTAATTCTATCGTGTCAATAATTATAATTAGCTACTTTTGTTGAGTGTTTGTGTGGTTAAAAACGGCAATATTAAAACCTGCATTGAACTAGTTTTCTTTAATATGCAATCTTCATAAATTGTGAGCGCTTATGTTTGCTTTTTGTGACATGCTAGCCAAGTTGAACAGAAATCATTGGATTCACATATCGTGGGGACTCAAACCCGGGTATTCGGCATGACGAACACTTACACCACCGAACTGCCCCCTTTTTTGTCTTCTACCCAGGTAATACAGTTGATGAGACGGGATTAATTATTTGGTGAAATGATGTGTTAAACTATAGCTCCATCTAACATACGAGTGTTTGTTTGTTTGTTTGCTGTTTAACGCCGCACTCAGCAATAGTCAAGCTATATGACGGCCGTCTGTACATAATCGAGTCTGGACCAGACAATTCAGTGATTGACATAATGAGCATCGATCCACGCAATTGGGATACGATGACATGCATCTACCAAGTCAGCGAGCCTGACAACCCGATCCCGTTATTCGCCTCTTACGACAAGCATAGTCGCCTTTTACGGCAAGCATTGGTTGCTGAAGTCTCGTTTATCCCGGATCTTCACGGATCGAACCTACGAGTGAACTGAAAAAACTACAGTGAAAATGTAATTTTGTCATCATGGAACTAGAGTAGAAGTGCTGTAAACAGAAACAGTCTATTCTCTTAAAACCACCAACGGTAGTACAAAAGCGTTCATACAAACATATAATTAATAAATAAAGGAAACATCAAGGCCAGTGAATAACCAGTCTCCATTTTCCGACGAAACAGATTGGTCGTAAAAGACAAAATAGCGGTGACAATTATATGAATGGATCACTGACAATAAGTGATGACACCAGGTGTTCGCACAAAGGGTAATCATGTCCTACCCAAAGAAAATATCAAACGGACCAAGGGACAGTCGACCCGTAAGATCCATAACAGAATAGGTCTTCAGCAACCCATGCTTGACGTAAGAGGCGACTATGCTTGTCGTAAGAGGCGGCTAACCGGATCAGGTGGTCAGACTCGCTGACTTGGTTCATGCATGTCAGCCTTATATCGTACGTTGTCCGAGAGCCTTGAATATTCACCTTAGACATTCGGGTTTTTGAGACGAGTCCAGAGTTTGTAGCGAGTCCTGTTGGAACAAGACAGAAATGTTACTATGTTTATATTTTCTGTCAGTTATATTCAGTTCCAATTTGTAGCAACATTGCAACATTGAGAACTGGTTCAGAATTAAAGCCCTCAAATGTTAATGAGTCAATGAGGACCACCGTCATTGGATTTGTACTTGTCCTCAGCACAATTTAGTAGTCTCGGGATAGTGGACTAGCGTGAATTTCGAAAGCTGATGTGGTTGTATATAGAAATATTTATAATCCGTTTTATTATGGGACGAGAGAAGTCTCTTTAACAGAAGAGTTTTGGCCAAGCATCGTTAGCGTTCTTTCCGTCTACACCTACATGTAAATAAGTGTGATGCGAAGAGGCGTGCCATGTCACGATTTGCTATAAATCGTTAAGTCGTATTCAAAGATTATGTACATACATGCTTGAATATAACTTGACCAAGATTGATATAAGCTGGAGTGTCAGTATTCACAGCAGATAATTATATTCAAGGAACTGATGCACACTTTCCTCTGGCAGCGTCACCGCATGTGGCCACGCCATAAAGCGACTTGTATATCTGTTTCGTTTTTCACCCGCCTTTGTATTGAATAGCTCTAGACGAAACGGATGAATATATATCCCGTTTGCCACAGTAATGTCTGTTTTCTCGATCTAAACAAAGCTGCAAGCATAGTCAATAAGCCCTATTCAAACTTCAAAAGATTTCAAACACATCATTCCGAAATGATGTCTGCAAAGTTCTACAGCGGATCTTATCTTCCGATTCTTCATCAAGAAACAGTGATATGTCCCACAATTAAATCTACATATTTCACATTACCTAACCGCTGCAGCTGTCTGCGACAGAAAACGTTGCACTCAAATGTGAGTTGTGACCATTTCTTGAGTCACGTGATACCAGTGTTTCGCCGATCGTGACGAAAAAAACTGCGTTCAGCACGGACTTCATGAAATCCTCGTTTATGATCAACGTCCCTGTTGGAGATCGTAAATGGTAAGAAATGATGCATTTTATGTTTACATTTCCTTGCATCCGGTTAAAGTACAGATGGTATTCCGTTACCATGGTTATTTTGGTTTTTTTGCGCGAAGGCTATACCGAGGCTACGTCTGAGGTGAAAATTATTAAAGAGTAATCAAAGCTACACTTATATACATAATCCCTTTAAAAGAAACCTTTGAATAACTTAGGTCCTGAAACAAATGGTTTGGAACGATTTGATTGGTTAATGATCACCTTGCGTCTCGTGCTGCACGTGATAATATGATTACACGCTCGGTAACGCATTCTGGCCGTGACATGCGCGTTTGAAGCCGTTAAACCAGAACGGCAACTGGTAATTTTTTTTCTTGCTAAAAGGTTATCATATGTTTAGAAAGAGTTTCATAATTTTCGTATCAGATGTCATTACTTTATCGTGGGCAATTTCCCGTCGCTTGCGCAATCCCAAAACGCTGAAATATTTTTACGACTTTCACAGCGCATGCGTAGTGCATGCGGGGGTTCGCTTCAACAATAAAACATGTATCTTAATCTGTATCGCTGTTTGTGGATTCGCCTGTCAACACTTGCTTAGAACTGATAATCTTCACTGTCATCTTTTTTCACACATTCACCCTTCCACAAAACGTAATCTTTTTACCTGAAGGCATGAGTACATACCTCCACGCAGACTACATAGCCTCGTTCCAGTGATATATGGATGCGATAGTAGACGGTCATATTGTTCGCCAGTCGTGTGTTTAACCAATAAACGTGTTATCAGATCGTCGCTGACGCTCCCAGATTGCCCAGACGCATTTTAATACACGTTTCCTCATAGACAGACTGGATATTGATAATTCCGGTACATTTCGTCCACAAATACACCGTGACGTCTGTACTTTGATGTTGTGTTTTACCGAGTGTATTCGGCTTGACTTATCGTTGGATTTTCACGCATTCAACACCATGCCGACGTCAGCGAAACATTCGCCGCATCTCGTGACCTGGAATAATAGCACATGCCGACTGAACGCCATTCTGTCAGTGCACAAATCATATTTTGCACGTGTAAACCGTGTCCATGTCAAAGAAATGGACTGCCCTCTGCACGAGATAATAATGCGCGCGGACCTGGAATGCAACATATATTTTTTGCTCGGCGTTGCAGTGAAAATGGTTTATTTTTGTCAGTAAGTCTCATATTTGGTGACCACAAGTTGAAATACTATTATTTTGGCGTTAACAACATGTAGTTATAATGTTGTAATACAGATTTGAAGACCCGATCGGGTACTATACGTCAAGATGTATTGTTTGTATAGTAGAAGCTTCAAACGAAGGCTGGAGTGGGAGCAACATTTTCCACTCTAGTAGTTATACTAAAATATGTCTTGTATTTTGTATCAATTAGTCCAAAATTGTCCACAAAAGGAATGAAAAATATGAAGAATTCTACCTTTCGGCCCTTTTGCAATTTTTTAACATCTGTCATTACATTCAATACTGGATGTAAGGACTCATTGCACAGAAGCCAGTTAGACATGTAACCACCTCTCGATCATCAATGTTTGTTTACGTTTCTAAGTGGTTAACGTCTTAAAAATATGAATCACTTCGGTCTTGACACCCGTGAAGATCCGAAGAAGAATAGGTCTTCAGTAACCCATGCTTGCCGGAAGAGGCGACTATGCTTGTCGTAAGGGGCGACTAACGGGATCGGGTAGTCAGGCTTGGTGACTTGGTTAATGCATGTCATCGTATCCCATGATCGATGCTCATGATGTCAATCACTGGATTGTCTGGCCCAGACTCGATTATGTACAGACCGTCATCATATAGCTGGAATATTGCTGAGTGCGGCGTTAAACACCAAAGAAACCAAACAAGCTTCGGTCTCGTCTCTCCCATCAAGCTGCCATGCCGTGATGGAGCGGCGTTAGACCAAACTCACTCACTCACTCACTACACGTTGTTGATACACCGTCCTCTCATGACTGAGTGTACCCTAAACCATCATTCAGTTGCTCTCATTTGATGCCAACTTTATGCCAAGTAGAAACGACCTATGCTTATTTTTTGTACAAAGTATTATTTCTACTTTTCAACTCTTTGTCTCGTCGTATTTACCTAACCTCAGCTTCGGAAAAGGTTTTTGAATTATCATCCGACAACCAAGCTAAATGACTGGTATCGCAACATTACATTACTAACGACTAAAACACTTTCGTCAACGATAGATTTTTCAGATAATGGATCTAGGAGGCTAAAACTACCCCCCAAAAACTGTTTTCCTTGTTCGTGGAACGGTTTCAGCATGTGTGGCACACACATTATCAGTGTACATAGCTTGTTTCTTATTCCAGTTGGCCGACCTGTCAACATGACGGACACCTAACTGATGGCTTCAGATCCGATTTCTCACTCTCACTCGGGCAATGTTTTTGTTGGTTATAGACTAGAAGCGAGAATGTCGCGGCTACGAATAACATACTCTTTCTTGTTCAACAACACACTGATTGTTCTTTTTGTCACGTGACACGCGATGTCGATTTCAGCTGCTCTCGTGCCCCGGGAGAGCTGTGTCTTGTCTTCCGTTGTGTATCAATGCAGGGTCGGATCGAGTGTCGACAACTTTATACACGTTAATATTTTATAGCTTTTAAAAGAGGACTAGATTACATCAATCTCAGATTTGGGGTTATTTTTGTCGTATCTGATGAATAAACTGTAAGTCGAGTGTGTGTCTGTTGCGATTTATTGTATCTGACCAGAGACCAGATGTGTACGTTATATCAGTCTGTATCTGCCCAGAATGAATTTGGTTTATCTTGAGTCTTACATCGAATAAGGCATGGTATTGATTGAGAAGCCTCTTGGTACGCATGCTCTCGTTAGTTTACAAGAGAACTGCCCATTAAGCACGTGGGGTGGGTCTGTTTGAGTCCCGATAGTAAAACGTTGCCTATCTTTCAGAAGACAGTTGGGTTTCGGTTGAAAAGATGCCCTGTTTTTAAAAACTTGATTGGAGCCTTTTTACCATGATCTACGCTAAGCCTATCAACTGTCCTGATTTATATTCTACCGATAACGATGAAAATAGAGGTCTCCCCGCGACTCTATAATAGAACAGTTGTGCTTATAATTGGTTATTTATTTTGGTATATCTGTGAATGTGTAGGTTGTTTGAATCGGGAGTGTAAGATCACACACACACACATACACGTCACACACACGCGTCACACACACACACACGCACAAAACAAGCACACGCTCTCTAAATCTCACACGCACACAAAAGCACATACACACCACATACACTCACCACGTCACCCACACATCACTCACTCAGACACACATACTAAGGCACACGCATATACACACATCACGCACACAGACACACATACACATGCTCAAACACACACACAGACATCACTCACACAGATACACACACACCAAAGCACACACATACACCACATCACTCAGACACACATAAACGCTCAAACATCACTCACACACAGACACACACACACGCTCACAGACACATACATATTAGTGCTGGTTGTAATGTACAACATTAATCATGGTATCATAACTTTACATTACAAATAGTTCTTGGGTATTATAACTGTACCCATTTAGTAGTGACCGCACGTGGCCAATGCATGATTAATTGACTCGTTCAAGTAATTGATCGATGCCATTTGTGTGGCCAGAACGGATAGCCGAAATCCGCACTCGCAAATGGTTGGGAGGACATTAACAAAGCTAAAACCGTCATTGGAACACCAGCGCGAAACATGAGAGCATCAGCTCATATAAACCAGCGTCCGCCCGGAGAGCGGAAGGTCCGGGGTTCGATCCCCGGCCGCGTCATACCAAAAGACGTTAAAAGATGGTACTTGTTGTTACCCTGTCTGACGCTCGGCATTAAGGGGCTAAAACAAGGACTGGTCGGCTCGGAGTCAGTATACTGTGTCTGAGTGGGGTATTCATGTTAAACTGCGGCATGGTATCGCAGTGAGCTAGCACTATAAATCGGCATCAGTCCGGACTAGTAAAAGCAGCCACACAAACACACACACGTACATGCACGTCGCTATATAAGTGCAATAATCTTGGACGCGACGTTAAACCCAATTTCACCTCACCTCACCTCTCATATAAACCACCATGTCAAACACAAATGGCCACCCTTTACAAAACTAATCCTTACGAGCTACTATCAATTCAAGTGGTTCATGTCACGTGGACGTATTGTTATCGTTCATACAAGGACTTCACCTCACATAGACACATTATTGTCCAAAGAAGGACTTAACCTTACATAGACGCATTATTGTCAACTCGGGGATTTCATCTCACATAGACACATTATTGTCCACACAAGGACTTCACCTCACATAGACACATTATTGTCAACACAATGATTTCACCTCACATAGACACATTATTGTCAACTCGGGGACTTAACCTCACATAGACACATTATTGTCAACACAATGAATTCACCTCACATAGACACATTATTGTCCACACGGGGGCTTTACCTCACATGGACACATTATTGTCAACACAAGGACTTCATCTCACATGGACACATTATTGTCCACACGGGGGCTTTACCTCACATAGACACATTATTGTCAACACAAGGACTTCACCTCACATGGACACATTATTGTCCACACGGGGGCTTTACCTCACATAGACACATTATTTTCAACACAAGGACTTCATCTTACATGGACACATTATTGTCAACACGGGGACTCCACCTCACATAGACACATTATTGTCAACACAAGGACTTCACCTCACATAGACACATTATTGTCAACACAATGAATTCACCTCACATAGATGCATTATTGTCCAAAGAAGGACTTCCCCCTTACATAGATGCATTATTGTCAACTCAGGGACTTCATCTCACAAAGACACATTATTGTCCACACAAGGACTTCACCTCACATAGACACATTATTGTCCACACAAGG
The DNA here is from genome assembly GCF_023055435.1 of Haliotis rufescens. NCBI lineage: Eukaryota > Metazoa > Mollusca > Gastropoda > Lepetellida > Haliotidae > Haliotis > Haliotis rufescens. The sequence continues at coordinate 32,227,129 of NW_025963835.1, forward strand.
ACTTCACCTCACATAGACATATTATTGTCAACACAAGGACTTCATCTCACATGGACACATTATTGTCAACACAAGGACTTCACCTCACATAGACACATTATTGTCAACACAAGGACTTCACCTCACATAGACACATTATTGTCAACACAAGGACTTCACCTCACATAGACACATTATTGTCAACATAATGAAATTACCTCACATAGACACATGATTGTCCACACAAGGACTTCACCTCACATAGACACATTATTGTCAACACAATGAATTCACCTCTCATAGACGCATTATTGTCCAAAGAAGGACTTCACCTTACATAGACGCATTATTGTCAACTCGGGGACTTCATCTCACATAGACACATTATTGTCAACACAAGGACTTCACCTCACATTGACACATTATTGTCCACACGGGGACTTCACCTCACATTGATACATTATCGTCCCCGAGGGGACTTGACCTCACATAGACACATTATTGTCAACACGGGGACTTCACCTCACATAGACACATTATTGTCAACACAAGGACTTCACCTCACATGGACACATTATTGTCCACACGGGGGCTTTACCTCACATAGACACATTATTGTCAACACAAGGACTTCACCTCACAAAGACACATTATTGACAACACAAGGACTTTACCTCACTTTGGCCACCCTTTACAAAACTAATCCTTACGAGCTACTATCAATTCAAGTGGTTCATGTCACGTGGACGTATTGTTATCGTTCATACAAGGACTTCACCTCACATAGACACATTATTGTCCAAAGAAGGACTTAACCTTACATAGACGCATTATTGTCAACTCGGGGATTTCATCTCACATAGACACATTATTGTCAACACAAGGACTTCATCTCACATGGACACATTATTGTTAACACAAGGACTTCACCTCACATAGACACATTATTGCCCACACGGGGACTTCACCTCACATAGATACATTATTGTTAAAACAAGGTCTTCACCTCACAAAGACACATTATTGACAACACAAGGACTTTACCTCACATAGACACATTATTGTTAACACAAGGACTTCACCTCACATAAACACATTATTGTCAACACGGGTACTTCACCTCACATGGACACATCATTGTCAACTCGGGTACTTCACCTCACATGTACACATTATTGTCAACACAAGGACTTCACCTCACATGGACACATCATTGTCCACACAAGGACTTCACCTAACATAGACACATTATTGTCTACACAAGGACTTCACCTCACATAGACACAGTATTGTCCACACGGGGACTTCACCTCACATTGACACATTATTGTCAACACGGGGACTTCACCTCACATGGACACATTATTGTCCACACGGGGACTTCACCTCACATGGACACATTATTGTCCACACGGGGACTTCACCTCACATGGACACAGTATTGTCAACACGGGGACTTCACCTCACATGGACACAGTATTGTCAACACGGGGACTTCACCTCACATGGGCACATTATTGTCCACACGGGGACTTCACCTCACATGGACACAGTATTGTCAACACGGGGACTTCACCTTACATAGACACATTATTGTCAACACGGGGACTTCACCTCACATGGGCACATTATTGTCCACACGGGGACTTCACCTCACATGGACACATTATTGTCAACTCGGGGACTTCACCTCACATAGACACATTATTGTCAACACGGGGACTTCACCTCACATGGACACAGTATTGTCAACACGGGGACTTCACCTCACATTGGCACATTATTGTCCACACGGGGACTTCACCTCTCATGGACACATTATTGTCAACACGAGGACTTCACCTCACATAGACTCATTATTGTCAAACCAAGAGCTACATATTTTATAGACCCATCATTGTCTTCACATTGTATGGATGCATTATTGTCACTACAAGAGCTTCATATTGTATAAACGCATATATGAGGTGAAGCGTTTGTGTTGACAATAATACGTTCAAGTGAGGTGAACCACTTGTTTTGATGGTGGTACTGTCAAACTGATAGTTTTGTTAGGAGAGGCCACAGGTGATGGAGAGGATAGTTTATGTGTATATGTGATGACGCTCTTATGTCAGTGATGGTTTTGATTAAAAGTTTAATCACGTGAACATTAAATAATTGCAACTGTCATGATAACAATCCAATTCCCCCAATGGTCTGCTGCTAGTATTGTTGTCCATGTTGCTACTGACACTGCTATACTTTTGGTAGTAGATATGCGTCTTTAGCTTTAAAGTTGATTTCGCACGTATATTCAGCATGATAATATGATAATAAAATTAATTGCTTACAATTTAGATGTTTCACATGCTAATTAGAAAAGCAGTTTTTCTTTTCGTTTGTAAATGCCACACGTGACAATGTACTCTCTCTGTGTCTCTCTGTTTCTCTCTCTTGCTCTCTCTCTCTCTAACTGTGTCTACATTTATATGCAAATATAATTCAAAACTTGTAAATGTTGTGTCCCAACTGTTGGCCATTAGCCCGCGCATGTTTGAAATTCGAAAGTAGGACTAAGACCTACGGCGTAAACTAAGCGTTATTGAGGTAGTGTTCACCTCTCCCCGTTGCTTTCTCTCCCCCCCCCCCCCCCCCCCCCCCCCCCCGCGCACCTGTGCCTGTCCGTGCAGACTGACCACTGGCTTTCACTTGGAGTAATTGCGTGGAAGACTGTGTGGGCGTGAGGTTCAAATAAACCAATTTGACCGTCACCTCCTAAATCTATCATCTCCGTAATAAACTCGGACGTCCAGTCTGTCGGGGAAATGGGCACCCTCGCCTGCTGTCGGAGAATGTTGTACCGGGGGGGAGTAGCCATCGGTGTCAGGAGTTTCAAGTACTTCGTCGAATGCCGTGTTAATATGTGTTAACATTTACATCTAACTGTACACGTGTTTCAAGTATTATTTATTAATATTGTGTAATAAACCACTCAGTTTCGATTGAATTTTGGGAAAATAGCACCGTTGCCTGCTGTGGGAGAATGTTGTACCAAGAGATAAAAGAGCCACCAGTGTTAGGGGTTTGAAATACTTTGTCGAATGTCGTGTTGCTATATATGTTTAACATTTACATCTAACCGCACACGTGTTTCAAGTATCTATTTTTAATACTGTTATAAATTATTTAATTTCGAATAAATCTTGACCAATAACATCATAGACGAGGATGAAAATTTATAATACAATATTGTTTAGATCGGCCAATAATATTATACGATGTTTAAAACGATAGCTGAGAAATATTTGCGTTTTGGTGAAGTTTGGGAGGGATAGAATTTGTATGTCTTTTCATATCAAATGGGTTTTTCTAGAACGCGAATATGAAGACCAATCTAGGTATTAAGAATAAACAAGTCTAACTAGCTGTAATCCACATATTAAATCAGTATCAGAACAAAACTTCGAGAAATGTATCGTGTGACATATCCGAGACTAATCTCCATCACGTAATCTAACATCACAATGGATTTATTTATTTATTTATTTTTATAAAAACAAATTATTTGTTTGTTTGTTTGTTTATTTGTTTGTTGTTTAACGTCGCACTCAGCAATATTCCAGCTACATAATGGCGGTCTGTACATCATCGGGTCAGGACCAGACAATCCAATGATTGACATCATTAGCATCGATCCACGCAATTGGGATACGACATCAACCAAGTCAGCAAGCATGACCACCCGATCCCGTTAGTCGCCTCTTTCGACAAGCATAGTCGCCTTTTACGGCAAGCGTGGGTTGCTGAAGACCTATTCTTCTCCGGATCTTCACGGGTCCAATGACATATGTAATAAAGTCAGCATAGGATTACGATAGTGCCAACCTGTTGTGGCTCGGGGTCAGGGAAATCAAGTGCGTTTTCCCCACAATCAGGCGTTTGTTATTTGGTGCCAAGGTGTATTCTGAACACTGCGGGTTTTTCACATTTCTTGTGTTCTTCGGCGTGTCCCTGTTTGCTGGCGTGTACATGAATACTGTGATGCTGTGTGACGGATGGCATGTGTCTATATGATTATGTTTGATGTTCGGTATTTCTGCATGTGAGTATATGTGGGGTCGACATGTGGTCAGTGGAGACTCGTTAGTCCAAAAACTCCGCTTTCTGTTCGGTTATTGTGGGACGTCTACACATACACAAAGGTAAAGAGGGACGCGGTAGTCCGGACACTAGTTAATCCGGAGGATCGTTGATGGGACGACTACACATACACAAAGGTAAAGAGGGACTCGGTAGTCCGGACACTAGTTAATCCGGAGGATCGTTGATGGGACGACTACACATACACAAAGGTAAAGAGGGACTCGGTAGTCCGGACACAAGTTAATCCGGACGATCGTTGATGGGACGACTACACATACACAAAAGTAGAAAGGGACTCGTTAATCCAGGCACTGGTTAATCCGAAACGTTTAAATGAGAACGAAAATTCAGGGTGTGACGCCATGCAGTGTATTGTCTCTGATGTACCCCAGAGTATAGGGTCTCTGATGTACGGCAGGTACGTATGGTTGTCGGGTTTGAATACGTCAAACAGTTGGTTTGATCGTGGGTGTCAGTCGCAATTATGATGCTGAGTTGATGTTTGACGGTTGTTGGCGTGATGTTTGACGGTTGCTGACGTGATGGTGGACTTGCTGACGTGATGGTGGACTTGCTGAGGTGATGTTTGACTGTTGCTGACGTGATGTCTGACTTGCTGAGCTGATGTTTGACGGTTGATGACGTAAAGTTTGATGGCAAAGGACAGCACTGGCCCTTGTTCAGCTTCGGGATAAAAAAAATATTCACAGAAACTATTAGGAATCCATTTGACAGGGTCCATTCATTTAGCTATCGGCATTCCTTTATAACTTTTGTAATGTTAATGGCTCAAACGCTCATGTTCAGGGTTTCAAATATGAGATACAAAACAGGTACACCTGCATACTATAATTTCTTGCAACCACATGGCCACCTCCGATGAACAGCTAACTGCAGTTTACTCGGATAATCTCCGGATTATCGAATCATGGTTAGGGTGCAATGTCCCTTTAATCACACAGTCGTATTTATCACCCAAAACGGGTTTCCAAAGGATATGTCCCTTCAAAGAAATCGCACCATGCTTTGCAGACAATTGTGACGTCATCGGATACCATGGCGTCACACTCATCACCAATCTCTCTGCCGCTGAAGCTGGTTAGCTGTACTTTGTACACTCAAGACGCTGGTTATTACTGCTCATAAACCGAGAGAGCGGTCGGGTAGCCCAGTAGTTAAAGCGTTCGCTCAGCCTAGTTGTTAAAGCGTTCGCTCGTCACTTCGAAAACCCGGGTTCGATTCCCGACATGGGTACAATGTGTGAAGCCCGTTTCTGGTGTCCCCCGCCGTGATATTGCCGAATATTGCTAAAAGCGGCGTAAAATCAAACTCACTCACTCACTCATAAACCGAGAACAATGGACGAAGCATTAAGGATTATCAGTAGAGTCGCAACCTTATGTCTTTTCATATCAGACATATCAACACTCGACGATAAAAGTTTTAAACTCCTCAGGAAATCTCAGAGTTTTAAACTTTTGACTCGTGTCAATTAATCTGAAATCAAAAGACACACGGGTGAAATTCTCTATGTAACAGGAAAGCCTGTTTCTAAACCAGCGGAGTTTCACTGTGCTATGATCAGGATACATGCAAAAAGCCCAACACTTTGATTATTATAAAGGTAAAGCCTCGACCATGATTAGTAACGACACATCGATGTAGAACAGCACCATGATCAACATCCAAGGCCTTTTTAAAAGAAACGACCTCAGAAAAAAACTAGTCATTGGATTTATTCTATCAAGTTTGTATCATAAAAATTTCGATTCGTATTTTCAAAAGTAATCGCATACACACCAAAAAGTATGGAAACGATTCCAAGTATGTCCCCAAACTGTAAAAACAAGAAGAAATACAAGTCATGTATCATTCGATACAAGTTATTACTTTCTGTTCTCGCGTGGTTACACGAGGGTTCACGGAACTTCAAAGAGGCCGAGGAGATTTGACGTAAAGGCGCAATTATTGAGAAATAATTTCGCTTTACTTGGTCAATTTCTGGGAATAATGTTATGAAATAAAAGATCAATTTGATCTAGGTTTCAAAGACCCTCGTCCTTTCATTCTCCGTTGTTGTATCTTAGTATCAGAGTGAGGGATCTAGGTTTAACCATGCAATTTCTTCAGGAAATTGGTACATTGTTATTCCTCGGCCATTCCGCGTATAATTCCACATGTCGGAAAGGGGTTGATCTGGTTCGATTATATTCCGCGTGATATCTGTTGTTTAATTGCCGGTTTCTTTCATAAAGAGTATTTGTTTTCTCTTTAAAGGGGTTGCTTTTCTGCCTCATTTGCGAACGAGAATCCCCGAGAAAAAATCGCTCGACGTCATCATCTACAAGTCACGTGCTGTGACGTCACGCATAAGCACGTCCGTCTCCAAGCCAGGAATACAAAGAACAAACATCAACCGAGTCATGAAATCGCTAGAAGAGCAAGCCAGCTAGCCGAAACGTTTGAGATTTACTTGAGATCTGTATTTGTAGGCTTGACGCATGCTTAGGAGTCAATATTTAAAACCGCGGCCCGTCACACACAGGTGAATAAAATGGCGGCACACATCGCGCAGCGAGAGCGTGTTTTAGTAATTTTCTCTGTTTCGTTTCCGCTGAACCGTTTTATTACTTTTTTACAGACTCCGCGAGACTACTTGAAAAACTGTTCCAGAAAATCAACGATCCCTCAAAACCCGTTATGTTTTATTTGGAGTTAGAAGATATTTTATTGTCTGAGAAACTCTTGCAAAATAGCTGTTGAAAGCGACCTCCCGATCAGGAATAGAATTCCATAAGTTTATAACCCTTAGAATATCAAAGCTTTCGCCATGTGATAGTTTGTCAATATGAACGCTCCACTGGTTTTATTTTCTTACTGCGAATGGGTGTAAGGATTAGCTTCCCAGGTCGATGTGCAACTAAAAGGCGATATGCCTCGTATTTCTTCTGGGCTTTCTGAATCCCTCGAGGCTGGCGTAAAGTTCTGTTCCACCAAACGCCACAAGGTATTTGTCCCAATTGCATAATTATCCCCGGCCGTGAAGATCCGGGTAGAGAATAGGTCTTCAGCAAACCATGCTTGTCGTAACAGGCGCCTAACGGGATCGGGTGGTCAGGCTCGCTGACTTGGTTGTTGCATGTCATCGTATCCCAGTTGCGTGGATCGGTGCTCACTGTATTGTCTGGCCCAGACTCGATTATTTACTAACAGTCGTCATATAGGTGGAATATTGCTGAGTGCGGCGTTAAACAACAAACAAACAAACCATAATTATCCCAATGTGTAAGTGGTTCTTGTTGAGGGTTTATCCTTCATCGTCAATCGGGCACACTGTTAACAATTCTTTAACAAGATGCTGGCAGTATGCCCTTACCCTCACGTGCGAGATTCCCTGTGTCGAAGTGTGAATCGTGATTTGTCGACTTCGTCAAATGTCATGAACAGGACAAAAACAAGAGTTCTTTAGTGTAGATATATACTTCTCAAAAGGGGACAGTCGGGTAGCCTAGTGGTTAAAGCGTTCGCTCGTCACGCCGAAGACCCGGGTTCGATTCCCGACAGGGGTACAATGTGTGAAGCCCATTTCTGGTGTCCCCCGCCGTGATATTGCTGGAATATTGCTAAAAGCGGCGTAAAACCAAACTCACTCACTCACTCACAACACAAAAGAAGTAAGAACACCCAATTTTAAATATGACTATAATGAATGAGTCATGACTTTGACCATGACAAATTAACAATAGTCATATAAAAAATCGGATATTCTTTGGCCATGACATAGTTATGTGAAAAATCTGGTTTTCTTTGGCCATGACAAATTAAATATAGTTATGTGAAAACATCGGACGTTCTGTAACTTCTTTTGAGTAGTTTATAGATGCTATACGACTGTGTGAAGGTCTAGGAGTTAGTCGAAGAACTACGATCGGTTTTGAAATGGGACCCAGATTGGTAGATAGAAACTGACTGACAACTTATTACAGGGCGAGTTGGGTGGGCCGAAAGGAAACAGGTGAAGATATTTGTTTGTTTGTTTGTTTTACACCACAGTCATCAATATTCCAGCTATATGACGACAGCATGAAACTAATGGAGTCAGTCAGAGCCACATGGGGCCTTCTCGTTCTGGATCGTTGTTTGTGTTTCCAGTCACTGGTTTGTCTGGCCTAGAGTGAGTGAGTGAGTGTGGTTTTACGCCGCTTTTAGCAATATTCCAGCAATATCACGGCGGGGGACACAAGAAATGGGCTTCACAAATTGTACCCATGTCGGGAATCGAACCCGGGTCTTCGGCGTGACGAGCGAACGCTTTAACCACTAGGCTACCCAACCGCCCTGTCGGGCCTAGAGCTGATTACTTACATGCCAGGGTGATACGGGCTGATATTGCTGACTGCGGCGTATAACAACATCCTTTTGTAAGTCCAGAGGAAACACCAGGTAGTCCCTGACGTTGTACGTGACGACGTCATGGGTGGTTTGTTATTGGGACGCTGGGTAGCCTGTTGGTTCAGGCGTTCGCTCGTCACGCCGAATATCCGCGTTCAAGTCTACACTGTATGGTATTAGTCTCATTTTTGCGATATTGCTGGCATATTGATAATAACGGCGTAAACCCTCACTCACTCATTCAACACTCACTCACTCATGCGCTCATTCAATACTCAACACTCACTCACTTAACACTAACTCACCCACTCACTCACGCACTCATTCAATACTCAACACTCGCTCACTCTCTCAAGACTCACTCACTCACTGATCACATCTGCGACTCTGTATCGCCGTTGTGTGAGGCGCCGGAATTCGCTGTGCAAGGTAACGCCTCTTAGGCGTGCCAGAAACCTATGATCATAGGTTCGAATCCCTGTTCCTAGGATTAGCACCATACTCGTGGGTCCCATTAAAGACCTGCATCACTTCGGGCTTTCCTCCCACATGAAGCTGACACGCCGTATTATAACTGGAATACTGTTCCAAGAGGCGTTAAACCCAATTCACTCACTCACTCACTATACAGTCAGCCCTCCACTATAGGTGAGGTGAAATGGGGTTTAACGTCACGTCCAAGATTATTGCACTTATATAGCGACGTGCATGTACGTGTGTGTGGCTGCTTGTACAAGCCCGGACTGATGCCGATTTATAGTGCTAGCACACTGAGATACCATGCCGCAGTTTAACATGAATACCCCACTCAGACACAGTATACTGACTCCGAGCCCCTTAATGCCGAGTGCCAGACAGGGTAGCAACAAGTACCATCTTTTAACGTCTTTTGGTATGACGCGGCTGGGGATCGAACCCCGGACCTTCCGCTCTCCGGGCGGACGCTCTACCATTAGACCACGGAGGCGGTCCTCTCCACTATACCTGTACAATTCATGAAACAGTCAAACCTTTAGGTCTGCTGCAGGACCGCGGAACATATGCATTTAATTTGATCAGAACCAATGTAGACGATACAAATAGGAAGGCAAACTAAACTGCCGGTTAATAGAAAGTATACTCTTGAAAATTGAGTAGAACAAAAAATTGCAACCGATTCCCGGCTGAAAACAGTCACCGAAACACTGCAAACTTAAGGTCCAAAACACAACTATGACACACATCAAATACATCAGGGGCGGTCGGGTAGCCTAGTGGTTAAAGCGTTCGCTCATTACGCCGAAGACCCGGGTTCGATTCCCGACATGGGTACAATGTGTGAAGCCCATTTCTGGTGTCCCCCGCCGTGATATTGCTGGAATATTGCTAAAAGCGGCGTAAAACATACTCACTCACTCACTCACTCACTCACTCAAATACATCACCTCCGAATTATCATTTCTTGTATGTTTCATTTTTAGCCACCGTCAACCAATGTATACTTTCTTTTGCCCGGCTGTTGATATAACACAACATTAGAAACAAATGTACAAGAGAGAAATTATTGAGAAATAAACGATTTCATGGACTTTTATGTAAGCCTATCAAACCTTGTCATGGTTAATAATATAAGCCCAATTGCCCCGTTTCTAACTTCGACATGAGATTCACAAACACATTGATACAGTGACGTATTAGATTAAATATTGAACTGAAAGTACGGCAAGAAGAATGAGTCTTTTGACACCGAGGTGCGCCGTAAGTGTATATTACTCATAAGATAACGTGTCTCCGTAAGTTTATTACAAGTAGATGAACTTTCCCTTGGCGAGGCACTCAATAATTGTAAAACTTCCCAATTTCACTATCAGTCTGATATTATCTGTCCAACGGCTGACATGACTATTTTTCATTCAATTTTCGTCTGAGCATTTCTATTAATGGTTGTGACAACGGTGTCATGGTTCCGCAGTATCGGAGCGTGCGAGAGGCACAAGCGCGCTTCTTTCCTGACGTTCAATTAATTGAAAACCTCAGAACAAAGAAACTCGCAGGACTGACGTCGAAATTTTAAACCAACTTTTCGATTGACGAATGTGCGGCGTTCAGCGTTACTGAAGTCGTGCCGATAGACGGCGAATTCTAGGAATATTCCATCTTTCGTTTAACACTATTACCGGTCTCGGATGACACAACTAAACACCGAAAGAGCGAAGTATGAGACGTTTGTTCAAATGGAGATCTATAGCCAACACCCTCCACGGTGGCCCGAATCGGTTGTCAACGGCAACAATCATCACGACCGTGTCGACAGATATGTATATCAAGGGGCCATTTCAAGAATGTTTCATCTTTTAGACTTATTTCATACTCCAGCCTTAATTATTAATCGGTACTGACACCAATATCTCACGAAACTCATCCGTATACTTCGGATTACGATTAAATACCCATATTTTGTTCTCAACGGATGGCTGATATATATTATATGTTTTCATTTTGAGACGTTCCTTTCAAAACGACAATGAAAAACTCTTTTGATGACAGATTTTTAGAAACGTGCTAGATGCGCGATGACACTTTTAGTTTCTTTCAACAAGATAACACGATTACTGACGAGAAAAAGAAACAACAGCAAGCTTATCTTCACATCAAACTAGAGTGTCAAGGGAAATAACAACACGATGTTCCAAAGGTATGTCATATTTTTACAACCCCCGACACTCCCTGTCTGTTTTTGGCGATATCGGCTGTTGTAAATAGGGAGAATATTAAGATCAATTGTTAAGGTCATTTGAAAATAACCTGATGTTTCCTTTGTAATCGGATATGTAGGCAAATGCGTTTTAAATAAGTTAGAATTTGAATAGTTTGTCAGACGTTGGCAGTGAGTTGTTATAACTTCACCCAAGCAACACTCATGCAACAGCTTAACTGTTTCACTGCAGTGCAGAAATAAAATAATTCCATTTGTGGTTTCAAACAAACGCTTATAACTGCGTACTTGGATATGTTTTATTTTAATTATTTTGTTTAAAGTAATCTTTGAATTAAAGAAGAAATTTAACAGAAAGCACGTTTTTTGTCAACTTTAGAAAATAAACTGCAAACATCTGCTCATACTGCTATTAAACACAGACGATTGAATTGTATTCAGAAAACATGAAAGTCATTAAATATCCCCCTTTCTCTTAATCTTCCCGAACAACACACTCGCCTTCAGCCCAGCATGTAGTTCTATGTGGGAGGGATAACATGCCCCGGCGGTAGATGAGTCTCTTTGAAGAAACGTTCCAGCCAGCGTGTACAGCTGATAAATAAAATTTACCATCTTTAACAAATAGTCAGATAGTTAAATAAAAACACCGATTAAACTCTATGGCTCAGTGCACTATGGTTTCAAGTTAAAGTGCGACTGCTATCATTTCAGAAGTGAGTGAATATATATTTTATCTCGTGCATCACGAACTAGGTAAGTGTTGAATGCAAGATTAATTCAAGTTAAAAATGACAATTCTGCAATTTCAGAAGTGTGTGGGTATTTTGTTTCTATCTGATGCATCACTAACTTGTTTAGTTTGGAAGGAAACTGTAATTTCAAATTAATAATGCGACTGCTATACTTTCAGAAGTGTGTGAGTATTTCTACCATCTCGTGCACCACGAACTAGTTTAGTGTGGAAGGAAACTGTAATTTCAAATTAATAATGCGACTGCTATACTTTCAGAAGTGTGTGAGTATTTTTACCATCTCGAGCACCACGAACTAGTTTAGTGTGGAAGGAAACTATAATTTCAAATTAATAATGCGACTGCTATACTTTCAGAAGTGTGTGAGTATTTCTACCATCTGGTGCATCACGAACTACTTTAGTGTTAGAGGAAACTGTAATTTCAAATTAATAATGCGACTGCTATACTTTCAGAAGTAGTGAGTATTTCTACCATCTCGTGCACCACGAACTACTTTAGTGTGGAAGGAAACTGTAACTTCAAGTTACAAATGACAATGCTATCATGCATAAAAAATTACGGACTGGTGAAGAAAAACATTGCTTATTGAATGCTATCTTGTTATGTTTACATGTTTCGTCTTAATTTACTCTCTGTGTCCATTTACCCGCGTTAAAGTAAACACACACTCTATTTCTTCTGTAAGTAGAGTCTGTACAAGCTTTATCCTCGTGAACAGTGGGAAAACACAAACGAAAGTCAAAAATGCAACGAAAATACTTTCTTTGGCGTTTTCCTCTTAGGCCGGTTTCTGAATATTTGCTGCGACCCATTCTGCCTCAAGAGCCAGAAGTTAACACATATCTGCGTTAGAAATACCCCCAAATGTCAAAAAGGCTCCTTTCTACATCTCCAGTTACTTTGAAAACGCGACAAAAAGAATTTTGTGAAAATAGGGTTAATTCATCACTTTTGCTAATAAGCCCCTGGGCTGGCTGTTCTTTCGCCATCGTGGCCGCCACAGGAAATTCAGCTTGACGTGGACGAGATCACGTGACACTTATAGCCTCGATCTGAGGTAGTGACCCGAGATAGAGGCCACATAGGTCTTTGGAATTTTTTGGGGATTGTCGTAAAATGATAACGGTATCTTCACGGTCGAGTGGTTTCTGCGAAGACTACGAGGCGTGACGCTTTCAAACCTTCACCACACTGACGGCAGAAATCAATTTCTTTCCGAGTTTTGTCGCTATGCATCTCAGTTACATTTAGTTATGTCTCAAAGGTCAGGGTCAAGCTGAAAGGGGAATAATTCTAACTGTAAAAAGATCTAAAACTCCAGACAGCGTATCCTGGAAACGGTTCTCATGTTTTTGTCTTTCGGGATGACTATGAAATTGGAATTGTAATGCATAAAGTTGACGTCGTAAAATGTCCAGAGATATAAAAAAAAAAGGGTTTAAGTCTGCACAAATAAAAGAATGTTGTGTGTATTGTGCGCTATCGTGTCACCGGATTGATTGGTTCACTCACTCACTCCCTCGAAAACAGACTCCGATATAACCCGACGACGGCACTGGGAGGGAGGGGATTCTGAATCCTGGAACAAATAATGTTGGCTTCGCCTTTTGATAAAAAAAAATAATACATACCAGATCTAAGCCGGGATTCGTGAAGTGTGCTGGATTCCCAAACTACTGTCTGTTAGTTCATGTTGGTCTGTGTGTTGTCTTACACCTGTCTTACAGCCTGTAGATGAAAGCCAGGGGTTTATAAAATGAGCAACGTCCCACGCCGTTGGTGATGTGGTTGATTCCGTGTTTGTCTGCGGCGACGACATGGGATGTTATCAGTCACTGATTTGTAGGTCACCGTGATACAGTTAGAATTGTGCTGACTGCGGCATTAAACAACAGTCACTCATTCAATCGAATACCGGAAAACATGATATATTTTCAGTGGTTTTTAGACTTTAACGAGGTGTCACTTATAAATATCTTTTTCTCGAAAGTTAATTTTGAATCCTAATATCTCGAGTAGAGCGAACTGAAAACTTAGGGGGCACGGGTGGCCTAGTCGTCTAAGGCGCCGCGATTCGCTGTGCAGAGTTGCGTCCCTTGAGCACGCCAGAAACCTATCATTGTGGGTTCGAATCCCGGTTCGCCCCGATTATGTTTTTAGGTTTGTCAGCACCATACCCGTGCTCGTTGGTTCCACCGAAGTGGTAAACGTTTGAGACCTGCATCACTTCGGGCTTTCCTCCCACATTAAGCTGACACGCCGTGATATAACTGAAATACTGTTAAAAGCGGCGTAAAACCCAACTCACTCACTGACTATCATAAACATAAGTTACATAAACGCCGGCTATATAATTTGTTTAAAGAATACGATACTCATAGTTCGCTGTTACATGTTGAATAAGTCAGGTAGTGACAATCACCAATCGTTTTTATATTGTGATCATATTTCGTTTGTTCACTTCATAATGTTCGCGTTTTATTTCTCATTGACACGAAAACGATCCAAGTGTAATGAAGTCGACCTTTCTGGAATCGTTTGATCGAACGTCACTTGTCTCATGGAATTAACAAAGAGTCTTAATTAGAGACCCCCAACAATGTCACTGTTTCCTCATTACTCCCCCCTCCATCCTACTGTCTCCGGGGACTAAGCGCTGCGCCGGGGACGCCCTGAAACCTCGCAACGTCCCCCTAACATCATTAACGTCAGTCACTTTCAGATCCCCTTTGACGCCCAGTTATACACATGCTTGCATTTCTAAGGTTTCGCATACGAGAGGGAACCCTCTAAAGCGAGGTTAAACGTTGGCAAAATAAAACATCAATCAGAATTGATCAAATGATAACACGGTGAAGAGGCGGAGCTGCCTACAATCAAAGGAGGGATGACTGGTATGGGCGACGCGTGCTTCATCTTGCCGGACTGTCGGACTTTTGGGGGGAAGGGGGGAGGGGGCGGGAAGGATGGTAGTGGGGTGAGGGATGGGGGTCGTGGTAACGGCCAGTTAGCATTGGTGTGTGTGTTTGTGTGTGTGTGTATGTGTGTGTGTGTGTGTGTGTGTGTGTGTGTGTGTGTGTGTGTGTGTGTGTGTGTGTGTGTGTGTGTGTGTGTGTGTGTGTGTGTGTGTGTGTGTGTGTGTGTGTGTGTGTGTGTGTGTGTGCTGTTCTGTGCTGTATAAGTATCTGTTTGCGTGTGTTAGGGTGTCTATGTGTGTGCGTGCGCGCGCGTGTGTGTGTGCGTGCGTTCGTGTGTGTGTGTGTGTGCGTTCGTGTGTGTGTGCGTTCGTGTGAGGGTGTGTGTGAGTGTGTGTGTTTAAGCGACTCACTACAGATGCATGAGAATGTTGTCTTCCAAAGGTTATTCTGGTTACTTCGTATATGGCTAATTTAATCATAATTTCAAAATCACGTGCATGCACGTCGCTATATAAGTGCAATAATCTTGGACGCGACGTTAAACCCCATTTCACCTCACCTCACCATAATTTCAAAAACACATTTTCTCAGTGTTAGAGGTTGTTCATAGTTATCAGTTTATATTGCCTGTTTGATTCAACAGTGCATTATTATTTAATTCTGATCATGAGCCAGTTGGTGAAGTTAACGTTGTCTCCATTATATAGGATTATTTGTAATTGCCATAAACAATCCATTGGCCCCTACCCCAACATCCACGTCATGGAATAATCAGTATATCCAATATCCTTCGTCATGGTAACGCGACCTCCCGCCCCTAGTATATAATCAGTATATCCCACACTGTACGGTACCGCGACCTCCCGACCCCTAGTATATATCAGTATATCCCACACTGTACGGTACCGCGACCTCCCGCCCCCTAGTATATAATCAGTATATCCTACACTGTACGGTACCGCGACCTCCCGCCCCTAGTATATAATCAGTATATCCCACACTGTACGGTACCGCGACCTCCCGCCCCTAGTATATAATCAGTATATCCCACACTGTACGGTACCGCGACCTCCCGCCCCTAGTATATAATCAGTATATCCCACACTGTACGGTACCGCGACCTCCCGTCCCCTAGTATATAATCAGTATATCCTACACTGTACGGTACCGCGACCTCCCGCCCCCTAGTATATATCAGTATATCCCACACTGTACGGTACCGCGACCTCCCGCCCCCTAGTATATAATCAGTATATCCTACACTGTACGGTACCGCGACCTCCCGCCCCTAGTATATAATCAGTATATCCCACACTGTACGGTACCGCGACCTCCCGTCCCCTAGTATATAATCAGTATATCCCACACTGTACGGTACCGCGACCTCCCGTCCCCTAGTATATAATCAGTATATCCCACACTGTACGGTACCGCGACCTCCCGCCCCTAGTATATAATCAGTATATCCTACACTGTGCGGTACCGCGACCTCCCGCCCCCTAGTATATAATCAGTATATCCCACACTGTACGGTACCGCGCCCTCCCGCCCCTAGTATATAATCAGTATATCCTACACTGTACGGTACCGCGACCTCCCGCCCCTAGTATATAATCAGTATATCCTACACTGTACGGTACCGCGACCTCCCGCCCCCTAGTATATAATCAGTATATCCCACACTGTACGGTACCGCGACCTCCCGACCCCTAGTATATAATCAGTATATCCCACACTGTACGGTACCGCGACCTCCCGCCCCCTAGTATATAATCAGTATATCCTACACTGTACGGTACCGCGACCTCCAACCCCCTAGTATATAATCAGTATATCTCAGCCTGTACGGTACCGCGACCACAGGCCCCCTAGTATATAATCAGTATATCCTACCTTGAACGGTACCGCGCCCTCCCACCCCTAGTATATAATCAGTATATCCTACCTTGAACGGTACCGCGCCCTCCCACCCCTAGTATATAATCAGTATATCCTACCTTGAACGGTACCGCGCCCTCCCACCCCTAGTATATATTCAGTATATCCCACCTCTGTATTTGGGTGGCACTGTATCACGACCTCCCACCCCCTAGCAAATAATCAGTATGTCCTACCTCAGTGTTTGGGTGGCACGGTACGTGTCCATTTCATATGTGTCGTTTTCATTTGACGTGTCAGTCAACGTGATTGACGTGGCAGAGTCCGTGTCGTTATCAGTATCTACGTCTAGCGGTAGAAGAGGAAGTAAGCAGCTTTTTGCTTAGATCTCGCCCTGCGCAGGGTCTACATATCATCAAGTATGCTTTAATGTTGTATAGGGTAATACAGAGTACGGGGGCCCCTGTCAATCCAAACCGACTTCTGAGGGGCGGAGGTAATCTCTGAGATTAAATGAAAGGGGCAGATATAACCGGATCATTTGGAATTCGCTGAAGCAACCGGAACTGATTGTGTACGTTTTAGTCTGGTCGTGAAGTATTTATGTATGTCAGTTTCTTCAGGAAATTGTTAATATCCATCGGCAATGAAAATATTTGGTTAGTGTTTGAAAAAATATTGCTTGTCAACTTTGATTTTTGGGGGGAGCTGATTCTACTTTACTATTTTCCTGATTTAGTGGCATAAAATATAAGTGCTTACAGATGTTATTAATTATTTCGATGTTTTCGTGTATTGTATGGCGACTATATGACCAGCGTATATACAGAACAGTTTCGGTGTCCTCTGAAACAAGACGTTGATAAATTGTTTGAGACAGTACCTGCTCACCTTGTTTAATGATGGGTGATGGGGGTAGGATAGTCTTGTCATACACATGTACAGACCCTGAAACAAATATATCCAATACAGACCATGCAAGTCTATAACAGTGGGCAAGTCTAGATTACTGCAGTATCATGAAACTAAAGAGAGTCTCTGTGCTCCTTTTATTAGGTTTTTATAAGATAATTTAACTACTGTTTTTTTATGTAAAATATGTTCATTTCAGAGACTAGCTGTCAGTCTAGGGATGGGACGGGATGGGATGGGATGGGATGGGATGGGATGGTTCGGTCGATGTTTCTGCTGGCAGAATGAAGTCCCCGAGTTTCATCATAAGCTCAGTAGTATTTATCAATTATGCCGAATCAGCTATAAAAGACTTGGTTTTTCTTTACTTATAAGCAGCAGATTATCTGTACTTGTTCACAGCAGACCTAAATTCAGAGTTAGGATATCGTTTTATATTTTCCACAAACTCAGTAAATGTGCTATCGTGTCACTAGATTTTCTTGTCCGTCACTTGAATGTCTGGTTTGTTTCCAGGCCGCCGTCGCATGGCAAGAGTACGGCTGTGCGGCGTCGGGCAACAAACAAACACTTAGTATGCAAATTGCGTGAGTGGCGGGTTCTGCCGGTAGGGCAGGACATGCTTACCCTTTTCGCCAACACCTGGACCTGTTCCAGAAAGCGATCTTTGTGCAAAGATAATCGTAGCTCCCATACATTAACATAGACTTAGGACAGTTGTAGCGCTAGGATCCTTCCATGGCACCGGTCCTTGGTGTCATCAATGATTTTCAGTGATCCATTCATATAATTGTCACCGCTATTTTGCCTTTTGCGCCCAGTGGAATCTGTTTCGACAGATAATCGAGACTGGTTATTCTCTGTCGTTGACGTATAATTACGATGTCTTCGGTATACGTCACTATTACGTAGCTTCTTTCTACCTATGATGTTAAAACATCGGCGTGGTATCTCAGTAGACTAACACTATAACACTGTCATCAGTCCAGACTAGTACAATCAGCCATACAGACACATACATGCATGCACATGTAAGTGCAATAATTTTTAACGCGACGTCATGCCCCACTTTAGCTCACCCACGTCACCACTCACAATAGAATGAAGATGAAGACAGACTAATAAAACACATCTGGTTGTATATAATTAACAGTCTAACATACTCTTTATCTACAACATACGGGAGGTGAGGTAACCTAGTGGTTACAGGGCTCGCTCGACACGCCGAAGACCCGGGTTCGATTCCCCATATGGAGACAATGTGTGAAGCCAATTCTGGTGCCCCCCGCCGTGATATTGCTGTAAAAAGCGATGTAAAACTATACTCACTCACTCACTCATTTAGAACCTGCTGAATCAGCTGAGGGCGGGGTCATACTATTGTGGCTGGGATGAGGAGGGGGAGCGACTCTCACGCCAGGGTGACATCAGTGCAGTGTGGTCTCCTCGCGAAGAACTAACCTATCACTTACACTCTTTAATCCGGATACGGAGTTAGATTTCATCCTCTGGGATACGTTGGATTTACATATCCCCCAATTGTCACCAGGGCCAGGTTTTGCGCGTTGTTTAGGGGAAGGGGGGAAGTATTTCTCGTGATTCTTCCCTCCCAAATGCCCTAATGACGGGGTAGAGCGTTACGGAGATTTACACTGAATGATCTTACGACCTTTCGAAGCTCAGGTAGCTAGTGTTACCTGTTGAGATCAAAGAGATGTGGGTATATATCACTATGACCTGTGGTTTATAACGCACAGGTGTTTGGGTCTTTAACAGATTAGTGACCATTGATTGGAATATATTTCAGTTTATTACAGTCTTTAGGTAATTTTATTATCAAGTGCCGCGAAGAGGTCTTCCGGGGACATTTACAGTTGGTCGGGTAACGTCATCGGATTAAAAGGAAATCAAATACAGTTTCTTTAGGACGTAGTCGCGAATCATATATTGGACCTTGTTATGTAGGGAGATTTGTCATCAGAGAGGTCAGACCATACCCGTCAGATGCAAGCATCCGGCATTCTTGTCACGTCCTCAGCCCAACTCTCAGACATATCACTTCGTTTGTAGCGGCGGTGTTTTAGGACGGTCCTACTTGTATCAGCATTGTGATAAATAGCGTTTGTTACATGACAAAAATGAAGTTCGATGCAATTACCTATTTTGAGTTGTTTCCGTGGTTTTCCAGGTGAACAATTGACTTGTCTATGCATGTGTTTGTGACCACTGGGGCAGGATGCGCTCACCTTTTCGTGAACACCTGGTGATTCATAAACACATCGTACAATGGACTCTAAAGGGTATCTTATGATTATCGAAAGGGTTTTCTCCTGTATATTTACATGTACAACTAACTTTTGAAGATCCGGGTCACAATTATTCTTCAACAACCCATGCTTGTCGTAAAAGGAAAGTCACAGTATCGGGTGGTCAGGCTCACTGACTTGGTTGATGAATGTCATCGTATCTCAATTGCGTAGATCGATGCTCGTGATGTCAATCACTGGATTGCCTAGTCCAGACTTTATTATTTACAGACCGCCATCATATATTGCTGAGTGCGGTGTTAAACAAACAAACAAACAAACAATCAAAACCAACCTGTACAATTGTACGTGAAGATGGTTGGGGTGGTAGTACACGCAGGGAGTGATGCAAGTACGCATCCATGCACAAGTTGGTTGGCTGGTTGGTTTGTTGTTTAACGCAGCACTCAGCAATATTCCAGATATATGACGGCGGTCTGTTCAAATCGAGACTGGACCAGACAATCCAGTGATTGACATGACGTGTAGCAAGAATGTACGTGCAATGAGGCAATGGTGCGTGAGTAAACCTGCAATGGAACAATGCCAGAATTCGAGACTGTTCCCCCAAAGGAACATCCAAGAACGCTCTGGCAATGGAACCGTGCATAATTCGAAACTTTTCCCACAAAGAACATCCAAGAATATTCTCGGAATGGAAACCTGCAAGAGCGGGCCCACAATGGAATAGAACAAGAATGATTCCCGGGGATGAATCATGCAAGAATTCAAGAATGTTCCCGAAATGAAACCATGCAATAAGGTCTCAAACGTGAGCTATCAAACATGTTCTCGCGATGGAACCATGCCGAATTCGAGAATGTTCATGCAAAGAAACCATGCAAGATTGTTCCCGCGGATCTCGTTCTTGCAACGCTAATGAATGCTTGGAAACGCGGAAAATGGTGTTCCAGGCTCATTTGTGCATTGTTTGAAATCACAGTGACCTTTTGATACCCCTGTACAATTTGATGGAATTGTAATCTTTAGATATTCTCCACAGACCATCATCATGTGTATATACTTCGCGAAGCGAGGCATTATAGAACATTTGAACCACAACCATCCCACCAAAATATTGCTTTCAGAATTCAATGGTCAATTATCAGTGCCAAGTTTCAGTGTTAACCAAAGGCGACTCTATAAGCCCCATGAGCCAGTGGTATCTGGGAGTTTCCAAAGATCAAGGGCTACGACAGCGTAGAGACGAGCTGGCCACACACATGGTTCTTCCTGCTCCTGGTAATAAGCCACCCCATGTAGTTCCTGGAGGCACCGTCGGGCTCTTTGACAACCCTGCCTCTTCATTGGAACCCTACGGATCCCCCAGATTGTTGCCCTTCTGAAGCCCTCGTATCGGCCTGCCACCAATTTACTACTATTTTGTTGGTATACCTTGTAATCGACTACGGATTTAGGCCAATTACTTCTTCGTGTCCAGACCATATACTACGACTTGAATGCTCACTTCCACATCTCCTAAAAGCCTTATTATAGACATTAGCGGAATTGGGCTAATTTTCAAGTCTAACCACAACAATAATACGAGCGGAGACTGGCATGTATAGAGAGTTGGATATTTGCTCCAGGAAATTATTCTTTCTTGCCTCTGTGGCAGATTGTTAAAGCGTTGAGGACGGCTACAATACCAGAAACAATCGTGCTGATTGTAAAGGGTTAAGTACAGGCCCCGTGTGGCCCAGATTAAACAGTCTGGAACTATTCGCAACAGTTTTAGGAGGACTAATTCTGTGGACTAATTCCCTTTCATCAAGAAAACAGCTAGCGATATGTGTAATTTGTTGCCGTTATAATAGCATGAATATTTTACCTTGTATTTTCTAAATTTGATCCTGTTTCGTTTTTCCACACTGATGTAGCCATCTTTAAACCATAAGCGCCGCGAACACTTGCAATGGTAATTTGAATAAACAAGAAATATAATCAGAGACTAAAGAACTTTGTTTAAAAAATAATTTTATGGGACCCTTTTGCCAAATTTTGAAACTGAGTCATTCTCCAGATTGTGCAAGAAGCAATCTTGGTCACGTGACCACATTCCTTGCCGGCCACGTGCATCGATATTGTTATTGCAATGCGCATGCGTTTGTTGTTCTTCACAACAAGACTGTTACACCGCCCCACGTAATTATCTGTGATAATAAACACGACTCTGACATAACACTAGAGCGATACTTGTCACATAATTTAACGTAACGAACGTTGTATTTCAGAACGACAACACTTCAACTATAAATTGGTATACACTTGTACATACATACCCGCTGTTAGGTAGCTAAACCATGTTGTTAGATCTAACTCCATGACATAGATCGTCGTGTTTGTATGTTTGTGCATTCAATGTTAATAATCTGACACCCAATACAAGCATCTAAACACCAGAGCCTCGTTCCTCAAAGCGATCTTAGCGCTACAGTGATCGCAAGCCTATGTTAAAGTATGGGACTTACGATCGCCTTAGCGCTACAGTGATCGCAAGCCTATGTTAAAGTATGGGACTTACGATCGCCTTAGCGCTACAGTGATCGCAAGCCTATGTTAAAGTATGGGACTTACGATCGCCTTAGCGCTACAGTGATCGCAAGCCTATGTTAAAGTATGGGACTTGCGATCGCCTTAGCGCTACGATTGCTTTGAGGAACGCGGCCCAGGGCGGTAAACACATTTCCAAGAAATACGAAATTCCATTTCTAAATAGATGATGGACCCGTGAAGATCCGGGGTAGAATAGGTCTTCAGCGAAGTTAAAGGCGACTATGCTTGTCGAAAGAGGCGATTAACGGATCGGGTGGTCAAGCTCGCTGTGTTGGATGATGCATATTATCGCATTCTAATTGCGGGGACGATGCTCATGATGTCAATCACTGGATTGTCTGGTCCAGACTCGATTATTTACAGACCGCCGTCATATAGCTGGAATATTGCTGAGTGCGGCGTTAAACAACCGCCGTTATATAGCTGGAATATTGCTGAGTGCGGCGTTAAACAACAGCAGTCATATAGCTGAGATATTGCTGAGTGCGGCGTTAAACAACCGCAGTCATATAGCTGGAATATTGCTGAGGGCGGCTTTAAACAACAGCAGTCATATAGCTGAGATATTGCTGAGTGCGGCGTTAAACAACCGCAGTCATATAGCTGGAATATTGCTGAGTGCGGCGTTAAACAACTGCAGTCATATGGCTGGAATATTGCTGAGTGCGGCGTTAAACAACCGCAGTCATATAGCTGGAATATTGCTGAGGGCGGCTTTAAACAACAGCAGTCATATAGCTGAGATATTGCTGAGTGCGGCGTTAAACAACCGCAGTCATATAGCTGGAATATTGCTGAGTGCGGCGTTAAACAACTGCAGTCATATGGCTGGAATATTGCTGAGTGCGGCGTTAAACAACCGCAGTCATATAGCTGGAATATTGCTGAGTGCGGCGTTAAACAACCGCAGTCATATAGCTGGAATATTGCTGAGTGCGGCGTTAAACAACTGCAGTCATATGGCTGGAATATTGCTGAGTGCGGCGTTAAACAACTGCAGTCATATGGCTGGAATATTGCTGAGTGCGGCGTTAAACAACTGCAGTCATATGGCTGGAATATTGCTGAGTGCGGCGTTAAACAACCGCCGTCATATAGCTGGAATATTGCTGAGTGCGGCGTGAAACAACCGCCTTCATATAGATGGAATATTGCTGAGTGCGGCGTGAAACAACCGCCGTCATATAGCTGGAATATTGCTGAGTGCGGCGTGAAACAACCGCCTTCATATAGATGGAATATTGCTGAGTGCGGCGTGAAACAACCGCAGTCATATGGCTGGAATATTGCTGAGTGCGGCGTGAAACAACTGCAGTCATATGGCTGGAATATTGCTGAGTGCAACGTTAGGCAATAAGCAATCAAAGAAATAAATAGATGATGATGCAGATCATGGCGAAAACGATAAAGATATCTATAGTGCTATGGTGCTATGGACAGGAGCAGCGCTACAGTTCGGCTGTAATGATAATTTCCACTACATACAAGTGTGGGATTACAGATTAGAATATGTCCCCTGCAACCCATGCTGGTCGTAAGTGGTTACCGTATGGATCGGTGGTCAGGCTTGGTGACTTGGTTTATATGGTGACGGCGTTGACCTTTGCTCATAATATCAATCACTGGATTGTCTGACCTGATTATTTAGAGGCCCTCGTTACATAGCTGGGGTATTGTTGAGTGCGGTGTAAACGACATTCACTCTGAAGTATTCTTACTCTCAATCCCGATGTCTAACGAGTAAGTGAGTTGGTTTTAGCAGTTCCAGTCATATTACGGCGTGTCAGCTGTGGGATAAAAGCCGAAATGATGCAGGTCTTAGACGTTTACCAGTTTGAGGTAACAAATGGCCACGGTTATGGTGCTGACAAACCAAGAAACCTCGAGGCCTTAAGCGCCCCAAATTGGCACGCCAGAAACCTATGATTGTGGGTTCGAATCCCGGTTCACCCCGATTATGTTTCTAGATTTTTCAGAACCATACCCGTGCTCGTGGGTTTCTGCAAAGTGGTTAACGTCAGAGACCTGCATCACTTTGGGCTTTCCTATTAAATTAATCTGACACATCGTGATGTAACTGAAATACTGTTAAACCCAACTCACTCACTCATTATTGATTGTTTGTAACCCCGTATCGTTGTGTTTTCTGTCATAGAGTCAAAAGTGAGTTTTCAAACGGGCATATTCGGACGGTTTTTCTTCTTCCTCGAATAAATCTCCACGTAGGAAGGTTCTGCTCCAACTGTTGAAAGAAAACAGTGCACCAACACGAAGCGACAAGTAATTCGTTTAACATTCTCCGTGAAGATGTCTGTATTTACCATAACATACAAACCATGGCGTCTCGGCCTGGCACCGGTCATACAATACGACCCCAGCACCCTTCATCTAGTTTGTTGTGTTTAGAGAACCAATCAGGTGAAGCGTAACAAACACAGCTCGGTATATCTGTATCAACACAAATGACTGGACCAGATGCCTCTGCGCTATACGACCCTTCGTAACTTCCGCTCGATTTAATGGCAACGGCGTTAAGTGAGCTTTAAGTGTGTGTAGGAAACGGCTTAAATATAAATTAAGAAGTTAATACTCTCGCCGAGAAACAAAATACTCTCTCAAAATTTATTTTCACTTGAAACTCTTCTTTTCAAAGACTATGCGCGTCTGAAAAATTAATAACAATGAAGGTATGGTCCAACGAATTAGTAGCAAAGACCTGCTTCTATATGCAGTGAATGTGTCTAATGTGTGAAGCGACTCAGAAGATTCATTCAAAATGTGAACCTGTGCAATGTATAGCGCTCGCTTGTAGCATAATGGACTCCATCATATTATTACGTCATGTCGCTCGTAATGCACAGTAATAATGTGTTTCACTGCAGATCGTGTGATATTAAGGTCAACATCTGAAAGTTTGACGTTTGGACCTCTGCTGGAGGTTCACCGTCTGAACATCTGAGGCAAACTGAGGCCGACACTGACTTTCTTTTCTCCAAGATCTTCTTTTCATATTTCATATGCCATATGTATGCTTTCAACAAACTGACATTCGCAATGAAAACAAAGTTTTTGCTTAATCTAATAAGCTCATTTCAAAGAAAATTTCCGATCTGATTTGATCAAAAACACATTTCAAGAGCGCCACATAATTAAAGCGACACGCGAACGGTGCTGTATAAAAACGTACGTGAAGAAAATGTATAAGCTTTCTTTGAAATGGCGGCAAATGTGGCAAATATTACCCGATAGATGATATTCAGCACTGAGTGAAAGCTGTCCTCGGTACTGACCCCAATCGTCACAGTTTGAATGGCAGAGATCTGAGAGAGGTACTCCCTATCTGATAAAGCAATCACGTGCACCATGTAGTTTCAGGCTGAAATCACGGCCGAGGCAGATGACATCAGCGGCCATGTTGGATTTGCTATGACATATGTCGGTGATGGGTGCAGTAAAGGGTCACGTGATCGTGTTGGGCCTGAAGAAGTACTCCTGAGAATTATATTTATGGTTCCGCTGTTAAAATATTTTAATTACGATTTCATATCTAATGTAATATATACACAACGTGTTGAGACTGCAGACATGAACATGACGTTACTCCTTTCATGGAGTTTGATCATGTGTTTTTTTTAATCATATTTTCAATTTCGTTTGTCAGGGATTTAAAATGTACTTCTGTCACCACCAATGTACTAGTCTATATTGTCTCAAACTCGCGTCCAAAGAACTCTTGTATCTGGTTCGAACCCTTTTTTTCACGTTGATAATAATACTTGGTTTGCAGGAACCATGATTGACAGCGATCTCATGGTTTTCACCAAAATGATGCATGTCTCCGAAGCAACGTTAAAAACAATTTCCACACTCTCGTACGTTAATAAAAGAGACAAAACCCTTTCCGTATTCAAAAGAAATCCTGCTAAAGGCAGAGTCGATTGTACAATTCCGACTCAGGAGTTTATGAATCGCTACCAAATAGTGATGACACCCGGTATTGCCCCTTTTAAAGGAATTATAATATTTCCAATTATTTTTACGGTGTTATAGATATTTCATTTTAAGCATTCAGATAGCGCCTTATGGTAGGCCTGAAGCGATATAAAACGTTATACACTGACTGAAATACTGCTGAATATGTCGTTAAACTTTATGTCACTCTCTCAATGGCGACTCCAGCCGCCTCCAGCAGCCTGTGCCATTATATGGCCGACACGTTTCTTGTTCTGTCATGATGTAACTGCCAGTCTTCTAAACACATACATTATCTAACACGAGCAACACCAGTACTTCATGTAAACTGCAGATATATACTAGTACGAAAAGTAGGTATATTTTTATTTGTATATATATTGGAGCCAAAACAACTGGGTTTTTTAGGTTTAATTTCCTAAATTGACTTGTGGGCCTCTGCTAATGCACAGCAGAAGCGAACACATCAACGTTGTGTTATTTTTGAAAATCCATTAATCAATCTTCATGTGTATGTTTGAATATAAGTTAGATTATCGTCATTAATAATATCGTTCTCAGTGACCTCACTCTGTAAATAATAATTGTGAATTTCCGTCCTCTACCAATGAAAAGAGAACTCGTGCTGGTCAGTGTTGTTTACTCTCCTCACAATGAGCAAGTCTTAAACCATTTATAATGATGAAATTAATTATGATTTTTTTTATCTTTAAAAATATCCATCATCATAAAAATTAGAAGTAAATATAAACGACTGAATAGTCGCCATTTATTATAATGAAAATTGTGAAATGAATAATGAGAATTTTTTATTTTTTTAAAAATCCATCATCATTAAAAATATAAGTAAAAATAATAAATATGAATATTCATCCATTGTGATCCGAGACCTCATGGCCACTCTGGAATCCTTCAGCACTTCACCAAGCATCAGCTTCCAGCACCATGCAGTCGCCCCCATGTAGACTGCAGGCGGTGTTTACACACAAGATTAACTCCGCTGACAAACTACGCTTCAGCTTTGAAGTCATCAGAGCATCCCCAGATTGGTACAGCACCAAGTGGCTGCTGCCTCCGTGCTGGCCAACATGACCATCATCACACAGTAAACTAACGGGATTACCTGACTCAGACTGGGAGCATCGGATGGGGCCTTGCTTCAGCAGCGGGAGTCGACATGAAAGGCCTGCCCACGTGGTACCAGGCGAATCTGGTCGACCGTCGTCGGCAGAGTGTTCGCTTGTTTTGAAGGAAGCTGTATAAACTCTACACATCGTACTGCCGTGTTTTTGTTAATGACATCATTTATATAGTCGATCCTCTTTGATGTGCGGAAATTATGTGTCCACCATTAAGTGTCTTAAATAGGTTACCGGGATGTGCTTTGGTGTGTAAGGGTTGTTCAGTGGGAGTATATGCGTGTTCTATTCTGTCAATGTTTTATTAATTCAATAAATATGGGGGGCACGGGTGGCCGCGATTTGCTGTGCAGGGTTGCGTCCCTTGGTCACGCTAGAAAACTATGATTTTGGGTTTGAATCCCGGTTCGGCCCGATTATGTTCCTAGCTTTGTCAGCAGCAAACCCGTGCTCGTGGGTTTCACCGAAGTGGTAAACGTCTGAGATCTGCATCACTTCGGGCTTTCCTCCCACATTAATCTGGCACGCCGTGATATAACTGGAATAATGTTAAAAGCGGCGTTAAACACAACTCACCCAATCAATAAAAAAATGTGTATCTTCAGAAACAGGAGTGAGATGGGTTTACTATTTCGTTTATATCACGGCAGGGGAAGACACGTATCGTGGCTTTCGGGTCTTGGACGTTTACTGAAGTTGTGAACTCACGGGAACGGCTTTCGAACTGGCATACATATATATATGT
Organism: Haliotis rufescens; assembly: GCF_023055435.1. NCBI lineage: Eukaryota > Metazoa > Mollusca > Gastropoda > Lepetellida > Haliotidae > Haliotis > Haliotis rufescens. Next base: position 32,255,504 of record NW_025963835.1, read on the forward strand.
TTGGCTGTTGGCTGTCTTCAACTATTTTGTAACGTGCATGTACTTGAGGCTGGAGGCCAGTGATAAAAATCAAGCAAACAAACTTGAAATACTGCGTTAAACTCACGAACTCATCACTGTGAAAACCCTCGACAGAACCTCATACAAAACATCAATTTGGACACGTTCATGACTTCCACATGTCTTAAAGATGCATTCCTCTTCCACATTGCACGACATCTCTTGGTAATGTGATAAAAAATAATATAAATTTGAAATACTGTTCAAAGTGGCGTTAAACTCACGAACTCATCACTGAGAAACACTCGACAGAACCTCATACAAAACATCAATTTGGACACGCTCATGACTTACACATGTCTGAAAGATGCATTTCCCTTCCACATTGCACGACATCTCTTGGTAATGTGATAAAAAATAATATAAATTTGAAATACTGTTCAAAGTGGCGTTAAACTCACGAACTCATCACTGAGAAACCCTCGACAGAACCTCATACAAAACATCAATTTGGACACGCTCATGACTTCCACATGTCTGAAAGATGCATTTCCCTTCCACATTACCCCACATCTATGGGTACATGTCTACGCGCCCTCCCCGCGTAAGAACATCCAGGTTACAGGGTACAATCCAACACCATCCCCAGCATTCAATACCGTAATAAACTGTAAGACTAAAACCGCCGTACATTCACCATCAAGCTGTTGCCAGTGCCTCTTAACATGTATCTATAACAAAGAACAAAACTTATCGTGATAAGACCCGCCCTGTTTGATTTACGAAAAGTACACTTTGTTGGTACGTGACATTGCGGACGTTGGACCAGCTTATATATGAGAGGCCCAATGTGTTACAGCGATTCACAATGCAAGAACGTAGAGGAACAACGCCATGGTTCATACATCGAAGTGTCAACTTCAGCTTTACCATCCCATGCAGCATGTTACGACTCTGTTCTCGCGTGTTTGTTCAAGTGGACTGACATGTCTATCCTCGACCAGACTCCTCACAGGTCAATATTACTCGCTGGAGTGATCAATTTGCATTGATTGACAGGGATTTAACACCGCGAGGAGTTGGTAGCGACAGTTCCACGGGTTTTGGGACTGCCAACACGGCTTAGAGACGGGCGTGGTATTGATGTACAGACGGAGATGTATGTACACAACTGTTGCCCCATCCGTCGTGAGGATGTTGTCGCTAGGATTGTCGTCTTTGTCATCAGCGTTCAGATTTGGGAAATGTGTAATAAAACACGTACATTTTTATTGTCAATAGAATACAGGTAGCGTACAAATATTTGATGATAACACCTGAAACATTTATGTGAGGAAGAGGTCGTCATGTTTTGGCCGTATGTTACTTCAGTATCAAGTGAGTGTCGTTTTGAGCCGCGTTTAGCAATTTTCCTGGAATAGAGTGTCGTAGGGATACCATGCATGAGATAGTGAATGAGTGTGGTTTTACGCCGCTTTTAGCAATATTCAAGATAAGATGAATAAAGGCGGGGGACATCAATAATGAGTGAATGATGTTTAAAGCCGCAGTCATCTCCCGGTGGCATGCAAACACAGACAAGTCTGAACCAGGAGCTTCACACATATTCGGCTCGGTCTTTGACGTGACGAGCTTGGATTAACAACAAGAATACTCTACCATCCTTAATGAAACATATTATAGCCTTAATGACTAAGAGAAAGAAGACATAATTAGCAAGCTTGACCGACATATAGTCTATTTCACAACACATTTACTCGTCTAAAATATTTATCCAGACTTGCCTATTTTAATCATCTTCCCGAGGCAAGGGCGTTAACTGACTTTAAAAGTTCAGTTTCCACCCTTGCCGAACGAGGTTGGATTTTGGTGGCTCGATCGTAGCGCCAGCAGTGGCTATTGCGAGTTATTTCCCTTCTATGCCCCTCCTATTGACCAATCAGATTATAATACTCCACCAATATCACTTGCATCAAACAAAATGACGGCGCCCAGACAATCGATCTGATCGATTATCAAGATCTATCTTGAAATAAAACGGGTGTTTCCTTTCGAAGTGCATCAAATCACTTGAGCCTTTGGTTAAAAACAGGAAAAGATTCGGAAAATATTTGTCGACGCCCAGTTAACGGTACACATGCTGTGCAAATCCTGCAGTCGACCGAAATCTGCACGCTGAAATCCATGGTGGTTTCGAACCGGATGTCTCGTTCGTTACGCGATTTTGATTGGACTAAGCATAGACTCGTTAATCCAGCCAAAAAATAATTCCGGAACTCCAGCCTAGTTCGGCAAGGGTGGAAACTTGACCTTCATAGTCGGTTAACTCCAATGCCTCGGGAAGAGGATTTTAATAGTCTAGATTGGTTTTTATCAAATTCAATGCATTGTTTTCACAGTTAGGTGCAGGTCTGCAGGTGTGTCAGTTTGAAATATGCTGACAAGTTTTTGATATAGTGACCCTGGATTACCAACTAAACCCAAAATACTTCATACAAAACACCAGTTTAACTGTCAAGCTCCACTTACTGTCTTTGTGTGCTGGTGATTAGGTCCCTCTGTCTAGCAGTGTGGGTTCGAATCCCGGATGGGACTCAACCCAAAAAAGTACTAGAATCTGTACTTTACTAAGAAAGTGTTATACCAAATATAACATATGTTACAATAAACTATCTGTCTGTCTGTCTGTTTGTCTGTCCATTGACCGGGTATTGATGTAAGCGCTTTGAGCATAAGTCTTGCATATGGAGTCTTGTACAATATAACACATTATTATTATTATTATTATTATTATTATTATTATTATTATTATTATTATTTTCCGAAAGATACAGGGAAGTTGGGAATATATGGACATACAGAAGGGGGATGCTTAGCTTATATGCAGGTGTATCGGCTGACATAAGCTCAGAGGTAACGTCGCTGAAACCACAACAAACCACTATCAGCATTAAAAGCAAACCTAGGTATACATACATATATGATAATATTATCACAGTCAAGAACCGAAATATTGAAGAACCCATCCCTTTATATAAATAATTAGCCAAACTAGTCGAAAAAAGACCTGATTGGAAGCCTGGCTCAATTTGTATGAAATCTGGTAATGCTAAAGATTATCAATAAAACGCAATTTCTGGACATTCACGATTTCAAATATGTTCCTGCTATTTCTTTGGGCACGTATGAAATTCGAAACTCTTGCGACCTGAAGTGCCCCGTGAGCGCGCTGCTCGCCTAGACGCGCTTTTAGTGGGAAGGAAAGTGTTCAACTCCAGAGAGCTCGGGTATAGTGTATATGGAATTGATCTGGCGCGGGGGGAGGGATCCCGCTCTGACTGTCTTCCAATATCCTCTGTTTAATTGAATCCGCAGCTTCGAATGACAACTTGTCGTCCGCCATCTTATGGACAGGAAGTGCTGCTCTGCAGCAGACGAAAATCACGTTCTGTGATTGGTCAGTTTCCGCGCACTTGCCCGCGACTCGGCTACCCCGCTGAAATGCCCGGCTGGAGCTGTCGTATCGCGAATCAGACAATTTATTTTGTCAATGGTAATAATAGTGAATCACTGCCGCATACATGCTTCATTGGTCGTCTTACCTGACCCAACCAGACCCCATTAACGTGAATTAATTCTCTCTGCACTGCAGTTAGTCCCCTTTGTTTATTAAAAGCGACAGAAATACCAGATCAGTGTGATATATGAGGGAGGTAGACATCTCTCAATAGCGTGTTTGTCTCCCTTTGCTAGCCATGCAGTTTGGAAATGGTTCAGTCCAAGAATGGAAACCCAGGAATGGGTATGTGCTGTGGCAAGATTGCAAGGCCCTGACCTTGTGAGTCTTCTGAGACAGAAACCTGATATTCTGGAATGCAAAATCCACATATATTCTCTGATGTCGCTATATTTGTAATCAGTTTAAGTCATCATCCCGGGGATTCATGCGAGAACTGTTTGACGTACACCCGTGTATGATTTACAGCATGCGGTGAAGCACGTGGAGGGACCTTGCTGTCTACGTAACAGACACGCGTCTATAAATAGAAGCATGGTACTGATAAGAAAACAGTAATTGTTGATGTCCGTGATGATAAAGCTTGTCGGCCAACTGTTTGTCACACTACAGAAGGTAGCATACATTTGGAGCTTTTAAAATAGTTAAACCTAAACACACGTATACCTTGACGAAAGTGTCCCCGGAAACAAGACTGGAACCTAGACTAAACGTTTTAGTCATGGGAGGGGCGTGATCCAGGTGACAGGTGAATGTCTTGAAAGTCATGGGAGGGCCGTACTCCAAGTGAGAGGTGAATGTCTTGATAGTCATGGGAGGGCCGTACTCCAAGTGAGAGGTGAATGTCTTGATAGACATGGTAGGGGCGTGACCCAGGTGAGAGGTGAATGTCTTGATAGTCATGGGAGGGGTGTGGCCCAGGTGGGAGGTGAATGTCTTGATAGACATGGGAGGGGCGTGACCCAGGTGAGAGGTGAATGTCTTGATAGTCATGGGAGGGGTGTGGCCCAGGTGGGAGGTGAATGTCTTGATAGACATGTGAGGGGTGTGACCCAGGTGTGATGTGAATGTCTTGACAGACATGGGAGTGGCGTGGCTCAGGTGAGAGGTGAATGTCTTGATAGACATAGGAGGGGCGTGGCCTAGGTGAGAGGTGAATGTCTTGATAGACATGTGAGGGGTGTGACCCAGGTGAGAGGTGAATGTCTTGATAGACATAGGAAGGGTGTGGCCCAGGTGTGAGGTGAATGTCTTGATAGACATGGGAGGTGCGTGGCCCGGGTGTGAGGTGAATGTCTTGATAGACATGGGAGGGGCGTGGCCCAGGTAAGAGGTGAATGTCTTGATAGACATAGGAGGGGCGTGGCCCAGGTGTGAGGTGAATGTCTTGATAGACATGGGAGGGGCGTGGCCCAGGTAAGAGGTGAATGTCTTGATAGACATGGGAGGTGCGTGGCCCAGGTGTGAGGTGAATGTCTTGATAGACATAGGAGGTGCGTGGCCCGGGTGTGAGGTGAATGTCTTGATAGACATAGGAGGGGCGTGGCCCAGGTAAGAGGTGAATGTCTTGATAGACATGGGTGGGGCGTGGCCCGGGTGTGAGGTGAATGTCTTGATAGACATGGGAGGGGCGTGGCCCAGGTAAGAGGTGAATGTCTTGATAGACATGGGTGGGGCGTGGCCCGGGTGTGAGGTGAATGTCTTGATAGACATGGGAGGGGCGTGGCCCAGGTAAGAGGTGAATGTCTTGATAGACATGGGTGGGGCGTGGCCCAGGTATGAGGTGAATGTCTTGATAGACATGGGAGGGGCGTGGCCCAGGTAAGAGGTGAATGTCTTGATAGACATGGGAGGTGCGTGGCCCAGGTAAGAGGTGAATGTCTTGATAGACATGGGTGGGGCGTGGCCCGGGTGTGAGGTGAATGTCTTGATAGACATGGGAGGGGCGTGGCCCAGGTAAGAGGTGAATGTCTTGATAGACATGGGTGGGGCGTGGCCCAGGTAAGAGGTGAATGTCTTGATAGACATGGGAGGGGCGTGGCCCAGGTAAGAGGTGAATGTCTTGATAGACATAGGAGGGGTGTGAGGGGAGGTTAGAGGTTCCTTGTTCGCTGACAGCAATTGTGCACATTCGGGTTTTTTGTGAACCTCACAGCACTCCTTCACGATATCGCTCAACATTAACGGCATGTGGTGAGTAAGGCGGTTGGTTCTAACGCTGCTTTGAACTGTATTTCAATTATATCACGATGAGTCACAGTAATGTGGGTGGGTGATGGGGTTCGTGGGGGGAGGCTCGAGTCGGCTAATGGTCACACACGTCTCATGGCCCCAGGTGCTGACAAACCTAGGCTTAACCATGTAGTGTCAAGTATCGGAATATTCAGTGAATGTGTTGACGTCTGTCCCATGTATCTATATTAGCAGTCAATCAGCCAGATATTTAGTTTCAAAGGAAATCAAAACCATTTTTCGAGATAACCGTTATTTCGAAGGCGTGGTGTAAATAACACGGAAAAGCATGTTAAACTACGAGGGATGTCGAGATAGGTATCATTTGAATTGGAACAAAATTTGTGAAAGGTAAGCTATCGTACAACACATCTCCGCTCTCAGCACCATAAGAAATACTCTGGTGAAACATCCTGATGGGAGATAATAATTTACTTTCAGAGTGTATCTGTGTGGATAGGAAAGCGGTGGATTATGCCATGTTAAACGTAAGATGACAGGGACCTCGGAGCGAAATAACGGTAATATTATGTTATTATCAGACCAGAACAGGCGCGGAAGAATTGCAATTTAAAGACTTATCCTAAAAATTATACGTTTCATACAAATCACAAATTATTCAGGCTAAAGCCGGTCATCTAAAAAAGAGAATGGATCGTGTTTCACTGCACAGCGGGATTTCAAAAGCACACGAGACATGGCGAGATTTGTAATTAATATTTCTAATACAGTCCTTCCTCAAATCATCGGCATAGTTAATGTAATGTGTAGAACCGCGGGGGTTCGGTGTGGAGGACTGCAGCATCGTCGTGCACGGCAGACGCGGACAATTAGCTTGTATTGATGCCACGGCGGACTACATGGTTTAGTCAAATGACTGGCAACTGTAACATGTTGAGCCAACGGTGTAGAGTTATACGTATAGGGCGACTATCAATGCCATCAGCATGCACAGGGCTGTCTGAGATGGCGCACGGAAAGAGCCCTGACGCCATCATAAATGACGAACATTTAATCTCTGAAATGAAAACATTTTAAGAGTTTGTTTTCAATTGGCTTTATACATATTAAAGAACACACACACCCCCACCCCCCCCCCCCCCCACCCCCACACCCCACACCCCACCCCCACCCCCCTCACACACACACACACACACACACGAACTTCCGTTTAACTGGACAGTAGTGTTCACAGTAAAGTAGATCTCATGAACAAGTGACCGGATTAACGAGTTCAACGCACGAGGTAATGTCCCTTTATATATTCGTACAATTAATCGTCTGGATTAACAGCTTTCCTGTTTAAAGGGCTTTCACTCTATATACTTTTCAGTGTCTGTATATAAAACAAATGTAAGGAGGAAATTGAATGTGAAGATCCTTCCAACTGCGTCAAACCAGACTCACTCACTCACTCACTCACTCACTCCACATACACATCCATAATTATGCACTTTTCATTTCCCAGTTGATTGTTTCATGGTTTTCTTTGTTGACCACAACGTCCACCTTGCCATGATAACCTCGTTTAACGGGACTGGTTAATTCAAATGCAACCGTGCGGATTATCGAGTCACTGAGCCATGTAGTAAATATGTTCTTTCTAGACGCCCAGAGTAAAGGAATCGCTTCAACCAGATGATAATATATCCCCTGTAATACTTTATCAAGAGAAAGCAAGAGGGGAAACTTTCCCCAATTGACGTTTCCCATACACCATGACCATGAACCACTATGACCTCTGCTAACATATGATTTAAAGCCTAGGAATACGACAGCATTTTTCGATTACACTGTGTATTCCACTGAAACCCCTTGTGAAGAACCCCCCTAAACCCCCTCCTCTACATTCTCCTCATCAATTTTCCTCTAATGCCCCTGTTTACAGAATAACAGTTTTCCGCTGTTTTATTGGAATTTCACAGTTTGACATAAATGAAAATGAAATGGACGACAATCAATCCTCTCTAAGTTGCTCCGTTATAATTACCGTGCCACTGTTTTATTTATGAAATGGAAATTGATATGGCTGTTTGAGAATTGCCCCTCGCTTTGTGCGAGATACAATTTGTGACAACATTGTCCCAACGTGTCGTGAGTCTACGAAAGAACAGTCTACACATAGGATTCAGGTAATTAAGAAATGGGGCAAGGAAATGCGATCAAATACCTTTGTCTAAGCGGATAAAGAGATTCGTGCATTCAACCGACTGGTTTTGGTTTGTATCTGTAGCCTGGAAGTTGATTTTCTGACACTGCAATTTACCATGGCGCTGTGAACATGTTACAGCAAGTTGTGTGTGAGTGAGTTGGATCTGACGCCGCTTAAAATACTACTACAGTCATGCCATGGCGTCATAGCTAGAGGGACGAAAGGCCGAAGAGATGCAGGCTGTAGGCGTTTACTACTGACAAACCAGGAAACTTGGATCTCTATCTCGAATCCACCTTCATAGGATTCTGGTACACGGGTCGCAACTCTGCAAAGCGAATTACATCACTTTCGACCCTTACATGGTAAGGGCAGACATACACATACATGCAGGCAGGCACACAGGCTCGCATGCTCACAGACACGCACACGCACGCACACACGCACACGCACACACACACACACACACACACACACACACACGCACGCACACACACACACGCGCACACACACGCGCGCACACACACACACACACACACACACACACACACGCACACGCGCGCACAAACACACACACGCACGCACACACGCACACACACACACGCACACACACACACATACAAATACATGGAAAGAATTATCTTTGTCAGCTGAAACAATGCCAGAGAACTTCAGGAGATACCTGTTTTAGCTGAAACAATGCAAGAGAACTTTCGAGAGATACATGGTTTAGATGAAACAATGCAAGAGAACTTCAAGCGATACCTGTTTTAGCTGAATCAATGCAAGAGATCTTCAAGAGATACCTGTTTTAGCTGAAACAATGCAAGAGAACTTTCGAGAGATACATGGTTTAGATGAAACAATGCAAGAGAACTTCATGCGATACCTGTTTAGCTGAAACAATGCAAGAGAACTTCAAGCGATACCTGTTTTAGCTGAATCAATGCAAGAGATCTTCAAGAGATACCTGTTTTAGCTGAAACAATGCAAGAGAACTTTCGAGAGATACATGGTTTAGATGAAACAATGCAAGAGAACTTTAGGAGATACCTGTTTAGCTGAAACAATGCAAGAGAACCTCAAGAGATACATGTTTTAGCTGAAACAATGCAAGAGAACTTCATGCGATACCTGTTTAGCTGAAACAATGCAAGAGAACTTCAAGCGATACCTGTTTTAGCTGAATCAATGCAAGAGATCTTCAAGAGATACATGTTTTAGCTGAAACAATGCAAGAGAACTTCAAGCGATACCTGTTTTAGCTGACACAATGCAAGAGAACCTCAAGAGATACATGTTTTAGCTGAAACAATGCAAGAGAACTTTCAAGAGATACATGGTTTAGCTGAAACAATGCAAGAGAACTTCAAGCGATACCTGTTTTAGCTGAAACAATGCAAGAGAACTTCAAGAGATACCTGTTTTAGCTGAAACATTGCAAGAGAACTTTCAAGAGATACATGGTTTAGCTGAAACAATGCAAGAGAACTTCAAGCGATACATGTTTTAGCTGAAACATTGCAAGAGAACTTTCAAGAGATACATGGTTTAGATGAAACAATGCAAGAGAACTTTCAAGAGATACATGGTTTAGCTGAAACAATGCAAGACAACTTTAAGAGATACGTGTTTTAGCTGAAACAATGCAAGAGAAGTTTGGATTAACTGAGACGGGTGTTAAACATGTGACCACCTGAGTAACAACGTAAAACAAACTAGTATACTTTTGTATACATTGATAATACAAGAGAAGAGATGCCTGTATTCGTAGTTATAATGTAAAATACGCTTATAACGAACTGACGGATAAAACGAACCGTTTTAGGGGGTCTCGTCCGTTTGCTTTATATATGTTGTATATATGCTCGGTTATAACTAACTAAAATTAGTGGTCCCTTTGAGTTCGTTATAACCGTTGTTTACTGTATGCATTACTTCAGTGAACATCAGTAATGCAAGAAAAACTTTGAATGTGACAGATTATTCCCTTTGTTAACATGTACTGATACCACCAAAATCTGACGACACTTAACTATTAGTACAAGAAGGGCGTTACCTGTGTTAACAACGTGGTTAACAATGATAACAACCATTGACCTTCTCAGCTCAAGAGACACAGCTATCATGGTTCCCCGTAATGGTTGTAGCCACACAAACTCCCAACCAATGATGGGGATTCCGGGTACGATTGGGTCCCCAGAGGCGGCTTGTCGAGGCGACTTGTCGAGGCGACTTGTCGGAACGGGTGGTCAGGCCCCGTGACTTGGTTGAATGCGGGTCATCGTACCCCGACGGCGTGCATCTTTGCTCATAATATCACTCACTGGTCTGTCTGGTCCAGACTCGATTATTTACAGGCCGTCGTCATACCGCTGGAATAATAAAGTGCGGCGTTTAACAACAAACAACTATCAAAGGTTGCCAAGGCAACGACCATCTGGCTACTGTACTCTATCAGGCACAACCATAATGAAATAGTGACAGTATCTTATGGCAACGGTTATAATTAGTTTGTTACATGATCGTGTTATCTGTATCTAGCAATGTATATGTTTAATATCTCGAGAACATGTTAGCTTTACTCGGAACGCGGAATTTACATTTAATAGATCATTTTATAGATTTAAGAGATTAGTCATTCCATATACATATTCTGTTTTTCAATGCCGAATGGTTTATTATGATTACATCCACATGACAATGGTTGATTAAACAACGTATTAAAAAAAGTGTGAACTTGTACACGAAAATAATTATAACAACATTCTCAATAATGATAATAATAATAATAACAACAACAACCAAATGAAAATGCGACATGATGGAGTGGCTCGATCATTCTATTACCGTCTTCGCCATGCTTGTGGTTTTGACACAGAGGTCCATCCATGGTACGACCCTGAATATGTAAATGTCGTCATGGAAAATCATAAATACAAAATTCTGTGGAATATGCCTGTATACAGACTCAGGCGAATCCAGGCCAACAAACCTGATCTTGTCCTTTATGATAAACCCAATGAAATCATTTATATTATTGAATTTTGTCTCCAATGTGATTGATAAGATTCAGGAAAAACATGGCAAATATGCGGACCTCGCTTTCGAAATGTCACGCTTGCATCCCAAGTATCAAGTTGTCCGACCCCCCATTGTTCTCGGTGCCTTAGGCTTGGTACCTCCCAATCTGTTGACTGACACTGGGAGAGTACCCGAGTTTGCTACCAGGAATACAGACCTTCTGACAATCTGGGTAATGCAGAAGGCTGCAGTGTTGGGGAGTCTTCACATTCTCCGAAAAGTTCTGGGTGGGTTTGACTCGGCAGAACTGCCAGGATCACCCAAAACAATCTTGGCTTTATTTTTATTTTTAATCTGTACATCATAATATCAATAATAATACTCCCTTAGTAACTTTGACCAAATAAAATTTTAAACAACAATCCACATTGTTTGACTATTGACAATGAATACATAATTGTTTCATGTATCTTGTGACGAAATACTGTATTTATGCCGATTATTCACTAGCGAAATAACACTTCATACCGAACTATATGCACTCTTGAAAATATCCTATCTCTCAGTAAGATAAACATATGATTTAACACGAAATATGAAATACCCTCTATATGTACTAAAACAACATATAGACGTAGATGAATGATATATGTATGTTTTACAGGGTGGGGACATTTGAATATTATATTTGTGTAAGATTGTTAAAATTATATTACTTTTAAGTGACACAATCATCAAACCTGTTAGTATCGCCCACGTCAAACAGAGCTGTTTGAATCATTACAAACACAAGACTTATTTTTGGGACAGACTCACCTTTTCGTGAACACATGGTATCATCACAAGTTGGTTGTCATTTTTTAACTCGGATCGTATAATGGGCCATACTTTAAGTAGAGATTTGTTATGATATATGGCAAACATATTTGCAAAAATTGAAATTGGCTTTTAAGGATATATCCCGGTTAATGTATTATACTTGGCACTTTATTTCTTTATAACATGTGTATGTGTGTATGTATATTCACATCTCCATGACAACTGAACTTTGTTGCCTATTGTACATTAATTAACATTACACCTAGACAGATGCAAACGCCATTCGGTGTGTTCTTCATGATAGGATACTAGACATAATGCATAACTTAGATATGTTCATAAATCTTTATGGATTTAACCATCAAAAGATAAATTAACACAGTTAAGAAAATTAATCAAGGCAAATATAGGGGCATATTCAAGTATAAAACAAAATAATTAGTCGACGTTCGTAATTCTCATTTTCAATAAACATTTTGTTTAATTTTTCATGAAAATAAACCAACATGACCTGCCGGGCACAAACGTATACATCCATGGTTGATGGTGTCTAATGATGAAGCAAGCAAGAAATGCTTATTCGATGGTGATATATTTAATACGTTATCACGTTTGCAGCGTTTCGGTGACCGTTTTCGGCGTAATAACGTTTTGATAACCTTTGTAATGTTTTGGGGAAATCCTATTTTCATGTGTAAACACAGTTAGGACAGAAAGCATATTGTTGTCACTTTATGCCCCGTGTATACATTGGTTTTTTGCCAACTGCAATACATATCGAATATTAATTGTAATAAATAATTCCAATTCTCAAGTGTATACTTTCTTTAGCCCGGCAGTTTAGTTTAGTTATGAATTATATTATAAATTCTACATCATTTCCAAACTGGTGCCCATGTGTGGCTAATCTCACCATCCTACGAGAACATTCATCTCATAAATTCTAGTGGTCTCTTAAAGTTTGCGCGCGCAAGCGAAGTGCCCAAATTATGTATATCAAGATATCACCTTCCTAATGGCAGAAAATTGAAGTGGGGAATAAATGGGGTAGTTGTGTAGTTTTAAATAGCTTTGTACTCATTTCCTCAACAGAAAAAGTAACATGTGTTACGAAGACGAGAATTTGAACTCCTTTCGAAAATAAAGTAAACCTCGAACGTACCGACTCTATCTCAAAGGATTACAGCGTTCTGCATATATATCACCAAACAAATATCTTGGTTTTTTTAAAGAATGATGTATGTCTGTAACCAATATACATAGAATATAAATAGGTAGTTTAACTCTTTCGGATAATTGACAACGCAATGCATATTGCCTAATGTTTCATAATTATATTTAGTTGAAACAAACAAATGCTCACTGCAGTTGCTCCCGTAATTACTAGATGTCATTGTCCCTTATTTTATAAGTGTTATAATATATTTTTAACAATTAAAAATATATGATAATGACTAATATAACTTGAATTACAAACACCGTTATCTTAGAAATATTAACTGTCCGGCAAAACAGAGTGTACACCCAGGTTTGATGGTGGCTAAAAATGAAACAAACAAGAAATGTATTTGACACGGGTATCAAATTGTGTTTGGGATCTTCAGTTGGAAGTGTTTCGGCGACTGTTTTCAGCCTGGTAACATTTTGATAACGTTTGTAATTGTTTGGTCAAATTAATTACCAAGTGTATACTTTCTGTTGCCTAGCAGTTTAATGTCGCTTTGCAAATAAATCAAGATTTGTATTTCGCAGCTAATCTTTGTGATCGAGTTAATGTTACGTTAAAATAATTGTATAAACTCCTTAAACATCGATCAGGCCAGGAAATAAACGTTGGTCATTCGTTTGTTTCTGTTTTGTGTTACGATGTTATCTGGTCTGTAATGTTTTATATTTATTAAATGTGTGTAGTTTCTTTTTCACACAAAAAATATTGATATTTAACCTGACAATGAATCTCCTTTTTACACACTCCTTATCGACACAAACTTCTGACGCGGTTACATGTTCTTGTACAAACCTCGAATGCACACTTAATGTACCGTTACTTTAATAAAACAACATGAAATAACGGTAGCGAAATCATAACGTTATTTTCTGTATATGTATTTATGATGTTATAATATTCAAGAATATTTTAAATTAATGCCTACATATATTTACTTATACTGGTATACCTACATTCTTTACACTACACAGCAACAAACCAACAAACCTGTTTTCCATTCGTGGCTGGCTTATGTAAACAAGAGCCATAAGACCCTGTCCATCATTATAACGAGATTTTCTACTATAAGAGGAGTCTATTGCACGATTCGGACTATATCACGAGGAAGTGTTTATGAATCAATATCAAATAGTGATGATACCAGATGTTCGCGATAACGATGAGCGTATCCTGCCCCAGCCGTCACAAACACATGCCAAACCTAGTCAATTGTTAACCCGATAAAACGCGGAAATATATTGTACAAGTCAAAATAGGGAACTGCATCGGACACGTTTTGTCACTTATGCATTAAATTTGGACACGTCATCCACGTGGCCTTTATAAACATTTTGAAAGCCTTACTGATGCCTTGAATTTAGTAACCCTGATCAAACAACTTTTGAGCAAGAGTCGTTGACGGTCTTTGAAATCTCGTCGAAGTAGCATATTCTATTGCACCTCAGACATTGTGAAATGTCGACACCAAAGGCTGGAGCTGCTGGAATATTTTTCGACATAAATTAGTTGATCAACTGTCCCTCATAGTTTTATGGTTTCGTTTTACACATAATTCAGAGAAATATGCTTTGTCAAAATCTTCAAATATATCAACAGAGTTTAAAGTCTGTGCCACCTGTCATTTCGCAGTGGAACTATATATGTCTAACCACTCGGTACCTTTTACTGAATTGCGAAAACCACAAATCAAAATATTCATTACATGAGCATAACAATATATTGATTTATAAACACATGCTTATGATATAGTAGGAATCGTACAATGGACTTTTCCTTTAGCAAACATTTCTTATGATTATTGAAATGGCTTTGTCGCTTATTTTCATTATCTTATTCAAAGTTATCATATTACATATACATTTTTTATACATTTCAACTAATGTAGGCGTTGATACGAGACCTCACCTGTATATTTCCCATTCACAATACAAACAAAAAACGACAACCAACAGAACAATAGCAATAACGCACGATGTTAATGGTTTTTTCTTTAGATCAATAAAACCTCTTTATCATGAAAAATATTCTGACGTGTAAACCAGTTTTCAGCGTTTATTCAAATCACATGACCCAGAAATCCCACGGTGTTTCGGGGTCATCCCGCCCTCACCCAGCTCGAGTTAATTGCATCTCAGCGGACTACTGGGTTTAAATCCATACTACTTAACAAAGTACCTCATATAAGCATGTAATGCATCTTTCATCGATATGATTGCATCTCAGTTTTATCTGACCACCACGACAGATTCCCGACCCCCCGGGCGCCAGGGACGTTATACGACGAGTGATTGGAGGGTGGGGGTGGGGGGTACTTGCCAAGGCTGACTATGGGGTACCACCCCCTCTGGGGTGGTGAATTTACGAAGCTAAAGCTTTTAGTTTTCTCCCGCCCACTATACGTGATGGAACGTTGGTGCAGGGATTGTATATGTTGTTGCGATGTAGGGGATGAAGAGAGGGGTGGGATGGGGTCAACAGAATGGTGCTAAGGGGTACTGTGTTTTCTTATTAAGTGTGATAAAAGAAACATGTCTTCATAACATATTGGCAATGCTGATATTTTCTAAAATCATTTAACAGCATGTATATTTGTCTCTTCTTTTTTTTTATATACTGGTAATTTATGATTTCCTTGGCGATTTCAGTTGTATTTATTTAGCTTTGATTCTTTTTAGAGTCTTGTCAGTGTTGACATTTTCTTATTGATGCTCCTGGGCAACTTGGGTGTTGGTTTCAGGAACTACATTACAGCGACAACAAAGACATGAGGCAATGTAGTTTGGTTCACCTTGGGGATTCCGGGGGAGAGCTGCCTCCAGGAATCTATGTTGGTCGGGGGAGGTGCCTGCAGGAATCTATGTTGGTCAGGGGAGGTGCCTGCAGGAACCTATGTTGGTCGGGGGAGGTGCCTGCAGGAACCTATGTTGGTCAGGGGAGGTGCCTGCAGGAACCTATGTTGGTCGGGGGAGGTGCCTGCAGGGATCGTGTTGGTCGGGGGAGGTGCCTGCAGGAACCTATGTTGGTCAGGGGAGGTGCCTGCAGGAACCTATGTTGGTCGGGGGAGGTGCCTGCAGGAACCTATGTTGGTCGGGGGAGGTGCCTGCAGGAACCTATGTTGGTCGGGGGAGGTGCCTGCAGGAACCTATGTTGGTCGGGGGAGGTGCCTGCAGGAACCTATGTTGGTAGGGGGAGAGCTGCCTGCAGGAACCTATGTTGGTCGGGGGAGGTGCCTGCAGGATCCTATGTTGGTCGGGGGAGGTGCCTCCAGGAACTTATGTTGGTCGGGGGAGGTGCCTGCAGGAACCTATGTTGGTCGGGGGAGAGCTGCCTGCAGGAACCTATGTTGGTCGGGGGAGGCGCCTGCAGGAACCTATGTTGGTCGGGGGAGGTGCCTGCAGGAACCTATGTTGGTCGGGGGAGGTGCCTGCAGGAACCTATGTTGGTCGGGGGAGGTGCCTGCAGGATCCTATGTTGGTCGGGGGAGGTGCCTGCAGGAACCTATGTTGGTCGGGGGAGGTGCCTGCAGGAACCTATGTTGGTAGGGGGAGAGCTGCCTGCAGGAACCTATGTTGGTCGGGGGAGGTGCCTGCAGGATCCTATGTTGGTCGGGGGAGGTGCCTGCAGGAACCTATGTTGGTCGGGGGAGGTGCCTGCAGGAACTTATGTTGGTCGGGGGAGGTGCCTCCAGGAACCTATGTTGGTCGGGGGAGGTGCCTGCAGGAACCTATGTTGGTCGGGGGAGGTGCCTGCAGGAACTTATGTTGGTCGGGGGAGGTGCCTGCAGGAACCTATGTTGGTCGGGGGAGGTGCCTGCAGGGATCGTGTTGGCAGATTTCAATAAAATGAACTCGACATGATTTCTTTTAGATGCTTTTGCAAGATTCACATGGCTAAACTGAGTTCAAATTTGATATTAACTTATGTTTTCTTTGAAATACATGTGTGATGTCAAGCTTGTCAACACAGTGGAATGTATGGCGGATGATTCGCAAGTTATATGAAGGGTAAAAAGCAAGTTATATGAAGGATTATACATGAGTTATATGGAGGATGATACATGAGTTATATGGAGGATGGTACGTGAGTTATATAATGCATAATACATGAGTTATATGAAGGATACTACGTGAGTTATATGAAGGTGTATACATGAGTTATATAAAGGATGATACGTGAATTATATGAAGGATGATACGTGAGTTATATGGAGGATGATACATGAGTTATGTGAAGGATGATAAATGAGTTATATGAAGGATGGTACATGGGTTGTATGAGGGATGATACATGATTGCTATGAATGATGATACATGAGTGATATCAAGGATGATACATGAGTTATATGAAGGATGGTACATGAGTGATATGAAGGATGATACATGATTTATATGATGGATGATACGTGAGTTATATGAAGGATGATACATGAATTATATGAAGAATGATACGTGAGTTATATGAAGAATGATACATAAGTTATATGAAGAATGATACGTGAGTTATATGAAGGATGATACATACGTTACATGAAGGATGATACATGAGTTATATGAAGGATGATACATAAGTTACATGAAGGATGATACATGATTTATATGAAGGATGATACATGATTTATATGAAGAATGATACGTGAGTTATATGAAGAATGATACATAGGTTATATGAAGAATGATACGTGAGTTATATGAAGGATGATACATGAGTTATATGAAGGATGATACATAAGTTACATGAAGAATGATACATGATTTATATGATGGATGATACATGATTTATATGAAGGATGATACGTGAGTTATATAAAGGATGATACATGAGTGATATCAAGGATGATACATGAGTGATATCAAGGATGATACATGAGTTATATGCAGGATGATACATAAGTTATATCAAGGATGATACGTGAGTTATATGATGGATGATACGTGAGTTATATGATGGATGATACGTGAATTATACGAAGGATGATACGTGAGTTATATGATGGATGATACATAAGTTATATCAAGGATGATACGTGAGTTATATGATGGATGATACGTGAGTTACATGAAGGATGATACATAAGTTATATTAAGGATGATACGTGAGTTATATGATGGATGATACGTGAGTTATATGATGGATGAATCTTGAATTATATGAAGGATGATACGTGAGTTATATCAAGGATGATACGTGAGTTATATGATGGATGATACGTGAATTATATGAAGGATGATACGTGAATTATATGAAGGATGATACGTGAATTATATGAAGGATGATACGTGAGTTATATCAAGGATGATACATGAGTTATATCAAGGATGATACATGAGTTATATCAAGGATGATACATGAGTTATATGAAGGATGGTACGTGAGTTATATGAAGGATGATACATGAGTTACATGAAGGATGATACATGATTTATACAATGGATGATACATGAGTGATATCAAGGATGATACATGAGTTATATGAAGGATGATACATTATGGATATCAAGGATAATACATGAGCAATATGAAGGATGATACATGAGTTATATCAAAGATTATACGTGAGTTTTATGAAGAATGTATGCTATGTTTAGGAGAGATCCGTGAAGTTCCGGGGTAGAATAGATCTTCAGCAACCCATGCTTGCCGTAAAAGGCTACTACGCTTGTCGTTGGAGGCGATTGACGGGAATGGGTGGTCAGCTCGCTGACTTGGTAGATGCATGTCATCGTATCCCAATTCCCTGGATCGATGCTCGTGATTTCAATCACTGTATTGTCTGGTGCAGATTCGATTATTTACAGACCGCCGTCATATAGCTTTAATATTGCTAAGTGCGGCGTTAAACGTCAAACAAACAAAGAAAATTTAGAAGATAGGAAGTTGACCCTGTGGAGGATATTACATCACACTAATGAGTTGGGGGGGGAAGCTACTTTTCATGGTACTTGGGTGGCTGAACAGTATTGAGTTACGAAGGGTGTACTGTACACCCCTAACAGTGTGCGTGTATTAAGTACGCTACTGTCTATGCCTAAATGCAGACAGCATGTGAACCAACTACCCGACCAAACACCGTATCTATGCAGGCATCAAAGTGACCATCTTCCCGAGGCAAGGGAGTTAACTGACTATAAAAGTCCAGTTTCCACCCTTGCCGAACTAGGCTGGAATTCCGGAGTTTCATTTTGGCTGGACTAACGAGTCTATACAGTCCAATCCAAATCGCGTAACGAACTAGACATCCGGTTCGTTAACAACATGGATTCCAACGTGCAGATTTCGGTCGACTGTAGGACGGATGAAAACTGGCTTCGGCGCTGTCATCAAGTACCTCCATCTGAAAGAGCGACCTCCAACACCTGTCCATGTCGGCACGGTGTCACGTTTAGGGGAGCTGCGCCTTCCTTGGCACAGTACACACGTGGGCAGCGGAGTTCGAGAGGGGGCGAGGGGATGATCCAAGATCAGGGAGACCTTCTACTGCCACCAATGTCGACACAATACACGATATGAGTATCGATGATCGACAGAGGATAGTACGAGGGGTGAATCTCTCGAATTCGAACCCGCGATCAGCGGATCATGGAACGGGTAGGGGCGCGTAACTCTGTACAAGTTCGACGACTGTCTTCTTTTGATTCATACCGTCACGATATTGCTGCAATATTGCCGATGTGACGTAAAGCTTTAACTCACTCACTCACTCTTTTGATTAATAAACCAATGCTCAATAATGAATTATGTAAAAATGTTTACATGTTTTATCATCACAATACATTTTTTTCAAACATTTCCTGTCTTCTCTCTTATATATTTTTTAGCATCTGGTTCTGGGTTCGAATCCCAAAATCGACCCTTTTCCGATTCTTGCTTTGTGATTTTTTAAAAATGAAGTGGAAAACGTCTCCGATCTATGTCACCACAGGCATTCGCCCCACGTCTAGTCTGTCATCCAGAACCTAGAGAAAAAAATAAAAAAAGAGTCTTGAAAGATTTGGCAAGTCTAGATTGCCTCAGCTCTCGGCTGACATTAAGGATCGTTCTGGGCTTCATTTGGGTATTATTATTTTTACTTCGTAGATATATATTCTTAAATACGATAACATTATTTCTGGGACTAAATGTCAGACTACCCCACGTCCAGTAACACGCCGTAACACAACTTGTATATTGTACAAAACGACGCCAAAACACCACCAACTCACTCCAGTATAGTTCAGATCAGAAAGTAGCCTGTCATACAGACCCTGAAACAACTACATAAAATACAGCCCATGCAAGTCTATAATATTGGGCAAGTCTAGATTACTGCAGTGTCAAGAAATGAAGAAAGTCTCTGGGCTCCTTTGTATTATATTTAATAACTATAATTTAACAACTGTTTTTTTCTGGAAAATATGTTCATTTCAGAGACTAGAAGTTAGTCTAACCAGAAAGTACAAACATGCTTTCTCACCATCGACGATTAATATATCACCAAATAATCTCCTGAGACAAGGTCTGTTTTGTCTCCTCTGTGCATATTTCATTTACAACACTGATGAAATGGCGCCTTGGGCACAATGATGTCCCTGGTTCAAGTGTCGGACACAACTACCGGGTATATATTAGTTCAGCTCGGAAAAGGTCAAAGTGGTGTAGAACGCCCTCATCTTCGTGTATCTCACCGCCTGGTGGGCCTCTTGACAACTCGACTAGAGGTAGTGCACATTCGCGATGAAAGATAGTGCGCCCCCTACAGCTCCGTAGTCACGAAGGGCGTATACTGGTGATACCATGACCTCTGCGATTGCGCCACTTTCGTCACAAGATAACTACTTTGAAGTCGGACGCTTCAGATAGCCTGGGTGTGCGCCCAGTCCGGAATTTAAGTAGCCCATTCTTCTCTATAATTCTTATATGTGTTCATGGCGCTTACAATGGTCGCCTTTGTTCCATTGTGGGAAAAAGAGAGTCCAAAGTGAATTCTTAAAATATAAAAGAACTTTGATTTGGCTTCTAAACTTTGTTTAATTCACCTTGGTAAATATATATGTTATTCCGTAACATGTTTCGGTTGTTCTTTGTTTGTGGAAGGATTCAGAACTTCGTTGTTTGTTTATTGTTTAACACCATAATTTGTAATATTCAAGCCCCGGGGCGGCTGTAAATGTTCGAATCTGGACAAGAGGAACCAGTGATTGATGTTATGATCCACGTACGATGACACGCAATCATCTAAGTCACCGGGCCTGACCACCCGACCCTTTAAGTTGTCTCGTACGACAAACAAAGCCCCGTTGCTGGGGACCAACTAAGGGGAGTGGGTGAGTGAGTGAGTGAGTGGGTTTGAGTGAGTGAGTGAGTGAGTGAGTGGGTGAGTGAGTGAGTGGGTGGGTGCGTGGGTGGGTGGGTGAGTGAATGAGTCAGTGAGTGAGTGAGTGAGTGAGTGGGTGTATGGTTGGGTGAGTGAGTGAGTGAGTGAGTGAGTGAGTGGGTGGGTGGGTGAGTGAGTGAGTGAGTGAGTGAGTGAGTGAGTGAGTGAGTGAGTGAGTGAGCGAGTGAACGACCGAATGAGTGAGTGACATGTATTTAGATAATTAGACTTACTCAGAAAGGTGCACATTAAATGAGTTTAGTTTAACATATACATATAGAAATGTTTTTCGTGGATATTGTGGATATTTCACATTCTATCTGTTGCTAATTAAAATAATTAATTTCGAAATATCTGTCAGTTCGGTGCCATAACAAACAAGTCAATAGGTTGGAGTGATAAAACAATTAATAATACTGCCTGATACTGATAATTAAACTATATTATGTGACATCTAAAGTTATTTGGCCGTATTTCATAGTTTCATTCTGTACTCCATACATAGGGATATTGGAACCATTACTATCCCTATCCCAAACCATCCTCCCGCCCCCAACAAACTAAAAAACACAATAAAATAACATTACTAAAAAACATAAAACACCCCTTCCCACCCCATACCACACGCATTCCCACACGCACCCCACTCCATCTCTCACACCGTTTTGATATGAATACGTATATATTCTATGCCTTTAATCTCACTAACCTCAATTTCTAAGTTTGAAGAATCAAGAATCAAGAATGTTATTGTACTGAACACCTCGTAGGGTAAGGTACAAACTGTCTGCACATGGGAATAAATAAGGACATTAAAGGTAGATAAACATAATGTACATTATAAATATAGATGTATGAAATATTTGTTTCATTCACGGTACGTAAAGATATATATATATCATAAGGTGGCTGGCAGCGCTTGAATTGAAGGGCTAGTTAGCATCTCTTGAAACTGACGCTGGCCCAGAACGACATATATTTACCGTTTGCCAGCGACGTTTCGTTGTGTCAACATTCCAAATCGATAACGTATTTAAACTGACGTGGATATTAATGACTTGCATTGTAGTCCTGTCTGGCGGGGCATCCGAAGCCTGCATGTTGCAGCGTTTAGTACATGCTCTCTGTTTCTGAAGCCAAATACCATAACTTCCCCACGAAATGCGCTATACATCATCGTTAGCTATTGTTGTCAATTTCAACGACAATGACGTCATGACAGTTTCAATCACGGGGTATAAGACGTATGTAATTATTGGGAAACGTCGGAGAAGGCATTTCCCTTACATCAAGATTATATCCGTCAAAACGATGACTGCATTTGTCATTTTCTAAAGACTCTCTTGTCACCCGACCCTATTGTCAATTCCGACGTGATTTTGGCATCAGCGGCCATTTCAGCTCTTTCACATGAGAGACGGGACCATGATTGGCGTTTTAGGCAAAATGGTGTTAAAGAAATGGTCAATTACCCGACGGTGTCAATGATTAGTTTAAGAATGTATATTTGATTGACTGATATTGACGACGGATACAGAACCCTGCTCCAAACCAAGGGATAATCCGATTTAGGCCTGGCTTCATCTGCATTCTGGGGGTTATTGTGTTTGTTGACAAACGTATCCCCGTGGCAAGGAGCCGAGGAATGTCGGCAACAACATAAATTGTTATTCCTAGGGTACGCGTTTCCGTGAAAATATTTGACACGTGACTGGACACGATCGAAACTTGGCTTGTGGGGTCACTGAGAGGAAGTAATTAAAAAGGAGGAAATATTTTCCATGTACATTGTCATCGACCTGACGCGTGACGTCAGAAAATTGTCAGAAGACTAAACTGATTAAGTTTATATGTTGGAAGTTTAAGTTTAAGTATTATTATTATTATTATTATTATTATTATTATTATTATTATTTTCGTTGTTGTTGTTGTTATCATCATCATCTTCGTTATTATTGCTTTTTTTATTGTCAGTACTGTTATCCAATGTTGACAATGTAACTCTAGTGACCTTTATTAAATTTTGAACTTTAAACATACTTGGTTTTATCCGGATATAACCATGCTCGGTTTTGAACATTTCGGTGAAGTCCCTGTGATTTTGCTGACGATCTTGAAATTAACCAGATTATTGTTTTTGTTATTGTGGAAATGTATAAGACTGTCTGCCTGCAGAGAATTCATGAATATTGATTATATACGTAATCACATCTAGTATTGGGTTTCACTCTAAAACAATATGATGAATATAAACGAATAATTAAGTACGGTGTCCTGTATATAAATTGTGTTTTAATATGTACATATTTCACCCCTGAACATTCAATACAAACTACAAAAAACTGCAGCCTTTAGTTCTATCCACTTGGTATATCGACACAATCAACAAGAGCGATACGAAAACAAAACGAAAAATTTAAAAAAACAATACAGCCATTTTTTACGTTAGACATAATCTTCCATATGTGTTGGTTACGCAGAGTTGGGCACGTTCAGCGTTATTAACAATATATATCCCTTGTCAGACGCCAAATCTCCCCATAAACCAACTGTACATTCTCAGCAAAACATCACCAAATTCCTACACAGAGACAAGCGTTTCAAAATGATCTGTGTAATTAAGTGACCCTTTACTAACGGTTCTCAGCTTAAATGCTTTAAAATGGGACTTCAGCGTCAAAACTCCGAGAAAGCTTATTGTAAACACCGGTATCATTTTGTCGTTTTCCGACTTTTTAAAATGTGTCTCTGCACGCCTGATTTACAGGATAATGGGCACCCCTCCACATCTGGCACACTGGCACTCGGTTGCAAAAATTGGAAATTTATGGTTCAGAGTCATCCAGCTTTCTGTCGACTTTCGCCATCCCAAATTTCAGGTATTTGTGATTTATGTCAGTGAAAAAAACCGAAGGAGGGTCACGTCGAATAATTTATCATTTTTTGTGTCAATTGTGACATTTTACTTTGAAGTTTTGATATACGACAAGTAGCTGCTTAAGGTTTCTCAAACTTTTTTTAGCTCAGAGTCAACAAAGTCGCTAGTATACATCCCAAATACTTGTCACCTCATCTTCTTCTTTGTGAGCGAACACAGAAGAGAACTCATCAAGCCCCAAATACAGCTAGTCTTGTGCCATGTAGCCGAGTTATAGGAGAAAACTAGTTTTATTTTGATTGTTTTTGCAAACCATACTCAGCGTATGCTTGATAAGAGCGTGACTGTATCGTTTTTCACCTCAGCACAAACTGAACACTATAATCGTTTATTCTATTGAATGACACTATTTTCATTATTTGAGTTGAAATGAAGACAATATATCTAACCCGCAAATACAGCAAGTCCGTGCCATTTAGTTTTAATAAAAGAAAATATATTGTTATAATTTTCTGGGGATTCTAACACTGTGTATCCTTAAAATAGTGTAGTGGGAATTGTTTCATCTCAGCAAATATGAAAATAATAATATTTTATTTTATAAATGATTTTTTACCCTTCCGTTATTTTATGTTGAACACAGGAAAGTGCAGTATATATATATATATATATATATATATATATATATATATATATATATATATTGCGCATCCTGATATCAATATAGTGTTTGGGAAAAGTATGGTTTACAACATCAAATATGTCATGAGTACATTAATCGATAGTTTATTGCAAATTCTGCATTCACATAGATATAGTATAGGTGTCATAATGATCAGATAATAATAATAATAATAATAATAATAATAATAATAATTTGACTGACATTGGGAGAGTACCCGGGTTTGCTGCCAGGAATACAGCCCTTCTGACAATCTGGATAATGCAGAAGGCTGCAGTGTTGGGGAGTCTTCACATTCTCCGAAAAGTTCTGGGTGGGTTTGACTAGGCAGCGCTTCCTGGGAGAAGTCCCATTCGCTGTCTGGGCTGCGTGTAGAGGGGGCAAGGGCCCTGAGCTGATGACGCGCCTAACCAGCCTGACTGTGCCCGGATCACCCAAACCCTCTTTGCTACATATTTTAAATTTTAATCTGTAAATAACAATAATAATAATGCGTTTCTATACAATCCATTTGCAAATGAATTCAATCATATTATTTCGACTTCAGTGAAATATCGCAGCAATACTAAATGGCAGATTGTGAAATTCATTAACTGCGTCCATGCAAACATACAGCATCATCAAGTTTAATAACGCGTAATGTTTTTGAATCGTATATTCTATGTATCAGTTCTACAATTTGTAAACAGATCCATCTTCCAATGTACAACATAGTCATAGCAAATATATTATTTATTCCTGGGAATGAAATTGCACAAAATGAGGAGACGTTTTAATTTTGATTGTCAAATGATAGCAAGGTTGACATATTTCGATATTTGTCAACGGATTGAATGTCATCGACAAAATTAGTTTACTTTAGTTTAGTTTAGTTTAGTTTAGTTTAGTTTAGTTTAGTTTAGTTTAGTCACCTCACCTCACCTCACCTCACCTCACCTCACCTCACCTCACCTCACCTCACCCCACCCCACCCCACCCCACCCCAGCATTTTGGAAGCATCCACTCATTCGGAAATATTCCGGGTGACTTGGTACACGCAACCTAACCGTATAACAACGCTCCATTTGATAACATATTTTTTTTTTAAAGTACTGGGTGGCAAAACACGAATTTCCAGATCCCCAATAGCACACCTCCTTTCACAAAGGCGTATTCGTCAAGTTGCTTGAACCACTTTATCTTTCGAGTTATGACTAAATACTGTGTACACACGTGCATCGCAACAATCAGTGTGGCATCAGCTGAGTGAAATGTTACCCCACCAGAAGCTCTACAAACAGTGAGTACTAAATACAGTTATGTTGAAGCAATTAATGTCGAAGGAAATATACAATATCCCCAACAACGCCAACACTCTGTTCTATGAAGACGTGTACGTTTTTCAGAGAAGCTAGATAAAAGATAAAATTGACTGTCGTGAACATATTTTTCAGACGCGACTCAACATTTTCAGTTAACTAGGATTATTGACAAAAAGCGAGTTTATATCTGCCCAGAAGCATGGCAAGAAAGGCTAAATGGACTTTATTTCTGAAACCCCACGAACATGATATTGTGTGGATGTAATTTGACAGTGCTATAGGGTATTTCTACCCTACTTCTGCCATGTGTTAATGACCCGGGTACAGACGCCATCAGGTGCAGGCTCCAGCTGGAGACATTTGCCGACGCATCCCGGGGGAGGGTGTGATTGGAGCAGTTTTTAGAACAAAATGAGTTATCTTACTCTGAACGTTTGGTTAAGAACGATATTTATTAATATGCATATTAATAGAAATGTTATTATTGGTTTGTTGTCAGATGTAACATTTCCTGAAAACTAACTCTGTATTGTCGATCGGCGTATTAATCACAAGTGATCGATTACATGGAGTTATTCTATATTCTATATTCACTCTATAGTGATTGTCATTGATCAGCGAGTTTTACAACACAGAGAAACAATAATACAACCTCCACTCTCTCACTCACACACGCACACACACACACACTCTCTCTCTCTCTCTCTCTCACACACACACACACACACACACACACACACACACTCTCACACACATACACACACCACTTTGAGTTGAGAAACGGTCTAGTGTTAATATATAATTCAACAAACAGCCTATGAATATATCAGGTAACTATAGAGACATACACTTTCTATATAAATGACAAGTGCGTCCTAATAAAAACTTACTTGCTAATTTCCATTTCATTTGCGGCCATAAATCCATTAAAAATTAATATTAAAGTGCTGATGTTTTTATTACAAAAATCTATCCTATTCATTTTTGACGTCCACCAAGTTGCCCTTCTGATGTGTTCATTATTCCGAAAAATATTCTGTGGTTTGAAAGTGGTGCCATTCTGTTTAAATGTTACCAATACAGTATATTACATGTACAGTATGCGGCGCAACTGTTGTCTCCATCTCAATGAAGTTGAATGCTTTGTTTATCCAACTAAACACATATCTTTAGGAATTAATTTCTAAATAAAAATTATAAGTTCTACTTTCTCGTATGGAAGGGTCACGAGTATGAGAAATTACAATAACAACAATAAACACATTTATTCTAATGTGTACTGGCAGTAAATTAAAAAAATAATTTATTCTATTATAACTAAACAAATACAATACATGTAAATATTTCAAATTAAATAATTATCTCTGTTGATAGCATATGTGCTCTATTTTCACTTAAATAATATGGTATAAAACAAAATCACGCTTACGGATACTGTCAGTGAGATTTAAATTACTGAAAAGAATTTACAAAATTCAATTTATTACTACTCAAATACATTCTTACATATTAATACAACAGGTATATGTTCACTGTAATAAACGGAAAGACGATTGGGTTTTGTAATTTGCCACTGGATACTGTAAATATGTTCAGTATTTCAATGCAGGTGTGAACATCTCCATTCTAACATGAAAGCGTAAAATGTTCGCCTCAAGTCAAACATGTACTATTTACTCTTTTTTCGTTTCTTTTCCTGATGACGAAAACAGGATCCACCTGTCTTGTGGAGCTGTTTTGATACTCCTAACACTGTTATGCCAGTAGTAAAGATATACACAGCTCCTCACACCACCTTCCTTACAGAATATAGCCAATCTTTACAAAAAGTAGGCTGGAAAAAACAAAGTTTATTGTGACTTATGACGTCGAATTGCGTGAAGTTTGCACTCTAGCTAATTGAATATATAAATAAGCTATGGGCTAAATCAAATTTCAGATGATACTTTTTTTTTTAGTGTGCAGGAAAATGTGTAATATTTTCGACGAGGCCAGTCGGTTTATGAGTTTTCGTAAATTATTGAGCATATCTTGGTATATAAAACAACAAATGTTTGACAGGGGTAAAATTTACGGGAACCATTTTAACATCTGTGACATAACGGTTTCCTTTATTGTTTGTTTATTTACGCTATGTATTTTAATAGCCTGGCTCGGCGTTGCACCAATACAATCATGATACGGTCCTCGTTGTACGGGAACCTTGTTTAGCGTTTTAACAAAACATTAACCGTACATGTGTGAAAAGTTATCATTATTATTTCTAAATGTTAACATTGTGAAGACGAAACTTGAGAATATCATAAAGTTATCTTTATTATGACATGTACGAATGAACAAAATGTGAACGCCCTTGTTGAAATAACTTTGTTTGCTTTAAAAATGTACTTATGTAGCTTTACATTGACAACGACTTTCAACATAATATGCATGTAATCTAGACGCAATTAATATTATTTCTTGAATCGGCGACTGAAATATTTTCTTTCTCAAATTCCAGTGTCCAGTCCCTTAGCATGGCTTCCAGATTAACAGTGTCCGGTTTCACGGGGTTTCACTGTATATACCGACCACAAATATGATTAAACAAACATTTCATGTATCTAATCCAAATATTATCATTTGAATGTATTTTAAATAATGTTTATAATTTATATAATTTGTTAGGAATCAAATACGTATGGGTTAGTCTTCATTCTCACAGAGACATGTAATTGTACTTTTTAAATCGTTTAAAAATATTTTCTGTAAATTATCAAATATGTTAAACTGGCTACATCCCCCCCCCCCCCCCCCCCCCCCCCCCCCCTCACTTGTGGAATATGATTTCAGAGATGGGACGGCGATAATACTTGAACCGGAAGTGAAAGGTCACGGAAAAACAATTTCATTATGAAACACAGGATGTGGTAAAATACTGGACGCTTTAAATACCGTGTGCAAACATTAATCACAAAAAAAACACCATAAAATTGTGTCTTTTACAGCTTTCTCATAAATTCCACCTAAACCAGCCTATTTGACTCAATTTCTGATTATTTCATCAGCGCAACACTTTTTGCAGTCTTGTGTTAACCAAAGAATTAATTTAAAGATGAAAGTGTGATTCAGTACTTCGCACATTCCATATTTTTTATAAAGTTTTGATGAGGATAAATTAAACCTGAAAATAACTTTAAATAAAGCAATAAACACACTAAATTTTTTCTCGACTATACGTCTATATTGCTCAAAGAATTAATCCCCGAAACCTACGCGATTTTAATATCTCAATTAAAAATCATAAGTAAAACCATACCTGCAAAATTACTTTCACCTACTAAAAAGTGCACGGAAAATACAATAAAATGTGTGGGCGTGGTCGCCTTTAGCCCAGCCTCACATAAACAACTGGCTTGACGGATTGCTTTTGCTCTAAACGCTTCCCAATTACACTTTCATGTTAGTACAACTAAAATCATACGCTGTCGAAGGGGCGGTATCGGATGTAAAAAGCTATTTTATCCAACTGAAATCGGTTCGACTGGTTCCCTGTTATTAAATTAATTTGGTTCCACTTGGATCGGTAACGAGCTGCGTTCGTGAACAGACTTATCTTAAACGCAGATGTTACATCCGAATTTGTTAAGCAAGCGAGGTTCTGTCAGGCAGAACGCCCCATAACTTCATCAGCTCAGAGGTTGTTTTAATTATGTACAAGCTAATTAACCTCTTTCTTGCAATTCGAGACCTTCTAAGGGTCATCTGAGCGCAAACGACTATGTATTGGGATCGTTAGAAATATGACTTGAGCGTAAGGTAGGCAGAACATATATTAACACTGTTCAACTACAAGTGCATACACACTGGAGCTATTTCAGCTGGTTGTGAATGGTCACGTGTGGGTTAACCAGTGTTACTCCATAAATCTACACCAGAAGAGGGAACAAAATAATGAGATAATTAAAGAAATAATTAGAATTGAGGAGATCACATAGCTATGACTACTTACCCTTGTGTGAAATAAGCGGACACTTATGGATAATGTTTTGAAAATGAAAACAAATAAAACTCATTCGTATTTTTAAACACATATATTTACCATTATAAAATCATTCGAATATGTCTTTTGAGTGAGGAGCTGTCTCGCCGTACGTCCCCGACAGCGTAGATCAGTGTTCAAAATATCACTGGTTTGTCTGGTCCAGAGTTTATCATTTGCAGGCCGTCGTTACATATTTGTTTTGTTTGTTTGTTGTTTTACACCGCACTCAGCAATATTCCAGCTGTATGACTTCGGTCTGTAAATAATCGATTCTGGACCAGACAATCCAGTGATTGACATCATGAGCATCGATCCACGCAATTGAGATCGATGACATGCATCAACCAAGTCAGCGAGCCTGACCACCCGATCCCGTTAGTCGCATTTTAAGACAAGCATAGACGCCTTTTACGGCAAGCATGGGCTGCTGAAGACATATTCTACCCCGGATCTTCACGGGTCTACATATTTGGAATACAGTGCGGCGATAACAACGAACTAACACACAGCATATGTACAATGGATGAAGCCCACTTCTGGTGATATAGCTGGAACATCAACAGCGGCCTAAAACCTTACTCACTCATTCATTGTCTTGATGTTTGATCTATTGCTATCCGACACGAGGACACACGTGGAGCCAAACCTTCATTAGTTGGATGGTATTTCCACAAATGGTTATAGCGTTCGTTTGCCGTACCTAAACTCAGGGTTGGAATGTCTAAATGGTACGATTTGCCTATTCTTTGTGTCATGGTATAGATTTAATGTGTGTGCGTCTGTGTATATGTGTGTGTATGTATATGTATCTATGTGTGTGTATGTGTGTGTATGTATGCGTGTCTATGTGTATTTGTGTATGTGTTTGTCCGTGTCTGTGTTTGTCTGTGTGTATTTATGTATATATGTGTGTGAATGTTTGTGTGTCTGTGTGTGTTTATGTGTGTCTCTGTGTATTTATGTATGTATGTGTGTGTGGTGTGTGTGTGTCTGTGTATGTGTGTCTGTGTCTCTGTGTGTCGCTGTGTGTATGTGTGTGGTTGTGTGTGTATGTGTGCGTGTATCTATATGTGTGTGTCTGTTTGTATGTGTGTATCTATGTGTGTGTGTGTCTGTTTCCATGTGTGTAGGACTAAAGGGGTTGGGTGGGTAATCTGTCAGTCAAGCAGCTGGTGAAATATGTATTTTGGCGCCATCATTTGTCTCTTGTCTGTAAAAACATACTGCATACTAAGACGACATAACATCTTCCATTTAGACTTCTGACTGACTCTTGGACAGAATCTACTCATCGACCATGACTGACTGTTTGACCTACTGGTGACAGATCCATTGGCAGACTCAATGACTGACGGTTTGGTTGACTCATTGACAGATTTCTATGTATGATTCATTGACTGAATCTTTGATCGTGACTGTAAAAGACTCTTTGATTGACTCATTGTCTGACTGGGTTTGTTACACATCACAGACCTACTCATTGATTGAGTTTTTGGGTGACGCATTGACTGACGTGTGAAATATGTAAACGTGTTGTCATGACGTCTCGTGTCATCACCTATACGAAACACATTCAATTTAAATACGACTTCAAACCTCCCCCACAGACTCAACAATCCAGTCAACTCCTGAGTTGACGTCTGACCTTGGTGAAATGCGGCCTTGGCAGCTGGTAATACGTCACGTGACACTATACGCTCCACACAATACGTACATCATACGTACTCCGAAAGAGTATTGATCATAACATTGTTTACCTGTCAACACAACAACCTGGATGTGTGTCGGCAACCATTTATAGTTTCACAGGGTTTACTGACATGACCAAGGTGACCATCCTAGACTACCCAGCGTATAAAATTGCCGGGAAAAGTAAAGCATACACTTACAACCGTTATCAAAAAGTTACAAGGCTCAAAACGGTCACCGAAACGCTGCAACGTTTAAGATTCAAAACACAAGTATGTTACCTGTATCAACTACATCAGCATTGAATAACCATCTCTTGTTTGTTTCATTTCTAGCTACCATCCTTAATGGGTGTAAATCCCTTTGCCGGGCAGTTTATATCGCCATTCTATCAGGATTGCTTCGTTTCGGAAGAGACGTCACCATTTCAAGTTTTCCTATCACCAGCGTTGCAAAAATGAATCTGCCTTAAGTGTGTAGATTTGATTGGACGGCGGCCATAAGCGTCATGAGATCTATTTAGATCTATTCGTGATTTTCTTTGGTCAGATTCTTTTACTAATTCTTTGACTGACCCTTTTAAAGATTTTTATACCATCGCTGACTCTTTGACTTTGTCTGTGACTATCCTTTGAGCGAACTCTTTGGCTGACCATTTTGGTGGACTCTTTGACTGTGTCTGTGACTGTCCTTTTGGCGGACTCTTTGACTGTGTCTGTGACTATCCTTTTGGCGGACGCTTTGACTGTGTCTGTGACTGGTCTTTTAGCGGACTCTTTGACTGTGTCTGCGACTGTCCTTTTGGCGGACTCTTTGACTGTGTCTGTGACTGTCCTTTTGGCGGACTCTTTGACTGTGTCTGTGACTGTCCTTTTGGTGGACTCGTTGACTGTGTCTGTGACTGTCCTTTTGGCGGACGCTTTGACTGTGTCTGCGACTGTCCTTTTGGCGGACTCTTTGACTGTGTCTGCGACTGTCCTTTTGGCGGACTCTTTGACTGTGTCTGTGACTATCCTTTTGGCGGACGCTTTGACTGTGTCTGTGACTGTCCTTTTAGCGGGTTCTTTGACTGTGTCTGTGACTGTCCTTTTGGCGGACTCTTTGACTGTGTCTGTCCTTTTGGTGGACTCTTTGACTGTGTCTGTGACTATCCTTTTGGCGGACGCTTTGACTGTGTCTGTGACTGTCCTTTTAGCGGGTTCTTTGACTGTGTCTGTGACTGTCCTTTTGGCGGACTCTTTGACTGTGTCTGTCCTTTTGGTGGACTCTTTGACTGTGTCTGTGACTGTCCTTTTTGGCGGACTCTTTGACTGTGTCTGTGACTGTCCTTTTTGGCGGACTCTTTGACTGTGTCTGTGACTGTCCTTTTGGCGGACTCTTTGACTGTGTCTGTGACTGTCCTTTTGGCGGACTCGTTGACTGTGTCTGTGACTGTACCTTTGGCGGACTCTTTGACTGTGTCTGTGGCTGTGGCTGTCCTTTTGGTGGACTCGTTGACTGAGTCTGTGACTGTACTTTTGGCGGACTCTTTGACTGTGACTGTGACTGTCCTTTTGGCGGACTCTTTGACTGTGTCTGTGACTGTACTTTTGGTGGACTCTTTGACTGTGTCTGTGGCTGTCCTTTTGGTGGGCTCTTTGACTGTGTCTGTGACTGTCCTTTTGGCGGACTATTTGACTGTGTCTGTGACTGTCCTTTTCGTGGACTCTTTGACTGAGTCTGTGACTGTCCTTTTCGTGGACTCTTTGACTTTGTCTGTGACTGTCGTTTTGATGGACTCTTTTATTGGCCCTTTTGAAGATTTGTTTACCATGACTGACTGACCAGGGAGCACTGTCTGTGGTTTAATGCATCGCAAACCGCTGTGCAGAGTTGTGTCCCTTAGCAGTACTAGGTTACTGGTGATCGTAGGTTCGAATCCACATTCAGCTGAAACCCCACTATATGACTACAATGCTGTTGAATGTGAAGTTGTACCACTTCAGACAGTCTGAACAGACTGACACCAATTTATTACAGTCTCTACTAAAAATATGTCATGCATAAAAACAAAATGCAACTCTTTGACAACAAGCGGATCTAATCTGACGTTCAAATCTGACAAGCAGTCAGGGGACGCAACTCTGGCACATACCAGAATGGAGGAGTTTTTCATCACATCAGCGGTCATCCTCCGTCCCTTTGGTGCACGTGATTAGACTCTGACCACACTTTGTCATCCAGGCCAAGATTTCCAGATTATCCGCGATGATTGATAGGTGTTGCCATAGCGATGGGTTTGTTTAGGGTATTGGAATGACAAGCGTTCCACATGGGCTCGGAGATGAGACAACAACCCCGGTCGTGTATCATGTCTGCGTCTTCTTCAAATAAATAAGATGCCAGTGCTGTCACAATGAGGTCCATTCTGACATGGCATTGTAAACTGCACACGAACCCAACCCCTCGCGCAGTCAGACGCCATTTACTGATGGAAAATTCCTTTTTTTTTGTCACAATTGTTTTTTAAGGGAAAGGTTGACGGACTTTATTTGCATTCATATTTGGGTTGAGATGGCTACGTCGTCATGGGCCGCCTAAATATATCTGGAATGCGGAATGAGCAGGAATGACAAACCTTGGAACGGGCTTTAGTGGAAAAACAAGTTATTTTTATGTACACTTATTAGGACGTCAATCTTGTATTGTGTTGTACCAAGGTCAGTCGGTCAGAATATACATATACAACAAAAATGAAATATTGTGCCTTGTGATTTGTAAAATGACAACGAAGAGCAAACATCTTTTCAAAGAGACGTAATTCTTAAACGCACTTTTGTTTTGTCGATTTCGGAGTCAGTTGGATTTTTTATTTCAATCAGCAGGAAACACGGCAACATGGAAAAGAAGATACAGTACTGTGGGCTCCTTGAAGGAGGCTTTGTCACATCAATGGGTACAGACAGACATGATACCACACCATGTATCATGCCCATGCTTACATAACCAGTTACATGTTCTTCATAACAATTAGAGGGGTAGTGACGTAGCCTAGTCTTTAAAGCGTTCGCTCGTCACGTCAAAGGCTCGGGTTCGATTCCCTAACATGGGTACAATGTGTGAAGGTGTCCCCCCATCGTGATATTGCCGGATTAAGCAAAAAGCGGCTTAAAAAAACATATTCAAACACTCACTCATAAAAATTAGAGAAAAATAATAGGAACAATTAAACGTTTCTCCAAGATGCGGAAGATCCGTAGCAAATTAGTTTTTTTCTATTTACAGTCGGGACATATATACTTTTGTTGATAATATTTAAAGACAAGGAAGAATGTTTAAATATTTAACCAGAAGACTGAATTTATTGTACGTCAGATCACTATCCCTAATTCGCCTGTGATCCAGAATTATTCTATTAAAAGCGTCATACACGTAAATAGAGTTGTATGTATTTGCGTTGTTTATACTTGGCAGTTTGAACCACGATAGAATAGGAACCAATATTTTACCACTGAACAGCGTTGCCTATATCCGAGCCAATATCGTGAACACCTATAATTAATCTTATTATAGTCACGTTTGTTTAACAAATTAATTAACGCATTGTTTCCTTGTTACGTTTGGTGATTATAAAGTCGGGCACGGAGGTCTAAAAGAACCGAGTAGTGCTTCATCTTTGCGTAACAGTGTCAAACTCCACACGAAACATGCAGCGCTAGACATAGCGGGACCTGTTGAATTACGAGAAACACGGCCAACAATCAGGTATTATCAAGCTTTTGTTTCCGGAGCACATCAATTATTAATTACTTTCTAAGAATTTTTCTTTTCACATTGATTCATCCGAATCATGTTTACGTAATAGTACAATACTTCCTGTCACCTAAAATGCAAGGTGAACATATAGATATAAGTACCGTATTATTATATCAGATTCGTGCGTTAATTTACGATGTCACAATTATTTTATACGGATCCGAGGAAACCTGGCGCCTTATAGAACTTTTGCAAGAGTTTTATACTGTGAAGATTTTACACTTGTGAAGTATTCGAGCCATACTTTCACGCATAAACAACTCATTGTTAATTACATAGACACAGAATGGCGTCGGAAGTTCCAAATGGATTTATTATTTACATTTTTTACTAAATTCACCCAGTCTCTTTCGAGTTTCTATTTTACATTTCCGTACACTTTCAAAACTTGTTTGGAAAACTTTCGTATTTGTTTTACAGTTCTGAAAATCAAATTTCTGTAGGTTGTAAATTTGGAATATTCTGTATTTTCGTCGATTCTGACTAATTTAATTTAAAAAAAACAAATTCAAAGAAGTTCAATGGCAAAGGGAACTAACTTAGACTTGACTTAAACAACAAAATGTTTTGTATAACTCACCCGATCGACAAAACGATTTAGAGACTACTTTTTAAAAAATCGTGAATTTAAAATAAATTCGGTAAACTGAGTGGAAAATAAATCCTTGATATGTATTAAAATGGGTGCATCACTCCTGAAACTGGCAGATCTTTACACAGGAAGTTAGGTTCTTCCATTGATACACGTGGATCTGGCGATTCCACCCGACCGTGTCCCACGCTTTGAACATTCAGAGGAGTAACTGCGTTCCTGGACGCGAGAGACGAGACGAGGGGTTGGGAATGATGGATGGTGCGAGACGGAAGAATAAACGACCCAGAACGCGTCGAGGCAGCATCTCGAGACACTTGCTTCAGAGCAAATGGAGGATAT
Organism: Haliotis rufescens; assembly: GCF_023055435.1. Classification (NCBI taxonomy): domain Eukaryota; kingdom Metazoa; phylum Mollusca; class Gastropoda; order Lepetellida; family Haliotidae; genus Haliotis; species Haliotis rufescens. The sequence continues at coordinate 32,292,130 of NW_025963835.1, forward strand.
TTCTTTGAAGTCGCGTATTTATTATTGATTTTTGGGGTGTTTCAGTCGTGTAAAGGTGAAACTACAAGGTATATTTTGGTGGTGTAAGCGATCAGAAAATACCAAAAGTGTAGTAAACGAGACCACAGAAAAGTTAACTTGGTTCCGTCTATGCATGGTTTTGCGCATCCGTCTGCGTTTGTAAGTCAGTGAACTGGTTATAGGGACAACATTGTTGATGTCGTAAGCGACCGGAGAAGTGATGGAGTGGTGCGGGGTTAAGGGAAGGACGCCGCCGGTATACAACTTGTCTCATGTTCTGCGATAGAAATTCCCTGTTCGTTTCCTTTTTTTTCTTCCATGGCTCTTTTTTCAACTAATTTGTCATTTTTCCCCTTATCGATAGTCGAGTATGATTTATACGAAACTAGCATGAGGTCTTGGCTCCACCCGCTACTTGACGAAGAAGGGCAGACTAATCGAGAAAAGCGAAAGTATTTACGTGTGAGGTGAGAAATTAAGGTCACGAGGCCAAGGGAGACAAATCTTTCTTTTTCTTTTCGCAACCATTTAAACGATCTGACAAGAGGAGAATGATTTATTGACTTTCAGAGCAGTTTGTTATCAAGGAAAAAGTGTTGCTTGGTCAAATAACTCGAAATTGAGTAATATGGCGAGTCAGATAGGCCTATTGCATGCCCGAATCGCTGTTTTCTGCCAATTAAAATATAAGACATTGCTTGTTGGTGGTTTACTTGATAATCTTTTTATCCAAAATGTATTTTTGTCGGTAGAATCTTCTAATATTTTAAAGGAAAGCCGTGTTTTATCTTAGCCTGTTTAATATCAAGTGTCCACCGTGAAGCGAGGGGTGGAGAGACGAGAGTGAAACTATTAATATTCATTATCAATAGATTGAGTATTTTCTGTTATCTACACTGAAGATAAACAGGTGATTGAGCTATACTGTTTAAGATAACATTTTGGCACAGAAACCATTTGAGATAAGCTTGTAACACGTTATGCAGTAAATTGCTCGACTCGTGTAACCTGATACACTTAAAGCTGGTAGATAAAAACGCCTATTTAGGGCCAAGCGCTGTCTCACTAGAGCCCTGGGTGGATGAATTGAATCTTAAATGTCTCAACGCTGAAGATGATATAGTGTATTTAAGAAGTATCTTTGCTGTCAGATCTGTTCTCACAGGAAACATGGGAGAGATATAACATATCTACACTCTTAAGAATGATTTAGAATGTTAAGAAGAGTATAATAAACATATATTCAATCTTTTTCACGAGACTGTTTATGTTAACATAATTGCAAGTGTAGATAATTATTTCTATAATGAACAATAAAGACAACAGCTGAGATTTGTCTAGTTTAAATTGTTTATTCCTAATGTCAGACTATTGTAAGTACGTAAATTGTTTAGTTTAGCTTTGAATTGGACAATTAGTTAAAATCTATTTAGCACATTGATTTTTTAATAGAATCTGATATCCTGGGTTTAAATTACAACATAAATTACGTGTCAGCTGAATTTGTAAGGAAAGGAACTTGTGACCAGGGGTCAGAACTATTGACACTTTGGTCATATCCACTGGATCCTTGCACGAGTAAGGGAGGCAACTCTTCACATTTTCGGACCACTGGCATATCGCTGCATCCATCTGAGGATTCCTGGTTAGAACAGGCCCGAGTAACCTATGCTGGTCGTAAAAGGCGATTTAATGGATCGAGTGGTCAGCCTCGGTGATATTATATAGGCAGCATGTCATCATAATTGCTCATGATATCATTATTTACCATGTCCGTAGTGTCAATCTTCTCCTGCTTAAGAGAAAAGCTTGGATAATAGAAGTCGACTCGTGTGAAAATATCAACAGAATACTCTGATATTTCTTAGCCTTTGGTGTTCAAAACTAGTCTGTCATACAGACCCTGAAACAAATATATCCAATACATGTACAGCCCATGCAAGTCTATAATGTTTGGTAAGTCTAGATTACTGCAGTATCTGAACATGAAAAAAGTCTCTGGGCTCCTTTTAGTTATATTTTTGTTAAGCAAACTTTACAACTGTGTTTTTGTAAGATATGATCTTTCTGAGACCAGATGTTAGATTCGTCCAAAACATGCAAGTGATGAAATGAAGAATGTCCAGTCCTCCTTCATATGAACATATCTTAAAAAATTTTATGCAGCAATTTCTAGACGTTTTGATCATTTCTTAAATTATGTAGATCCCGTGGGCCAAATATGGCCATCATCAAACCTCGTCCTTCATCTTTCATTTGAATAATGTATTACGGATACACCGAACTGATTACAGAGCTCCTCTGGCCCTTTAGTAGTGAGTGAGTATGGTTTTACGCCGCTTTTAGCAATATTCCAGCAATATCACGGCGGGGGGCACCAGAAATGGGCTTCACACATTGTACCCATGTCGGGAATCGAACCCGGGTCTTCGGCGTGACGAGCGAACGCTTTAACCACTGGGCTACCCGACCGACCCCGGCCCTTTAGTAAGTGGGGCAGTGGTTAGCCTGGTTGTTCCAGCGTTGGCTTTTAACACCGAAGTCCAGTGTTCGAATCCCACATGGCTATATATCATGGGAAGCGGCGTGGAACCTAACTCACTCACTCACTAAGTAGGGATCTTCGTTCACTACTTTTTGAAGGTGTGTCTTTGTTGTACCCACCACAACACACGCCCTTTCGAATCGCAGTCAAATGCACGGCAGTTTACGCCAAACGATCATTTTCAAAAAGTGATATCAGTCACATAGTTTATTACAGATGCAAATAGTTGCCTTTCTCGTCGAAAAGTTAATTAATTTAAAGTTTGTTTTTTTACGTAAAAACGATCGACAGTTTCAAAAGGTTATGTTAGTTTTAGAGACATATTCTTCTCGATATTGATCGACATTTTTAAAAAGTTTATTAACCATTTAATCAAGTTTGCAGATGAAAAGTGTGTTCTTTCTCGTCAAAGGTTAACCGGGTGTTTCTTTAACCAAACGGTTGCCGTTTTTCTGCACAATCCATACGCGACTTTCACTTTGAACAAGGCAAACAATGCATACCCCAACACATATTTGGATATCTCGTCATTCTGACGTCCACATTGCGGAAGAGGAGGGTTGAAAGGCTATTTTTCTGAAATCCACCCACGAGTCAAGCATGCAATATTTCAGATTCAAACTAAATCAATTGAAAACGTATCACGCGACAGTCTGGCGTCTTTGGGTCTGGGAGGGGGCGAGCGGGGCGGAGGTGCCGCACTCTCTCAGGGTGGTATTGTTTGACGTGTGCCCAATACATAAAGTCAGTCTCGAAACAAAATGTACAATTGTTACCACTTTGAATACACTTGTAACACAGACATCAGGGGTGCTGGGCGATACAGCAGCTCAACACAATAGCCTTGGAGCTTTATACAATACGAGCCAGGATAAGGAGTCGCCTTTATGTAGATCTCTCTCCGCCATTCAGACAAGATTAAGCTTCAACATTCTCCAAACTCGTAACTATTGTTGCCAATGTAATCAAAAGCGTGTCAGGCACCAACGGTGAACAATGCCGATATTCTTGTCAATGTCCTATACCTTTAACTCAACCAAAAGCGAATTTGTCGTGGACTTTTCATATTTCAATTTTTTAGTGTCTGACACTTGCCGTATTTGTGCCCATTCAGAGAAGGCGGAGAAGTGGATGGGGTAGTTTTGTTGTCGTATTGTGGCGCCGAGCTTAGACTGGGGATGTACCCAGCCACCTCGCTCCCGTCATCCGCTGTCACGGAGATAGATTGGTCTTCGGAATATCCCGTAGAGGGGAAATACCCAAATTACTGCAGATATGTCTTGATAATAGGTCGGGCGGGTGTTGGGTGTAGCCGCCGCACCCCCCGTCGCCCCCGTACCGACTTACCCCTGTACCGGCGCCCGGATCTCACGGCGGGGCCTTCATTCGGCCCATGTCGTACCAGTTTCTCTACCCTGCAATCACAGTGTTGCGCGCGCTGCTCCACATCGCTCAACTATCGGTTACCTTGCCGTGTGCTGGTGCTTCAATAACGACATGCCTCTGATGACGTTATGAATTCATATGTTGGTCATCATGACGTTATTCAATCAATGTTGACATTATTAGTTGCAGTCCGCATCAAACACATGTTGTATTTTCACTTAAATCTTTCGTATCAGGTATCAGTTAGTTTATGCTTTATTGTGTAGAACATAGATCTGAATACCACGGAATTTGTCATTCGGTCGACGCAAAGAGGACGGATACCTTTCAGTACCCTATAATCACAACGAGGTGTGCTTAGTGTTTCATAATATCAGTTACATTGCAATAAAGTCGTACTTCATGTTGAAGAAATTGTTTATGCTATTATGCATTAAACCATCTCTTATGCCATTCAACATCAAGACGAACACACACACACTCACACACACACACACAAGCGCACGCACATACACTGATTCCACTGTGTGTGTTAGTGTGTGTGTTGCGACCGCGACCGCCCCCGTAGTCCTGTGAATAGAGCGTCTGCCCGGAGAGCACAAAGTCGGTGGTTCGATCCCTGATCGCGCCATACCAAAAGACGTTATAAGATTGGGCTTGTTGTTACCCTGCCTTGTGCTAGGCTTTTAGGGGTTAAAACAAGGACAGGTCGGCTTTGAACGCGGGCGCAGTGTATCATTCGTATCAGTGGAATCTGATAATGACTATTCGTCTGGTCTTGCTTCCGTTTAAAGACAAAAACACTTGACAGATGTTTGAGATGGATGTGGTCCTATTGTGCTGATGCTGCTGCCGAGCTGTGATTTGACCTCGCCATGCATCAAGTTCTGTTCCGTCATCCCCCACCGCCACCGGTCCGTGATGATGTATGACTCTACATACCTGATACGTCACGTGATGCATACTTCCGGGACACCCGCACTGAATACTGATACACAACATTGCTGGTTGCCGCCAGTCTACAACTCAGGCCAGTTAAAAACTAGTCAAAAGTCTCATGGCCGTTTTCAAACCCGATGGACTTTGGAAGGAGGGAACTTTTCTTGTTTTAAACTTAAATCTTATGTACAAAGTGACCGCCTTTCTCTGTTCCGTCTTAGAAGTTCCCCCACAATTGACACAAATTAAATGCCAAGGCGAATGCCAAATGCTGGATCTGAAACAAATACGAAAAAAGTTGAGACTTAAACAATCTTCCCGAGGCAAGAGAGTAACTGACTATAAAAGTCCAGTTTCCACCCTTGCCGAACTAGACCTGATTGGTCCATAGGAGAGGCTTAGAAGGGACATAACTGGTAATAGCCACCGGTGGCGCTACGTTCGAGCCCAGTAATTCCAGCCTAGTCTGGCAAGGGTGGAAACTGGACTTTAAAAGTCAGTTAACTCCCTTGCCTCGGGAAGATGGACTTAACAGTGCATTAAAATATCACAATATATCAGGTGATATTTGCAGATGTTGAGAAACAAGATTTTTTGTTGACAAGCCCAATCTGTGTGAGTAGATCACCAAGTCCATGGGGATGGTTGTCAAGTCTATATAGCCACGACCTCCATCTGGACTTTGGGTTCTGTATATAAACTGCGAACAGTGCACATCTTTACTTTAAAAATAAAATGACATCATATGCTAGCAGTAAGTAGTACTAATGTCGCTTGTATGACAGTACAATTTGCTGTATGTGATGCGACAAATATAGAGCAAATATAACTTTGCATTGATAAATACCGATTAGAAATACGCATCGGAACATGTACGAATATTGCAGAAGAAATTCCTGTTTGTTTAAGTGTGTGTGTGAGACACAGAGAGAGAGAGAGTATCTGTGAGTGAGTGAGTATGGTTTTACGCCGCTTTTAGCAATATTCCAGTAATATCACGGGGGACACCAGAAATGGGCTTCACACATTGTACCCATGTCGGGAATCGGACCCGGGTCTTCGGCGTGACGAGCGAACGCTTTAACCACTAGGCTACCCGACCGCCCCCGAGAGAGTATCTGTGTGTGTCTGTGTGTTTATGACCCTCGTCATGACTCTCCAGGACCCTCAATGGCTCTCGCCCTGACCCTTCATGACCCCCCAGGACCCCCCAGGACCCTCCATGGCTCTTACCCTGTCCCTTCATGACCCTTGTCATGACCCTCCAGGACCTCCCAGGACCCTCCATGGCTCTCGCCCTGACCCTTCATGACCCTCAAGGACCTCCCAGGACCCTCCATGGCTCTCGCCCTGACCCTTCATGACCCTCAAGGACCTCCTAGGACCCTCCATGGCTCTCGCCCTGACCCTTCATGACCCTCTCCAGGACCTCCCAGGACCCCCCATGGCTCTCGCCCTGACCCTTCATGACCCTCGTCATGACTCTCCAGGACCTCCTAGGACCCTCCATGGCTCTCGCCCTGACCCTTCATGACCCTCCAGGACCTCACAGGACCTCCCAGGACCCTCCATGGCTCTCACCCTGACCCTTCATGACCCTTGTCATGACCCTCCAGGACCTCCCAGGACCCTCCATGGCTCTCGCCCTGACCCTTCATGACCCTCTCCAGGATCTCCTAGGACCCCCCATAGCTCTCGCCCTGACCCTTCATAACTCTCCAGGACCTCCCAGGACCCTCAATGGCTCTCGCCCTGACCCTTCATGACCCTCCATGACCCCCCAGGACCTCCCAGGACCCTCCATGGCTCTCGCCCTGACCCTTCATGACCCTCGTCATGACTCTCCAGGACCTCCCAGTACCCTCCATGGCTCTCGCCCTGACCCCTTTGGCCCTCCAGGACCTCCCAGGACCCTCCATGGCTCTCACCCTGACCCTTCATGACCCTTGTCATGACCCTCAAGGACCTCCCAGGACCCTCCATGGCTCTCGCCCTGACCCTTCATGACCCTCTCCAGGACCTCCCAGGACCCCCCATGGCTCTCGCCCTGACCCTTCATGACCCTCGTCATGACTCTCCAGGACCTCCCAGGACCCTCCATGGCTCTCGCCCCGACCCTTCATGACCCTTGTCATGACTCTCCAGGACCTCCCAGGACCCTCCATGGCTCTCGCCCTGACCCTTCATGACCCTTGTCATGACCCTCAAGGACCTCCAAGGACCCTCCATGGCTCTCGCCCTGACCCTTCATGACCCTTGTCATGACCCTCAAGGACCTCCCAGGACCCTCCATGGCTCTCGCCCTGACCCTTCATGGCCCTCGTCATGACCCTCTATGACCCTCCTGGACCCTCCAGGACATTTCAGGACCCCCCAGAAACCTCCAGGACCCTCCTGGAATCTCACCAGGGTTAACATGACTTATCATCTTTACTTCTAAAGGGCCGTGGGATAGCCTCGTGGTTAAAGCGTTCTCTCATCACGCCAAAGGCCCGGGTTCGATTCCCATATGTGTGCACTGATGGAACCCACGTGTGGTGTCCCCTGCCGTGGTATTACTGGAATACTGGAGGCGTAGAACCACACGTTACATCAAGTCAGTGAGGGAATGAGGTTTTACTTGGGATTCCTATCTGGATGTCACTTGGAACAGCCACTTGGGATTCCCGTCTGGGGCGTCTCTTGGAACAGCCACTGGGGATTCACTTCTTGGGCGTCTCTTGGAACAGCCACTAGGGATTCCCATCTGGGGCGTCTCTTGGAACAGCCAATGGGGATTCCCATCTGGGGCGTCTCTTGGAACAGCCACTCGGGCTGTTGAAAATAATTGAAGAGCAAGGAAATACTCATCTCATCTCATGTATATTGACGCAACATGTCGAAAACTTATTCATTTATTTCTATATCACATGCCCCGTCTATATTAACTAACACACATATCGGTACACGCAATGGTAACTAAACGACTATGGTAACGTAACTGGACACTTCCATGCTAGTCTGGATAAACGAGGTCAGTTGGCTGTGGAAATCGTCACTGTGTAACTGTATGTGATTGTAAGGTCCACGTCTTTCAAGGATGTGTGTGATTGTGAGACCCACGTGTTTTATGGAGGTGAGTGAGTGTGTGAGCAACGTGCTTCATGGATGTGTGTGATACTGTGATCCACGTGTTTCATGGACGTATGTGATTGTAAGGTCTACGTGTTTCCTGAATGTGTGTGATTATGAGAGCCACGTGTTTCATTGACGTATGTGATTGTAAGGTCTACGTGTTTCATGGATGTATGTGATTGTGAGAGCCACGTGTTTCATGGATGTGTGTGATACTGTGATCCACGTGTTTCATGGATGTGTGTGATTGTGAGATCCACGTGTTTCCTGAATGTGTGTGATTATGAGAGCCACGTGTTTCATTGACGTATGTGATTGTGAGAGCCACGTGTTTCATGGATGTGTGTGATTGTGAGATCCACGTGTTTCATTGACGTATGTGATTGTGAGGGCCACGTGTTTCATGGATGTGTGTGATTGTGAGATCCACGTGTTTCATGAATGTATGTGATTGTGGGGCACGTGTTTCATGGATGTTTCTGATTGCGAGAGCTACGTGATTCATGAATGTGTGTCATTGTGAGAGTTACGTGTTTTCATGGATGTGTGTGTTTGTGAGAGCACGTGTTTCATAAATGTGTGTGATTATGAGAGCCACGTGTTTCATGGATACATATAGGGTTTTGAGAGCCACGTGTTTCATGGATGTTTCTGATTGCGAAAGCTACGTGATTGTAAGGTCCACGTGTTTCATGGATGTTTCTGATTGCGAGAGCTACGTGATTCATGAATGTATGTCATTGTGAGAGTTACGTGTTTTCATGGATGTATGTGATTGTGAGAGCCACGTGTTTCATGGATGTGTGTGATTGTGAGAGCCACGTGTTTCATGGATGTGTGTGATTGTGAGATCCACGTGTTTCATGGATGTATGTGATTGTGAGATCCACGTGTTTCCTGAATATGTGTGATTGTGAGAGCCACGTGTTTCATTGACGTATGTGATTGTGAGAGCCACGTGTTTCATGGATGTGTGTGATTGTGAGATCCACGTGTTTCATTGACGTATGTGATTGTGAGAGCCACGTGTTTCATGGATGTGTGTGATTGTGAGATCCACGTGTTTCATTGACGTATGTGATTGTGAGAGCCACGTGTTTCATGGATGTGTGTGATTGTGAGATCCACGTGTTTCATGGATGTATGTGATTGTGAGAGCCACGTGTTTCATGGATGTGTGTGATTGTGAGAGCCACGTGTTTCATGGATGTGTGTGATTGTGAGAGCCACGTGTTTCATAATTGTGCGTGATTGTGAGATCCACGTGTTTCCTGAATGTGTGTGATTGTGAGATCCATGTGTTTCATGGATGTTTCTGATTGCGAGAGCTACGTGATTCATGAATGTATGTCATTGTGAGAGTTACGTGTTTCATGGATGTAGGTGATTGTGAGATCCACGTGTTTCATGGATGAATGTGATTGTTGGGCACGTGTTTCATGGATGTTTCTGATTGCGAGAGCTACGTGATTCATGAATGTATGTCATTGTGAGAGTTACGTGTTTTCATGGATGTGTGTGATTGTGAGAGCACGTGTTTCATGAATGTGTGTGATTATGAGAGCCACGTGTTTCATGGATACATATGGGGTTTTGAGAGCCACGTGTTTCATGGATGTTTCTGATTGCGAGAGCTACGTGTTTCATGAATGTATGTGATTATGAGAGCCACGTGTTTCATGGATACATATGAGGTTTTGAGAGCCACGTGTTTCATGGATGTTTCTGATTGCGAGAGCTACGTGATTCATGAATGTATGTGATTGTGAGAGTTACGTGTTTCATGGATGTGTGTGATTGTGAGAGCCACGTGTTTCATGGATGTGTGTGATTGTGAGAGCCACGTGTTTCATGGATGTATGTGATTGTGGGGCACGTGTTTCATGAATGTGTGTGATTGTGAGATCCACGTGTTTCATAATTGTGCGTGATTGTGAGATCCACGTGTTTCATGAATGTGTGTGATTGTGAGATCCATGTGTTTCATGGATGTTTCTGATTGCGAGAGCTACGTGATTCATGAATGTATGTCATTGTGAGAGTTACGTGTTTCATGGATGTAGGTGATTGTGAGATCCACGTGTTTCATGGATGTATATGATTGTGGGGCACGTGTTTCATGAATGTGTGTGATTGTGAGATCCACGTGTTTCATGGATGTGTGTGATTGTGGGGCACGTGTTTCATGGATGTTTCTGATTGCGAGAGCTACGTGATTCATGAATGTATGTCATTGTGAGAGTTACGTGTTTTCATGGATGTGTGTGATTGTGAGATCCACGTGTTTCATGGATAGATGTGATTGTGAGAGCCATATGTTTTATGGCTGTGTGTGATTGTGAGAGCCACGTGTTTCATGGATGTGTGTGATTGTGAGAGCCACGTGTTTCATGGATGTGTGTGATTGTGAGAGCCACGTGTTTCATGGATGTGTGTGATTGTGAGATCCACGGGTTTCATGGATGTGTGATTGTGGGGCACGTGTTTCATGAATGTGTGTCATTGTGAGAGTTACGTGTTTTCATGGATGTGTGTGATTGTGAGAGCCATGTGTTTCATGGATGTGTGTGATTGTGAGATCCACGTGTTTCATGGATGTTTGTGATTGTGAGAGCCACGTGTTTCATGGATGTGTGTGATTGTGAGAGCCACGTGTTTCATGGATGTGTGTGATTGTGAGAGCCACGTGTTTCATGGATGTGTGTGATTGTGAGAGCCACGTGTTTCATGGATGTGTGTGATTGTGAGAGCCACGTGTTTCATGGATGTGTGTGATTGTGGGGCACGTGTTTCATGGATGTATGTGATTGTGAGAGCCACGTGTTTCATGGATGTGTTTGATACTGAGATCCACGTGTTTCATGGATGTGAGTGATTGTGAGAGCCACGTGTTTCATGGATGTGTGTGATTGTGAGAGCCACGTGTTTCATGGATGTGTGTGATTGTGGGGCACGTGTTTCATGGATGTATGTGATTGTGAGATCCACGTGTTTCATGGATGTGTGTGATTGTGAGAGCCACGTGTTTCATGGATGTGTGTGATACTCAGATCCACGTGTTTCATGGATGTGTTTGATTGTGAGAGCCACGTGTTTCCTGAATGTGTGTGATTGTGAGCCACGTGTTTCATGATGACGTTGTGACTAGCTTCATCTTGCCTTGTCCACTTTACTCCAGCGGCAGGTGTTTCATTCACACATCGCTTGTTATAGATTGACTCTTTATATACGTATGCAGGAATCCATAACGCTGGTGTAAATCTACAGATGGAATGTACCGACCATACACTGGTACCACTGTATATGCACTCACGCTATCATTGTCCAATGTGACATGACAGATCGCACCTGTTACACACTAGGTAATTATCTACTTCTTCTTGCATGCATATATAGTGGCATGCGCGCTTTGATCTTGTCACAATGCATTAATGTGCAAATCGTTTCATAGACACCAAACTTCTGATTCGAAACGTTGCGATATAAACGCGCAATCACATAATCTACAAATTTCAAGTCACAGGTAGTTTTTCAAAATCTATTTTCTGTCGCGTTCCTTTTGCATATATTGACCTTTTTCAATATATAATTGTATTACATGATCTCATCAACATGCAAACGTAATTATAACTGAAAGCGATTCCATCTAATCGCTGACATTGGAATTAAACCGAAACCTGTTCCATTGTCATTTACAGTCGTATCAATTTACTGTTCTGATATTGGCAAGATAATCTCAACAACTGAAGTGGAAATTATGTCAGTGCGTAAGCATCACCCAATGAGGACAAATGAAACGCTCGTCCATAACGTGTTCTCCAGCACGTGTACTGGTGTTATGGTTCCCTGGTAAGTGGCAAGCCATTTCACGAAAGGTGTCAGCAAAACTACAGTTACCGTAACGATTTGTTCAACTGTGTTGATAAACTTGTAAACAAACCACACGGAAGACATCCTCTAGTTCTGTACATAGATACTTGAAATGTAAATTGAAACTGACGAAAGACAAACTGTTGTTGTTTTAAACGGTCCTCGCACAAACGTAAGGCTTTCCAAATGGGCCAGTGTTTGGTTGGCCCCCGGTGCCACCTCTGGCGATCCTCACTTGTCTGCTAGCCTCACCATTGTAAATCAACATTGGTGTGATTTTTCGCAATGTGTAAATCTCCCTGCAGGTTTGGATGTAATAAATTTGTTTCCAGCAATTCTTGTATACAATAAGCGGCACCAGAAGGCATCTGGTTTCTTGTAGGAGTCGCTGACATTCCCCAGCGCTGTCGAGAGTTCACGTAAGATCATAATGGACTGTGCGATACTGGTGTAAAACTTACATCATGGTGATTTATGCTGCTTCTGATTAAATGCCGCCAAAACGTTTCCGAAGATATGCATTTCAGGGTAATCTACTTATGGCAATAGAAGAAACTGCAAGATCTGTCATTATTAATTGTGGATGAATGTGAATTTCAATGTATTTCAATAAAATAAATTCCATATTAATGAAAACTACATGTAATGAAACTACGACCTAAGTTGATGTTTTCCATGGTAAGTATTTTAGCAACATCAATTTTGGCATCGAATCAGAGACCAAGGGCGTCTCTTTCATAAAATAATTTTGGTTTATTATTGTGTGCACTTGAAGTAATTTGTTCCATTAAGCCACAGAGGTGGTAAGGCATCCTTGTGGTTAAAGTGTTCGCTCGTCAGACCGGGCTCGATACCCCATGTGGACAAAAAGCTAGATGTAGAGTTACTTGTTGATCATCCTCTAGTATCCAGTGTATTATATGCTAAATACCCTGGGTCCATTCGCCATCATAGCCTCGTTTTGACTCTATTCAGGGATTCAGGGAGTTTCAGGGAATTTCAGGGAGCATCCCTTGGCTCCATCAGAAAATATGTATCACAAAGAATCTCTCATGGCTCCATCAGAGTATGTATTAGGTATGTGGGCTAGTCGCGTGGCTCCTACTCAAAACAGGTATGAGGTATCGTACTGCAGCTCCATCAGAGAGCATGTATATGGGCTAGTCGCGTGGCTCCTACTCAAAACAGGTATGAGGTATCGTACTGCGGCTCCATCAGAGAGCATGTATATGGGCTAGTCGCGTGGCTCCTACTCAAAACAGGTATGAGGTATCGTACTGCAGCTCCATCAGAGAGCATGTATATGGGCTAGTCGCGTGGCTCCTACTCAAAACAGGTATGAGGTATCGTACTGCGGCTCCATCAGAGAGCATGTATATGGGCTAGTCGCGTGGCTCCTTCTCAAAACAGGTATGAGGTATCGTATTGCGGCTCCATCAGAGAGCATGTATATGGGCTAGTCGCGTGGCTCCTACTCAAAACAGGTATGAGGTATCGTACTGCGGCTCCATCAGAGAGCATGTATATGGGCTAGTCGCGTGGCTCCTACTCAAAACAGGTATGAGGTATCGTACTGCGGCTCCATCAGAGAGCATGTATATGGGCTAGTCGCGTGGCTCCTTCGTGACTCGAGTACGAGGTACACGTCGCGTTGCCCAGCCAGACATACATTAGCAGAAAACATTGCATTCCGCTTGTTTTGTTTAAGGAAGAGAATTGGTGTATCACTTCTAAATGCCTTTCAAAGACTTGGTTTGTTTGTTTGTTGTTTAACGCCGCTCTCGGCAATATTCCAGGTATATAATGGCGGTTCGCCTTACGTAATTAGTCGTCGTGTATTAAATAGTGTATCATCATCTGAAATTAAAGTTTTAGATTCATGCGTATGAAAACCAAAAGATACTACAAAAATAGTTAGTGTTTTCCTACAAATGATTTATGAAGAGCCAAGGGGACCTCTACAAGACGAGAGTAGGGCATCTGTTCAAGACTGGTTACGACAGTTGTTTGCGCGAACACAGTGACACAACAACTTGGGACTAGACCACAGCGCTGTCAGGAGCTTATCTTGGGCGGCGATAAGAAGGGGGACTTGCACTTATCACAAAGACTTATTGTTGATGTACAATAAGCAAAGCTATGTCCATCACCAGGCTTATCTCCGGTCCGCTCTGGGTGAATAGACTGTAGTCTATCGCCGTCGCCGATTGGAGAGATTAGTATGACACCGGCGCATCATTGGGTCAAAACGGTGTTTAACTGAACGGTGAGGTTGTCTTGCATAAGCAATACAGTGTCTTTGAGTTTGGACCATTTCCGAGGGGTACGTTCAAGCGGTGTGTAAATATAGTCTCTTCATACGTTAATGTGGTTCTATTTATTTTCAGCATGCGACCAATGCATCGACGTGAAGATATGTCGTTTGTTTGTTTGTTCTTTGTATTTAACTGTACACTCAGCATTATTCCAGATATATAGCCAGCGATAATCAGACCGACATTATGCTCCAAGCAACTGCTCTTCTATATTTACACATTTCGGGGCGGTGGGGTAGCCTAGGGGTTAAAGCGTTCACTCGTCACACTGAAGGCCCGGGTTCGATTCCCCACATGGATATTTCCATTTCTGCTGCCCCAGCGCTGTAACAGTAAATTAGGACAAATAAGAGAACACGATGGCGCGACTTGCCTTGCCTTGTTTGGGTTACTTCCCCTAGCTGCCTGGATTCGCTGATGGTGGCTTTGAATCCCAAATGACTTTCATCGAAGTGCAAAAGACGACCTGCGTCACTTCCGGTTTCCAACATCAACACGCTGTGACATGACTGAAATGTTCCAAGCGTCATTAAATCAAACTCACTCACTCACTCACTCACCCCCACTCACTCACTCACTCACTCACTCACTCACTCACTCACTCACTCACTCACTCACTCACTCACTCACTCACCCCACTCACTCACTCACTCACTCACGCACGCACTCACTCACTCACTCACTCACTCACTCACTCACTCACGCACGCACGCACTCACTCACTCACTCACTCACTCACTCACTCACTCACTCACTCGGTTATACTGATATACTACCTGGCCCATGTATGTCCGTATGTAGCAACTACGGGATCTTTTATGCTTGTCATAGAAAACAGTACAACATGTATATTACTTCGGAAAACAGCCTAGTGGTTAAAGCGTTCGCTCGTCAAGCCGAAGACCTGGGCTCGATTCCACAGATGAGACAATCCGAAGCCCATATCACCACCGGCGTGATGTTGCTAAAAGCTGTCTTAAATCATACCCACTCATGTACCAAATGTTATGTTTGGGAGAACACTTTCTCAGTAAAGTACAAATTCTATAGCTTTTTTATGTAAAGTCCCACAAAAATGAAAGTCAGAACACTGATATTCATATCACGTACTTTGTGTACCCCTCTGACAAGTGTAAATTGGCACGGCACTTGTCCGACTTTCAATTTTGTGGAAGCCTCGGTGGTTGAGTGGGTTAGATGGCTGATTTTGTGTCCTGGCGATTAGTGCCTCAGTCTGGCAGTTTTTTAACCCCCAAAAGTACTTAAATATGTACTTTACTTAGAGAGTGTTACATTGGACCTCTTTCTAAATGGCATTGTGTGTTCATACTCGCTCACACCTTCGGAAAAGTTTAAGTTTATTATTAAATTATCAGAGGAGCAGGTTTCCGTCGATCCCATCCCAGCATATGTCTCAACGGATCAGAAATCGTGTAGAGAGAATGTTAACCAAACCATCTGCTTTTCATGATTATGCAGTCATGCATATCGTTTTTTTCTGAACCAGGTTATTAAAGAAACATAAAGAATGAATTTATGAAACGATATAGTTCCCTTAAAATTTCCACCTGTGCTGTCAGTGTTATGATCCCATTCTGTTAGAACCCAGGTGCAAACGGGCTTATGTTTCACTATACCGACCCATGTTTCACTATACCGACCCATGTTTCACTATACCGAGGTCTGTTTCACTATACCGACCCATGTTTCACTATACCGACGCATGTTTCACTATACCGACGTATTTTTCACTATACCGACCCATGTTTCACTATACCGACCAATGTTTCACTATACCGAGGCATGTTTCACTATACCGACGCATGTTTCACTATATCGAAGCATGTTTCACTTTACCGAAGCATGTTTCACTATACCGACCCATGTTTCACTATACCGACGCATGTTTCACTATACCGACCCATGTTTCACTATACCGAAGCATGTTTCACTATACCGACCCATGTTTCACTATACCGACCCATGTTTCACTATACCGACGCATGTTTCACTATACCGAAGCATGTTTCACTATACCGACCCATGTTTCACTATACCGACGCATGTTTCACTATACCGAGATCTGTTTCACTATACCGAGGTCTGTTTCATAAATAACCTGTGAACGCATGAAATACATTTGCAGTGGCGAGAAATCTCTTTAATCTTTAAATGTGGCATATGCTTTGTGCTTAATACGTCTTGATGTCGAGCAGCTGGACGTCAGCAGACGTTATATCATAAAATAAAGTTTATAGTATCTTTTGTTATTGTTACGGAGAATGTTCTGACAGTTATAACATAACCATGACCTAATATACCGCCATCGTATGTTTCCAAGTTTGTTTATCAACTATCGTGTATGCGATTCTACGAGATTACAGTGCAGTGGCTGGTCGTGCCGATATACCGTTGACTGGGCTCCTGTCTAGCTAAAAGAGTAAAAGCGATAGGTTTGCTGCGCGAACCAGCAGTCGAACCAGGTGCACCGTTGGTTGAAGATCACAAAAAGTGTCAGTTTTTACACGTCAGATATCCGCTGTCGACTGAGGGGACTATCAATCACTAGGAGGAGAACAACCAGACCAGGAGAAGACTGGTTAATACGGGGAGCTGGCGGGGAAATACGATCTACCTGGTTTACACAGACCCTCGTTAAACCAGACATACAATTCCGGATATCACACTCTGTTCCTGGCTATCTAAAACATGGAACTGCGTGAAATAGGAATGAAAAATAGTGTTAGATTGTAAATGGTAGCAATTGGTCTACCTTATGCCGGTTTAGATAATGTAGCGTGATAAGGAACTGAGAAAGCTTACAGAGAACATCGGTTTTGACGGCGTTCAGAGTAAGATGTTAAAATAATCCTGCTTTTCTGTGAGTTCAATTCCCCACATAGACACTATACGCGAAGACCAATCTTATGAGATCACATAATCGTGGTTCACTTGCTTGGTTTACGAGCTAGCCTAGTGTCAAAAATATCATAGGGAATATCAAAAAGAGGAATTCGCTGTATTTAGTAATCTTGGAATAAACTTCCTTCTCTGTAGCCACAAATGTTGTTTCGTTTCGGCGCGGGCGGGGATGCTGAACGGGTGTTTACACCATAACTCTTTGTTACTGCACGGGGGGTACGAAAACATGGCACGTGGCCGGTGGAACGCTCGGGGCCATTGCAAGCGTTTACAGTTAGATGGGACACACTGAAAGACGAAATGCAGAAACTTCCGGAAAAACATCCAGACGTTTAGCTGAGATTTTGAGATATGCTGACACTCTTCTGACGTGGATGGAGGTGGGAATGTGAGGTCACGTGACTGCCAATGCAGTCGCAACTGTGTGAAAATGTATAAAAGAAAATATCTATTACACTCACATTGATTTTGGGAACAGTTGTAACTTAATAATTATAATCAATCAAATAAAATTTGATTTAATGTAGAAATCCCATAAAACCTGTTTCCAAATGCCCTTGAATATTCTAAAACGTATTCAGAGATTCATTGAACATGGCGCTTATTCCTTTGCTATTCTAACTGACACACGCAACAACCCGAGCTACAGGTGTTCCGTGGCATTGTGTTATTATTGATGTTGACGTTCGGTATAGCATGTAAACTGTAAAACGGTTGAACAGACATTCAGCATAATTACACTCGCATAATAGTAGCATTAGTGATTGACCAAACTCGTCGAGCCATATGGTATATTGACGAGAGCCAGTTCTGTATATTGATCTACGACAGTACTGTATATTCCTGCAGAAACAGTAACATAATCAGACTTGGTTTTTTTTCATGTAGTTTTATTATACATAGTCTGATATATACACAAAAAAGTCAGTTTTAAACAATAGAAGCAGGTGTATGACTTCCAAAGTACCTCACTGGTTGTCTCACACGGGGGTCACGTGACATGGGAGCCATGTCTGTCAGTTCCTGTATATAAACACCCTAGAACACGGAACACGCTGCACTCTCGAGTGCAACACGTCAGATATAGACACCCAGGTGAAGCACATGATACACTGATGGTAGAACTGTTCGTTTGAATGAACATTACTTGTGAAATAACTTTAAAATGGATTTTAGGAAGCAAGATCTTACAATCTATACTTAAATGTATGTTCCTTTGTAAAATTGGTGTTAACGACCGGGCCCTGTGTCACAAGGCGACCATAGCGCTACACCTAGCGTAGTTCCTATAGTTTGACTTGCACAAGTCTCTAAAGATGGGATTCAACCCAAACGAGAATCTGTCCTTGAACATTTGTTACATTTGACCACTTTCTAAATGGCATTGTGTGTTCAATAAGTATTAGTTTATATCATAATTTCTAGATTATGTAAATAATAAAAAAAGATGAACCTGTAAGAGACAGAAGTCCTTATTGCACCGTCCACATATCTAGACTTGCCTATTAGGAGGATAGAACCAATACACATCCATGGACTTTTCTTTCAGTATAGCCTTTGAGCAAGGCTATGATGTGAACTTCTCAATAACGCTCGAATCAAAACGTGCTTTCCAACATGCATGTAGATAGTTTGTACCCTGCCCTATGAGGCTGTTCTGTGCAATAAAAAAAATCTTGATTCTTGATTCTTCATTCTTGCCCAAAGGTGTAGTGCTACGGTTAGCCTTCCGGACCCTAGAGAATACATTGAACATGAATTCAACTCAAGTCTAGAATGATCAGTCTAGATTGCCTTAAGCAATGTTCTGAGCTCCATTTGGATTTCATTTTGTATTTTGTAGATATATATTTTTTTAAAAGAGAGCGATGTTTTGGGGACTAAATGTTAGTTTAAGCTACGATTAATGGAACATCTTATAGCGACTCTATAGAAACTGTGGAGTCAATGAAGACAGAGTTGAATCGTGGATGTCAGGTTGTGTGTTATTTAATGTCTTGGTACAGTTGTTGGTTCTTTACCAAGCAGTGTATAACTGGGTTACGCATGGGTGAGTGAGTGAGGTTTTACGCCGCTTTTAGCAATATTCCAGCAGTATCACGGCGGGGGACACCAGAAATGGGCTTTACGCATTGTACCCATGTGGGGAATCGAAACCAGGCCTTCGGCAGGACGAGCGAGCGCTTTAACCACAAGGCTACCGCAACACCCCTTATGGAAGTTGAGATAATCATAGCGCCACATACGTTTTGTGCAAGACCAGACCAGTATGTTTAAACACAATTGCATAAGATGAATTCATATGATTTCCTTTTGAATTTGTAACAAAGACAACAAACTACCACCAAATACCATCATGTATAATTAAATACGGATCCTTGCAATGACCATTGTCTCCAAGAAATGGCGAAACGACTTAGGTCCTTTTCAATTCTACTTTGCTTTCGTATCTGTGTTCCGGTTGGAAATGTGAACTTAAAACTAATATTTCTGCAGCAAATAAAGTAAAGAAACACTCTGTTTATCAAACATTGTAAGAGACTCCACATTCACTACGGGAACCCAAAGCCAACCGCGGACCTCAACGCACCACTTCGTCTTGGAAATTGAAGACCAATATCGCTAGGAGGCAATTACTGATAATGAAAAGCTAATTGGCATTGATTGTAGTTTGATATTCTTGGTTATCGCAGTACCGCCGAATCAATCTGTTTATTGCCTTCCAAAGCGCCGGAACCCAAACATAGAAAACTGGTAATGATATAAGAGAATGGCTAATTCTTTACATCTGCATTCAAACCAATGTCGGTGTCGGAGCAGAACCCCTGTGTTTGGGGAAACCTTGTTTCGGCTCGTGTTTATGCGATTGTTTACAAGAAGAAAGGGTTTAATTATGTGATGCACACCTGTTAAACTGTGTCCCCTCACCTAAATATTGTCAGAGAAAGTTCCCACTTTGTAAAGGGCCGTTCGAACGATTGAAGACGTCATGCGAGCCTGTGGAGATCCCTCATCGGGTTACACTGCCCCCTACCGGCCGTGACGAAACAGGATAACTCCCGACAAAGTTGCCGCAACTCAAAAGGCTGGGAATCTCGAAGCGGGACTCAAATTGCCAACATGTGTTGAAACCAAAAAGCTTTTGACGAATTCTAACGATCTTGTTTCTTATTGTAACAAGAAAAATGACAACTCGGACCATCCGCTCAAACACAAGTAGAAATTTGTCGTCATTTTACAATAAGGTAAATTACCTCTCGTCTCCATTGTGATTGCTCAGAGCCCAGAACGTCAGTTTGATTGTTAAGGATCTTAGTTTATTCCAGGCTATTCTATAATGTAAACACTTGGTTTGACAGGTAAGCCGCTGTTTTTAAATACAGACACGTGAATAATGTTGAATTGATGAGTTGGATACATGATTTGAATGATGAAAATCCAGGAGGTAAAAATACAGTTTGAGGATAAAATAACAAATCCTCTCACAAGAGATGTTCGGAGCGATCCCATCTTTGGAGAGACTCATCCCTGTTCCTGAACATCATCTTCCTCGGTCTCATTTCCCACACAAAGCCCAAGTACAGTCAACCTTATAATATCTTAAACATGGCTTTTTTTTCTCAAAATACATCTTTGTCTGTTGTAACCCAAGACTAAATGTAAGCAAATTTTACGATGCGTGATGTAGGTTTTTTTGTAAGTTGTCTTTGGTGTCATTTATTTTTACTGCCTACTTTCATTTATTATTTTGAAGTTGTGTTCTACAAAGAAAGAAACCCCGTTAACCCGGTGCTAGTGAAACAGTCACGGGTATTACTAGTGTCCTCATTAACGGGGTCCAGATTAACAGATTCCCACTGCACCATAAACAATAGTGACTGTTGTCGTAGTGTATCTGTATTGTTAGTTCAACTCGTCTTATTTTTCGACGTTAAAACGCCCGCAAAACAATTTTTCCATAAGGTTTTACGTCTTTCTTTTCAGAGCAACATATTAAATAATGATATCTTTCTAAATTGTTTGTATAAATAGATGTGCCTACGCTATAAAACTATAAAATAAAACTGCAGAATAAAATATTATTTACTTTCTGCATATGTGTTTTCCATTTTCAATTCCTATGATATATAGTTTTTACAACGTCTTCGAAACGCACAAAAACCTTGTCTATTCATATTGATGTCATAACGAATTGTGAAATCATTTCAACATAACTCTACGACTAAGTGCAAATACGTCTTAAATCATGTTGGACTACAATGCATATTCGGGAGGGCTGGCGTATCGCGCTACATTTTGCCAGCGAGGAGGAGATAGCGGGGATTCCCCAAGGCGGATCAAGAAACAGTCAGGATGGGTGGCAAATTTAGATACTTCGTTTAATATCTTTAAGGTCTCTCACCGGGCACAGCTCTTATCATATTTTAACATTTTTTGAATCAAAGTAAATGTGCGAAACTGTTCAACGGCAAGGCAACCCGCACCTTTCCCCTATAGAATAGTTCCTAGGAATCGTATTTATGCTTGAATATTCCCGAAGACCTTTTGAAGATTGTTTTGTCTGCGTATGGGATTTAGTTAGAAACCATGCGTCATGTTTGGTCCCGTGGAACCAGATTCCCGACCCCTTCACCAGGGGGTAGGGACATCTAAGTGTAATTCACAAGACACACCGTGTTTGTTTGGTCTCGCCTCAGGGGTTTGGGGTGGAGGGGTTTGGGTGGGGTAGGGGGGGTGTGATGGGGGGGGGGGGGGGGGGGGGGGCGCTTTGGGGTGGGAGGGGTCGTTTAGAGGGACAACCCTAGGGGGCGAGGAGACTGAAGAGTTTTATGGAATAAAGATCATAAAGTTTGAAAAGCAAATGCACGCATCATTGCTCGCTCTTATCTTTCAGTCCGACTGTTGAAGACATCATTTTTGTCTCGAGTCTGTAAAATGCATTTCCTGGTTACAAAAGTCACAAACTGCCGCTCTTTTTCCCCTCAACCAACGTTTCTATTCTACTTCAACGAAGTTAGATGTGTATTTAAGTGTTGAGTTTAAGCCACGCCGAGTATTTTGTCGGCAAATACATGAGCCTAAATCTATTTTGCATTGAATATCCCCTTTCATCTAAGATAGTAATCTATGTATTTTAACCGACAATTTCAACCACGTGTTTTCTTCAAGTCGTATACCGCTGTCGTGTTAGTGTGATAGTCATTCTCCTAGCAATATACAATGTTATGACAAAACGAAAGAAAGGCCTGGAATGCGACAACAGCTGATTTGCAGTTTTTTCGCTCTGTTCATATGATAACGGGCACAACAACGTATTAGTAATCATTATAAAACCAGTTTTTCTTTTCCTTTCTGACGTGAGATGTCATTGGTTATGACAACAGAACTTTCAACACTCTTTTATCAAGGAATACTATGTGCCTTGTTTTTCAGTTTCAAGAACATATTTGTTTAAAATGTCAATAACCCAGGTCTGTGTAATCAGTCTCAAAAGTCTCCTCATTCATTGTACATCTGGTGTATTCTAAGCTAATGTAATTATTTCAATATGATCGTTATGTCATGTCAACTTGAGGTTTTTGCTTGAACGTGAGTTTCAATAGTAACCACAATGGCTTTTAAATTATCTTCGGTTAAAAATATGCATAGATATTCCAATTAATTACTTGGATATAAATTAAACATGACGATCTTCACAACAAGCCATTGTAGCTTTTACTCTTTCTCTAAAACATGCAAGATACCTTACGTGCATTGCTCCGACCGTATACAACGCCGTGTGTGTCATTTACAAAGAAACACAATATTTCACGTGTTGTTTTTAGTTATTTACTCTTATTTTTTTCAGGGGATCACGGACGATCCTTATTATTTATATTTTTTGCCAATCAGTTTGAACATTTAACTCTCTACCCTTAGTAAAGCTAAGTCATGTTTCATGAATACAGCGCTATATATCCTTTCACTTAGATATATCGGTGACATACACGCATATCTATCTTGCATTTTTACATGCCTTTTCATTGGCAATAAATATGTATTTTTGTCTGCGGTAGATAGACATGCCGCACCATCTCCATATCATTCTACGACTTGACTAAACACAATCGCCATCGTACATACTAGCCCAGTATTTAAGGTCAAGGTCACATTGACTTGGGCTGAAAAACAAAATATGAAATTATATGTTTCCATATTATAATCATTTGAAAAATGGTCAAAAATAATGTATTTTATACATATGAGAGAATATACAGTTCGTAATTTAATATCTATAATGTTTTCACAAGCAGACTTTATGCCAGTGAGTAGAAAAGAATTTCAGACCGAATTCTTTTTGAAAAAAAAATCAGTAATCTTTTAATATTTCTGGCCATGTGGTCTAAATATGTTCAGAACTGTAGAAAAATATGCGAAAAATATCCGATTTCAAAGACTCCCCGATTCCAAAATTTAAAGCTAGCAATCGTGGCATGGTCCCCTGTTTGCTGTTTTCGCAGCGGGGAAGGAAATGGTTGAACGGTGTTGGTTCGCGCCTCGTTTCGTCTCCCTCATGTTCAAGTAGCCAGGTAGCACCTCTGACCTTTGATTAATTCACTGAGTGGTTCCACCAAATATTTTAAGTTTTAATGGAGGGCTTGTGGGACACGAACTCCGCCACACTGGGCTTTGCTCGTGGGTATTTACTCAGCTTTCCGCTTCAGAACAGGACATCACAAACCACAGAGAAGGTATCCTCCATCAATAATCCTCGCAATTTCATGAAAGAACAGATTTAGAGGATTCGGATGTTTTCAACAAAGTAATCGGATTTTGCTAAGTCATTCAAGTCTCGTTTCAAACCGCAGATTATAAAAGATTTTCACAGGAGTTCCAATATTAAGTTTTAATATCGCCAAGTTACTGGATATAATCTTATTAAATCTCTGTATGACAGAACGGTTTTGTTTGTGGCGTGGGCGTTGCGTGAGATATTTCCAATAACAATAAATACAATGATAATACAATAATGTACAACAAGTACAAAACAGAGATTTTTCTGGGTGTTAATTTTGATCGACATAAACAGATGTACTCATGTTTAAAAACTTGTAAAGTGAACAAAAGCAATACCGACCTTCCCTGCAGCCGGAATCTTCTATGTTTATTAACAATAATCCGTCAGAAAGACGCTATTATCATCTGAACAGAACGTCCACACAGGAGTATAAGCAGACAGGACTATTTGCCCAAACAGATTCCACTGCGCGTTAAAAGACAAAATAGCGGTGAAAACTTTATGAATTGATAATTTTAAGTACATACTATTTTCATCACACAAGTTCAAAGTGTAGCGTGATGGTCGCGGTTCTACTCATAATCACGTCGTCGTCACTTCCAAATACGGAGAATCTACGAAACTTTCAGCAGAGATTTCTATTGAATATAGAAAGTGTTTTTGTGCTTTTATTTACCTGTTCAAACACCTCGTATCACTCACGGCAATCCTGTTTAGAATGTTCTTCAAAACTATTACATATTTCACTCCGGAAAGGAACGGATAAATAGTACAAGTAATATAAGAATTGTTGCATGCTTCCACAATTAAATAATGTGTTATTAGTTATTTTGAACTCTTCCGATACTAAATATGTTCGGTATTTACATCCGTCAAAGGGAGCGACACGTACAGTTGAACTACTTTAAACACTTTCGTTCGTTTAATTATGCATATATGTACAGATTGTCTGATCTACCCCGTATTTAATAATATTAATAATAATAATAATCATAATAATAATAATATGCATTTATGGAAAGAAACTGAACGTATGATATAAAGTATATTCACAATATAACTGTGACTAATATGAACAAATTAAAAGTGACGTTTACGTACTTAACAAATTGTTAAAAAAAACCTGTTAATTTGATAATGAATGAACCATTCAATATATGTAAAAAGCAACCTTTGTTATTACACGCATCGTCATATAATTATAAGGTGTGATAATTTCGTCTTGAGGTAATTTAGCAAGCATGGTACAATGATTAAAATTCAATTCAATTGAAGTGTCATCTGGTCATTTACAAATGAATTAGTTATCAAAATTATAAATGATCCCGCACATTGTTACGTGATATGATTAATATGAATTATTAATTACATATATTTTCATATCACGTTTACAACTTCTTGTTTCATAACTTGATCGTACAACATTTATGCTGATTTAGAGATAAATGACACTTGTGGATTAATTTTACGCCAGTCGATGTACTTTCCAACAATTTTGTGCCTAACTCGGTCTTTTTACATCCCAAAATTAGAAAACATTGCTTCAAAATGGCACCCTTTTTACACTGTATCTACACCACGGGAGTTAATTTTCGTTATTTAACTTTATTTAGATGCTAATGTTTAAATTGCACATACATATTTTATAATATGACATTATTATTTTTGCTCTAATCTATAATATATAATGACTAATTTATAAACATATTTGCGCAAAAGAGGAATTTTCAGATTTTTATACAAAGGCTTGTCTCTCAATTGTTCTATTGTGAAATCGCAAACTGTTGCCCATTTCAATAAAATGATTTATCTAGCAACACGGTTGTCCTTTACACATGCCATGAATGTTCAACCATCACTGAACATAACGGACTATTTCTGTCCCTAATCAAACACAAATAAAAGCGCTACACAGTCCCTTGAGTCCGTGTTTGTGTTAATTAAGGAACGTTTTCGATCTCTTTTACCAATTAACACCCTCCGCCGGATATCGCAATGATTACAGTCGCTTATTTGAAGATTGGGCATGCGCAACAAATGTAAACCACATTTCGGAAAAGGCTGTGATCTTAGCTGTAGGCGATGTCTCTGTTCTTGCCAAAGCAATATGTAAGTCGTTGAGGAATTAAGTATCTACCAGACTGTCAAATAGTTTTGAACAATGCAGAAGGCATTTAACGATTCCATATTCTTATGTACAAACACACAACTGGCATTGTACTAGATGCTGGCTGTGCATGACGGTAAATAATAACGGTATATTATCTTGTAAATGTAATAAATAAAGTGATTTTGAGAGAAAATATGTCATTGGTATTGTGTTTTTGTAATGTTTCGTTCCCTTGTCTTATATTTCTGTGAATCTCATTGAGTTTCGCCGTGTGGTGGAACAGCTGGGCCAAACGCATCTGAATACTGGCTGGAATAAACACGAACATTGTTTGATGCTAATATGTTTTGTGGAAGCACTCGTGCAGAAAATGTGTACTGCTTTAGTAAACAGCTCTATTGTTTACCGATAAGCACACATGTACATATACAAATAAACAACAAAGTCCCCACAAACCTGGAAACATGAGAAACATTTATACTAATCACAACATGACGACCTAATGTATAATCTCACCTCTCCCAGCACGCGAGATACTTCACAATGTCATTCTCTTTAATGTTTGGAATGGATAATACCTTATACCATGTCTAGTACCGGCCGTGATTTGGTCAAAGCGTAGCTCCAGACAAAAAGGGCTATCTCTTTTTTATTCCCAACTAGTTAGCAAACTGCCTCCAATGGCGACTTGACGATCCATCACTTTGACTGACGATGGAGTAGAAGCTGGTCTCGCTGTATCAATGACTCGAATAATGAATGCCTCGTTCTGGTGCCCCGGCCTTTCTCAGGGTGGGTCGTGGCCCGGGAGGGGGAGTCACTGGAGATGGAAACACGATTTTTCAAAATGAAAACTTAAACAATTTTAAATATGAGTATTTTCTGTTATTATAACCACGAATATTAATTATATCCAACTTAAGCTATAACTGGTACCCTATTGTATTTATAGGGTCTGAAAACATAGATGAGAGAGGAGATCAGAGGCTGCACAAGATCATGTTGGTTGTACTAGTTTTGCCTGTAATGTTAGATTAAACTAATTTATCAGTTACCGATGAAGAGTGTTGCTTTTATTATGTTTTCTTGCTGTGACGTTTTCATAAACGAAGAAGCATTCATGTCAATAAATGTACATTGTACGTATAGTGTCAATGGTGTTTTTGCTTTTTCTTCTCTATAATAACGAAATACTTTGACATCTTTGCTGGTTGAGAGTGTTAATAGCTTAAACACAATTCTGAACAGGTTCTTAAAATCAAAACTGAACTATATACATCTGAAAAAACACCCATCTGTTTGTACCCTCATCTGTTCATTTTCTTTCTCTCACCATTAAAAACACAAACACATTCATCACTCACTCACTCACTCACTCACTCATGCTTATCTCTAATACAACACTGTGATGCCTCTATTATATAATATACCAAGCTTCTCCGGGGAGAATATGCAACATTCACCTGAACTATCGCAGAATGTGATATGATCTAATTTGATATTTAATTGAAACACGTTATTGTGATAGTTTCTGAAATTAGGATATATTTTCCATTTTCTACTGATTTTTATCACTTTAAGTCAATTTCTCCAAAATAGTTTTGAAAAATATTCAATATGATTGCATTGCATTATAAGCTGCTGTTGTGGATGCATAGCGTTTCAATTCAATTTAAACTTTAAAAAATTGAATACACTCAATAAAACTAATTTAGTTTTATCATAAACTGAACTTTGGGAGGTTAAAAAGCATAGCATTATGTTGTCAAGAAATACAACTATTTTAGACATTTATGAAATGTAAAAAACTGAACTACCCTAAATCCAAGCACTTAAATTAATAAATAAAAACACCTTAATGATTAGAAATGAAATGATATGCATGTTGATCTCTGTACAGGCAGACAAATGAGATTAACCAAACCCGTTTCTCTGTTGCAATCATATCCATGTATAAGTGCATCATATATTCTTCCTAAGAAAGGAACATATTTATCCAATTGAGGAACAGTTCATCATGCAGACAACGTTTGAAACAGAACACCTGACTTATGAACACAACCTAGCACCATTAAACTTCTACTAATATAATGACAAAATGTCAACTGTACACATGATCTATTAACAGTATCAATATTCAATGTTAAAAGTCATTCATTATTTTCAGAATGCAATCGAACGATCTTAAGTTTGTACAAATTAAACAAGATATACAGATGACGAACCGAATACGTTTCGATATGAACAGACCGCCTCTTATACACAGAAAAGTTATGCTTGAAATATAAATTCCGTGTTCCCGAGATTATTGTATCATATTTTTATCTTGCAAATTCGGTGGAATATAATACTCGTTACTTGAATAAGCTTCACATGATTTATCCGTGTACTAATGACTTCCATATCAAATAACTAGTAACACGTGGCAGATTTAATCTTTTGGAAATTATTAGAATTGCAAATGTGAAATCTACTATAAGTCATTTCATTGTCCGTCTAATATCAACCAGTGAAGGTTGACTTCGGCTCTAGTTGTATATACGTTTCTCTTTTTAAAGAGATAACATGCGCCATATTGGTTTATACCAATCACATAAGAGTTATTTTCCAAAAATGAAAACTGCTTTACACATAAAACAATATTTGCATTCACGTTTATGTAGTTATATAGCAAAGTATATTTATGCATGTAAGCTGTACAGTACAGCGTGTTATATTACATAATAAATATGGATATGAACATTTTTTCAACTTTTTAGAATAAACACGGATCTGTGCATGTGCTTGTGTAGAATGCACGTGATAAACGACGGGGCGTAGCGCCACTGATTCTGTTGGCAATACGGCGTAATGTGGGCTGCCTCCGTGTGATATACCCGAAATAATTAATACCTATTCCACATAGGCATGATGAGAACTTGATGCCAGTAATAATCAGACAGCACGGTAACATGGGGCATCTATTACGCTGACACAATGACTCATTCATTAATGGAACTAATTTCCTGGCGCTCTGCTCTTATGTATGCCTGGTCAAACCTCAATGCCCGAACACGTGTGTATGACTGTGTGCTAAGGAAAACGTACATTGGTGCACATTATCGTGTGTAAGTGTGAGTATAGTAACTGCATATACTGGTCTACAAAATTATGTATAATTGTGTGCATAATAAAAGATTTATTGATAGACATAATCATGTATAATTGTGTGTATATCAAATTCATATATTAGTGCACGTAATTATGTATAATTGTGTGTATAGTAACTGCATATATTGGTACACATAATCATGTATACTTCTGTGTATATCAAATGCATATATTTGTACACATAAGCATG
This sequence comes from Haliotis rufescens, assembly GCF_023055435.1. Taxonomy (NCBI): domain Eukaryota; kingdom Metazoa; phylum Mollusca; class Gastropoda; order Lepetellida; family Haliotidae; genus Haliotis; species Haliotis rufescens. Next base: position 32,321,470 of record NW_025963835.1, read on the forward strand.
TTTCAGTGTGTGTATATCAAATGCATATATTGGAAAACACATCAGCATGTATGAGTGTATGTATATAAATGCATATATTGGCACACATAACCATGTATGAGTGTATGTATATGAATGCATATATTGGAAAACACATAAGCATGTATGAGCGTGTGTACATCAAATGCATATATTGGCACACATAAGCATGTAGGAGTGTGTGTATATGAATGCATATATTGAATGCATATATTGGCACACATAACCATGTATGAGTGTATGTATATGAATGCATATATTGGAAAACACATAAGCATGTATGAGCGTGTGTACATCAAATGCATATACTGGCACACATAAGCATGTATAAGTGTATGTATATAAATGCATATATTGGCACACATAAGCATGTATGAGTGTATGTATATGAATGCATATACTGGCATTCATAAGCATGTTTGAGTGTATGTATATGAATGCGTATTTTGGCACACATAAGCATGTATGAGTGTATGTATATAAATGCATATATTGGCACACATAAGCATGTATGAGTGTATGTATATGAATGCATATACTGGCACTCATAAGCACGTATGAGTGTGTGTTTATGAATGCATATACTGGCACACATAACCATGTATGAGTGTATGTATATGAATGCATATATTGGCACACATAAGCATGTATGAGTGTATGTATATAAATGCATATATTGGCACACATAAGCATGTATAAGTGTATGTATATGAATGCATATACTGGCACTCATAAGCACGTATGAGTGTGTGTTTATGAATGCATATATTGGCACACATAAGCATGTATGAGTGTATGTATATAAATGCATATATTGGCACACATAAGCATGTATGAGTGTATGTATATGAATGCATATATTGGCACTCATAAGCATGTTTGAGTGTATGTATATGAATGCATATATTGGCACACATAAGCATGTATGAGTGTATGTATATAAATGCATATATTGGCACACATAAGCACGTGTGAGTGTGTGTTTATGAATGCATATACTGGCACACATAAGCATGTATGAGTGTATGTTTATGAATGCATATATTGGCACACATAAGCATGTATGAGTGTATATATATGAATGCATATATTGGTACACATAAGCATGTATGAGTGTATGTATATGAATGCATATACTGGCACACATAACCATGTATGAGTGTATATATATGAATGCATATATTGGCACACATAACCATGTATGAGTGTATGTATATGAATGCATATATTGGCACACATAAGCATGTATGAGTGTATGTTTATGAATGCATATACTGGCACTCATAAGCATGTTTGAGTGTATGTATATGAATGCATATATTGGCACACATAACCATGTATGAGTGTATATATATGAATGCATATACTGGCACTCATAAGCATGTATGAGTGTATATATATGAATGCATATATTGGCACACATAACCATGTATGAGTGTATATATATGAATGCATATATTGGCACACATAACCATGTATGAGTGTATGTATATGAATGCATATGTTGGCACACAGAAGCATGTATGTGTGTATGTTTATGAATGCATATATTGGCACACATAACCATGTATGAGTGTATATATATGAATGCATATATTGGTACACATAAGCATGTATGAGTGTATGTATATGAATGCATATACTGGCACAAATAACCATGTATGAGTGTATATATATGAATGCATATATTGGCACACATAACCATGTATGAGTGTATGTATATGAATGCATATATTGGCACACATAAGCATGTATGAGTGTATGTTTATGAATGCATATACTGGCACTCATAAGCATGTTTGAGTGTATGTATATGAATGCATATATTGGCACACATAACCATGTATGAGTGTATATATATGAATGCATATACTGGCACTCATAAGCATGTATGAGTGTATATATATGAATGCATATATTGGCACACATAACCATGTATGAGTGTATATATATGAATGCATATATTGGCACACATAACCATGTATGAGTGTATGTATATGAATGCATATGTTGGCACACAGAAGCATGTATGAGTGTATGTTTATGAATGCATATACTGGCACTCATAAGCATGTTTGAGTGTATGTATATGAATGCATATATTGGCACACATAAGCATGTGTGAGTGTGTGTTTATGAATGCATATACTGGCACACATAAGCATGTATGAGTGTATGTATATGAATGCATATACTGGCACACATAAGCATGTATGAGTGTATGTATATGAATGCATATATTGGCACACATAAGCATGTATGAGTGTATGTTTATGAATGCATATACTGGCACTCATAAGCATGTTTGAGTGTATGTATATGAATGCATATATTGGCACACATAAGCATGTATGAGTGTATGTATATGAATGCATATAATGCATGTGTAAGTATGTGTATATCGATGCATATATCGGCACACATAATCATGTATGAGTGTGTGTATACGAATGCGTATATTGGCACACATAAGCATGTTTGAGTGTATGTATATAAATGCATATACTGGCACACATAAGCATGTATGAGTATGTGTATATATAAATGCATATATTGGCACACATAAGCATGTATGAGTGTGTGTATATAAATGCATATATTGGCACACATAAGCATGTTTGAGTGTGTTTATATGAATGCATATACTGGCACACATAAGCATCTATGAGTGTGTTTATATGAATGCATATATTGGCACACATAAGCATGTATGAGTGTGTGTATATAAATGCATATATTGGCACACATAGGCATGTATGAGTGTTTATATGAATGCATATATTGGCACATATAAGCATGTATGAGTGTGTGTATATGAATGCATATATTGGCACACATAACCATGTATGAGTGTGTGTATATAAATGCATATATAGGCACACAAAAGCATGTGTAAGTATGTGTATATGAATGCATATATTGGCACACATAATCATGTATGAATGTGTGTGTATGTATATGAATGCATATATTGGCATACATAAGCACGTATGAGTGTTTATATGAATGCATATATTAGCACACTTAAGCATGTATGAGTGTATGTATATATATGCATTTATTGCCAAACATAAGCATGTATGAGTGTATTTATATGAATGCATATATTGGCACACATAAGCATGTTTGAGTGTGTTTATATGAATGCATATATTGGCACACATTAGCACGTATGAGTGTTCATATGAATGCATATATATTGGCACACATAGGCATGTTTGACTGTGTTTATATGAATGCATATATTCGCACACATAAGCATGTTTGAGTGTGTTTATATGAATGCATATATTGGCACATATAAGCATGTATGAGTGTGTGTATATCACATGCATATATTGGCACACATAAGCATATATGAGTGTGTGTATATAAATGCATATATTGGCACACATAAGCATATATGAGTGTTTATATGAATGCATTCATTGGCACACATAACCATGTATGAGTGTGTGTATATCAAATACATATATTGGCACACATAAGCACGTATGAGTGTTTATATGAATGCATATATTGGCACACATAAGCATGTTTGAGTGTGTTTATATGAATGCATATATTGGCACACATTTGCACGTATGAGTGTTCATATGAATGCATATATATTGGCACACATAGGCATGTTTGACTGTGTTTATATGAATGCATATATTCGCACACATAAGCATGTTTGAGTGTGTTTATATGAATGCATATATTGGCACATATAAGCATGTATGAGTGTGTGTATATCACATGCATATATTGGCACACATAAGCATATATGAGTGTGTGTATATAAATGCATATATTGGCACACATAAGCATATATGAGTGTTTATATGAATGCATTCATTGGCACACATAACCATGTATGAGTGTGTGTATATCAAATACATATATAGGCACACATAAGCACGTATGAGTGTTTATATGAATACATATATTGGCACACATAAGCATATATGAGTGTTTCTATGAATGCATATATTGTCACACATAGGCATGTATGAGTGTGTTTATATGAATGCATATATTGGCACACATAAGCATATATGAGTGTTTCTATGAATGCATATATTGTCACACATAGGCATGTATGAGTGTGTTTATATGAATGCATTTATTGGCACACATAGGCATGTATGAGTGTTTATATGAGTGCATATATTGGCACACATAGGCATGTATGAGTGTTTATATGAATGCATATATTGGCACACATAAGCACGTATGAGTGTTGATATAAATGCATATATTGTCACACATAAGCATGTATGAGTGTTTATATAAATGCATATATTGGCACACATAAGCACGTATGAGTGTTTATATGAATGCATATATTGTCACACATAAGCATGTATGAGTGTTTATATAAATGCATATATTGGCACACATGAGCATGTATGAGTGTTTATATAAATGCATATATTGGCACACATAAGCACGTATGAGTATTTATATGAATGCATATATTGTCACACATAAGCATGTATGAGTGTTTATATAAATGCATATATTGGCACACATAAGCATGTATGAGTGTTTATATAAATGCATATATTGGCACACATAAGCATGTATGAGTGTTTATATGAATGCATATATTGGCACACATAAGCATGTATGAGTGTTTATATAAATGCATATATTGTCACACATAAGCATGTATGAGTGTTTATATAAATGCATATATTGTCACACATAAGCATGTATGAGTGTTTATATAAATGCATATATTGGCACACATAAGCATGTATGAGTGTGTGTATATCAAATGCATATATTGGCACACATAAGCATGTATGAGTGTTTATATAAATGCATATATTGGCACACATAAGCACGTATGAGTGTTTATATGAATGCATATATTGTCACACATAAGCATGTATGAGTGTTTATATAAATGCATATATTGTCACACATAAGCATGTATGAGTGTTTATATAAATGCATATATTGTCACACATAAGCATGTATGAGTGTTTATATAAATGCATATATTGGCACACATAAGCATGTATGAGTGTGTGTATATCAAATGCATATATTGGCACACATAAGCATGTATGAGTGTTTATATAAATGCATATATTGGCACACATAAGCATGTATGAGTGTTTATATGAATGCATATATTGGCACACATAAGCATGTATGAGTGTTTATATGAATGCATATATTGGCACACATAAGCATGTATGAGTGTAAAGGCGACAGTCACATCACTGATACATGTTGAGATATGCTATCATACATATTCATTCTCTTTGGGACGGGTCTTATTGCAAAAAAATACAACATTTCCTCCTTGGAGTTTGTATTGAATACGTATATATACAACATTTCCTCCCAGTATCATGCATTGCATATGTATGAATACAACATTTTCTTCTGGGAGATTGTATTGAATACGTATACATATAACATTTCCTCCCAGTAGAATGCATTGCATATGTATGAATACAACATTTCCTCCTTGGAGATTGTATTGCATATGTATAAATACAACATTTCTTCTGGGAGATTGTATTGAATACGTATATATACAACATTTCCTTCCAGTAGAATGCATTGCATATGTGTGAATACAGCCTTTTCTTCTGGGAGATTGTCTTGCATACGTATATATACAACGTTTCTTCCCAGTAGAATGCATTGCATATGTATGAATACAGCATTTTCTTCTGGGAGATTGTTTTGCATACGTATATATACAACATTTCCTCCTTGGAGATTGTATAGCATATGTATGAATACAACATATCCTCCCAGTAGAATGAATTGCGTATGTATGAATACGACATTTCCTCCTTGGAGATTGTATTGAATACGTATATATACAACATTTCCTCCTTGGAGATTGTCTTGCATACGTATATATACAACATTTCCTCCCAGTTGAATGCATTACATATGTATGAATACAACATTTCCTCCTTGGAGATTGTCTTGCATACGTATATATACAACATTTCCTCCTTGGAGATTGTTTTGCATACGTATATATACAACATTTCCTCCCAGAAGAATGCATTGCATATGTATGAATACAACATTTCCTCCTTGGAGATTGTATTGAATACGTATATATACAACATTTCCTCCTTGGAGATTGTCTTGCATACGTATATATACAACATTTCCTCCTTGGAGATTGTCTTGCTTACGTATATATACAACATTTCCTCCTTGGAGATTGTAGTGGATATGTATGAATACAACATTTCCTCCCAGTAGAATGCATTACATATGTATGAATACAACATTTCCTCCTTGGAGATTGTCTTGCATACGTATATATACAACATTTCCTCCCAGTTGAATGCATTACATATGTATGAATACAACATTTCCTCCTTGGAGATTGTCTTGCATACGTATATATACAACATTTCCTCCTTGGAGATTGTATTGCATACGTATATATACAACATTTCCTCCTTGGAGATTGTATTGCTTACGTATATATACAACATTTCCTCCCAGTTGAATGCATTACATATGTATGAATACAACATTTCCTCCTTGGAGATTGTCTTGCATACATATATATACAACATATCCTCCAAGTAGAATGCATTGCGTATGTATGAATACAACATTTCCATCTTTGAGATTGTCTTGCATACGTATACATACAACATTTCCTCCTATTAGATTGTATTGCATATGTATGTATTTTATCGAGTATTGTATTTGAATTCAACATTCTGTCCTAAAATCATTACAAACTATATCTATGCAGGAAGGAACGTATTATCCCACTAAAGCCATGTGTTTACACCTGCACCCTTTACCCTCTTACAAAGTGTGTGGCTTGTTCTTGGAACTGATTTCTGGTACAAGTATACATGAACCATTATTCGTATAAGCTATTTTAAACTGTAAGCAATCCTGCATTCATTCATCATTCAATCAACACATTTAACAGCACACGTTCAATATAATCGAATAGAACTGATGAAAGGGTTGGGTGACATTATTTCTCACTCCCAAACGGTTGAGGGCGGAGTGGTGAACACATTATCGTCTCCGAGCTTCCCAGAGACAACTCTTACCGTGTAATTGAAGGCTGGCGACAGAGTCCTGTCAAACCCCATTCGATGGTCATTTGAACTGCTCTGCTTTATCGCGCCGATCGACGTGGGGATTGAGTAAACGCTCATGCGATGGCACTTTGTTAAGTTGTGTTTCGTAGTGTTGAAATGTTGGAAACACAGTGTGGCTCAGGGAAATAGTATTTACTTATTCCCTGACCTCCTATCCTCTGTAATTGAAGCGTTGAAGCTCGTTCCTTTCACTGTGGTAACAGATTAACCCCTGGTTATATATCATCCCGTATGTAAAGAGAGCGTCGGTAGTTGATATGTTTCAAATTCAGTGACAGAGTTCAAGAACATGTCACTTTTAAATGGTTTGCACAAACTGTTTCGACGTTTGAGATTGAACATGACTTGACTTGATAAGATGGACTCTTTCTTTGGATAGCAATTGATTGAAAGTATTAATTTACATTTCACAATGAGATTTATCACATCACTCCTGTATTTCGTTACATGTACATCATCAATCAGCTTATGATATTATATATATATATATATATATATATATTTATATATATATATATATATATATATATATATATATATATATATATATATATATATATATATTTATATATAATAAAATACTAAAGTCCACGTTAGTCCATCATCTTCTTTATATCAGTTTGTATAAAGAAGATGATGAACTAACGTGGACTTTAGTATATTATTATATTTTACATGTACACCGAGTGAACATTTACCTCATTTTTGTATATATATATAGTAAGCTCTATGTATATATTTACATGTATGTTGTTTTGTATTTTATTCTTAGGGTTTAACTGGGAGACAGACAGACACGAAGACCTTGTTTCATGGTTGTCTTGTCCAGACCCGATTATTTAAAGACCGACGTCATTTGGCTGGATCGTAGCTGAGTGTGGCGTTAAAATAACAAACAAAACATATATACAACATACGGATGTGTTTGAAGTATTATGTTTTGTGTGATCAAAGAACAAGACATATTCATCTAAATGTTAACCTGATGCATTTCAAAGCAAGAAAAATATACTGGTTGGTTCAGTGCATGTATTCTTCATATGAAACATAACTCAAACTTGAAATCAAATTAAATTCATCGTCAACGTAAACTATATTACATTATAGATGCATTTTCTTAAATGGAAATCAAAACATTGTCCTGCCTTACTTCGAAGTACAAATGTTGAGAATGTCAAAAAATATACGCTCGACTTTACAAATAATGTTTATATTTACATGACAAGTTGAAGCCAAGTGGACATCTACATTCACTGTATATTAGACTGGACCTATGTTATACCCGAATTTGCAATATCATGATAGTGTTGTACGAAGCGCTTTTGGTCATTGTTCATAGTTTTGTCCATGAGAATGAAAGCAAAACGGTCATTGAATCTGGTTAAATATTTTCGTACAGTTTATGCATAATTTACTTGTATTATTAGGTGCATATTATTATTATTATTATTATAATTAGTATTAGTAGTATTAGTATTAGTAGTAGTAGTATTAGTATTAGTAGTAGTAGTAGTAGTAGTAGTAGAAGCAATACTAACACGAGTAGTGTTCAATGCATATTATTATTATTAGTAGTAGTAGTATCATCATCATTATTATTAGTAGTAGTAGTAGTAGTAGAAGTAGTAGTAGTAGTAGTAGCAGTAGTAGTAGTAGTAGTAGTAGTAGTAGTAGTAGTAGTAGTAGTAGTAGTAGTAGTAGTAGTAGTAGAAGCAATATTAACACGAGGAGTGTTCAATCTTGCGGTTTGATACCCAGTGTATGGAACTTGTCATGTAATGATTGAATACCTGACAAGTCTTCATATCGTTCTTCCATTATTTTTGTATTTTTCAACATGTACTTAAATAAACGCATGCAAAAACAAAAAGCGCGGTACGTGTATATGTCATTAAAAATTCGCTGAGGGTCTAGATTTATAAAATATGGCGTCGAAAAAATAGAACTAAGATCATATGGCACGCTATCGCAAAGCAAACAGGTGATGTTTGTAGATAGATTACAAAGCACACATTGTTGTTTTCAGCTTGATGTGGTATTTCAATGCCCCCCTTCTGTTAATTGGTTCCCAAATTTCAAATGAAACACATTTCTCCAAAAGGCAGAAATGCTTAAATAATTTCATCATCCTGCTTCTCAATTGTAAAAATATAACATGAATATTTTCACATAATCGAATAACTAAAAACAGTATTATTGATTTAATATAAATTATATATATATGTATATCATAATTTAACACGTGGGAAATACACTACAATTGTCTCATCATAACTAAAATAATTTTACGATTGATCAAAACGACAAGTATTTCAGTAAACTACTGGGTAAAGGTTTATCTCATTTCTGATCAAGTTCTTTGTAAACAGTGTTCAGTGAATGTTTACCTGTGCAAGATTTTAAGTATTTCAACTGTTATATACGTATAATTATTATTATATAATTAACATTTCTAGTGAATATAATACATACAAAGCTCCCACATCACTGCAGCGATCTCAATGCTGACTTCTACTTCCCCTTTCCCTCGAAGTACATATTACTCATTCTACAAACGAACTCTGTTAATAGAAATATGAAATTAAGGAATTCTCCTAAATTTAGAAATAATTCTTTTTTGACGATTAGGAAATCTTCATGATATCCGCTTTTCGATTAATATGTCTGTTCACAAATACATGATGGCAATGAAACGAACGTGTGATCAAATCTTATATTACAATTATGCACATATTTGATATTGGTGTTATTAAGCCTGATGTGTATACATTTAATTGATGTCAATGACTAAAAATTCCTGTCAGGAGAGGTTCTGAAAATTGAATCACCTTTGTCCTATCCTGGTGGTTTTTAAAAAAAATATATGTTTAAACTAACATTTCTTGAAGCTTCGCGAACAACTAATTTATTTAGCTGAGCGTGACCTCCTGTCGATGATACTGGCAGTAGAAAGGGTTACATTTCCCGAAATCAAATCTGAAAATTCAAACACCCAAAATCGCTTACCACTATGACAATATCATATTCGTCCCAATCAAAATTATATGATTTGATCAGATATTTATCCATAATCGAACAATATTGCAAAGGAAGGCTGTCAACAATAAAAACGTTTTTGTTTGGGGCCAAGCATCGACACAACTCTCGCGACGGCTCCATTGACATCAGATAATCCGCCCGCTTAAAACTCCCCCGTCCTAGTAGATTAATTTGACTGGATAATAGACCATGTTCAGTGACCGTGCGTTTGACAAACAACACAACCCGTCAGTAGATTCCCAGGACACTGTGCCCAGCCAACCGGGGGAGATTTCTCTACAACCGTGAAGATTATCACGTCAGATAGATTGCCCATTTAGCAGTGTTGGGGATGGGAGCAGTGAAGTACGCTGCATTGCTGGACATGCTTGAAAATCACTAAGAAGAATTAATTTGATTTGATACTGTATGAACCTGGTATGTGAGTTTGGATAAAAAAAATAGGTTCAAGTTTGGTTCTTTTTGCTATTAGTTTGCAACGAGATTTTTCCTCTTCTAGAAGAAGACACAGCATTGTTTAATGCAACAGTTTATAGAAATAGTTTTGTTTCAGCATTAAAGCAACCGATACATCTACAATTATCAATTTGACTTCAAAATGCTTCAAAGCAGCGAAATAAACTTTTCTATAAATACCATTATTAAACTATAAAGTCTATTTATTCATTCATTTTTTGTTTCTAATTTAGCATTTCTGTCTTCGATTCAAATCTTTTACATTAATATATTATGTTTGTTTATTTATGTGCCATCATTTCGTGTCATCATTTATGTGAATATTAAGCATAGCGTGTCGCCTCTGTTGAGTGACAGTTGCGTTTGATAATTCTTAGCATTTGCTTCACGTTACATATTTGTCCTCATTTTTAAAAAAATACTACCGCTCATACGTAATGGAAAAGGCGGGTATTGAGAGAGACGTGTCCTACATCCATTCACCCCTTGTGTCATCCCCCTAGTTGCAGATGTAGGAGAGAGATGCACGTGATGACGTCATACTCATCTCATTATACGCCTGGAAAAAGGTTAAGCACCAGCACTCGTTTATCTTCACATATTTAAACTGTGTGAAATTTTTTAGAAATATGTACACATGGAATTGATAGCATCTTGATACATGTCTAAGATACCACGGATACATAGAAAGTTGGTACAAGAACGATGTATCATATGTTAATGTAGATGGTCGCAAGCACTGGGTCGTATCATGCCATGCAAGAAACAGACAAACTAGAGAAAGGGTTGTCAAATCATTATTACACAACATGCAATTACAAAATATAATCAGTTTCTATATCTATCTCAAATCTATCACTTTGTAAACAAAAACAATATTTTTTGTGATATTATTAAACAGGAAACTATTTTTTATAAATGACATTATGGAAATACACGAAGACTGCCTGGGAAAAGAAAGTATACACCCATGTTTGATGGTGGCTAAAATGGAACAAACAAGAAACTGTTATTGGATGGTGATGTATTTAATGCGGGCATCATAGTTGTTTTTTGGATGTTTATGTTGCAGTGTTCCGGCGACTGTTTTCAGCCTGGTAACATTTTGATAACGTTTATAATTGTTTGGTCTGCTCAAATTTTCAAGTGTATACTTTCTTTTGCTCAGCAGTGTATATAGTAAGAGGTGCTTCACCTTTATCCAGGTGTACATTTAGCCTGAAACTAATCTGTCGTCGAGGGAGTTCCTGTGAGTTAGTTAGTGTGTGAGTGAGTCTTTCGACACTTTGAGCAGTATGTCAGTTATATAATAGCGTAACAGCTTGATGCAGGGGGGGGGGGGGGGGGGGGGGACTCAGAACTCAGTATCTACCAGTTTAGCGAAACTGGCAAACGTGGGTGTGGTTATGTTAAATCAAGGTCCTTCATCACGACGAGGAAACGGATAAAGAGTAGCAATCCTGCAATGCGAATTACAGTGCATATGGCCACTGTATGTGAAGGTAACCTTCGACTACCAAATCCTAAACGGCACGGGTGTAGCTTTATGTATACTAACGACATCATACCAAGTTTAAACAAATATATTGTTTGTTTTGTGAGATCCGTTTAATCAAGATGTTGTACTGATAACATGGGCAGGTGTATATAGACCACATGTTTCTTTAGATCTACCAGCCTTTTAGTGTGACTCAATGATTATATTTCAACCCGGCGAAATTGGAATGAATAGCATTCTATACATGTGGCATACCTTACAAATGTGTAGCGTACCATACATAAAAATATAATTTATGTTATGCTAGGGAACATCAGACCCTTCTTTGAATTACATACATTGTTACATAATTTACTTGCTTTGGTGCAAACTTCAAAGGTACAATTAACCTGGGTGTATATTCGAGAAAACCTTTCAGGTATGACTGAAAATGTATGAGTAAATAAATTTCAATCCCATTTATGACTTCAGAATGTTTGATTAATATATCCACTGCTGTGATATCAAAGAAACAGAATGAATAAACTGAGGACATTTTGTGGCAAAAAAATCTAAACGCCAAGATGCGTGGATTAGAACGAATAATGCTCAGTTGATTTTGTGACATGAAAGGAAATACAAACAAACAGAACTGACGAAACAAACCAGTACATACCCTTGAAGTTTTTGAAGAGAAATGAAAACAATATGAATGCTGAATATTAAATTTATATCACGAGATGAACTTTATGTAGGACTGTGAACCCTGTTTAGTTATTCGCTACATTTTAAATTAGACATGCTCTTATTAAGAACCTCCATTGTTTTTCTACCTAACGTACTTTTAAAAAAAATACCTTATACTGCAATAAAGGTAACAATACATATTATTTGGTGTCATATCTGGTGTGAAGCAGGGGCGTTACCTTTGTCCGTGTCTTTTGGCAACCGCGACTATTCCCAAACTCACTTCACCCGAGAATAACTAAAACCTAATAAACTCCCTCCCGAAAAATGACTGACATGGATTTAGTAGAAATATGTCGACCTTTGTTACTGCGGTTCAAAATAAAGTCATTCTCGGCGTTGTTCCTTTCACCTGAATCGCTGCCTTATTACAATAATCGGATTATAGAGATTGGGTTTTTAGAAAACCTGGCGTCGGACAAAACGTCAGCTGACCACGACTAAATTTCTAGAATTCTTAAACCATGATTTGCATAATTGAAATGTTGAATGTTTATTTAAATATTTTAATTTCAATCGGCCTCGATTATCCGACGAAACAGATTCCATTGGGCTTAAAAGGTAAAATAGCGGTGAAAATGATATGAATGGATAACTGAAAATCAGTGATGACACCAGGCGTTCGCGAAACGGGTAAGGATGCCGCCTGCACTGCCGGTAGCACCGGGTATGTTTGAATAGAAATGAATTTGTATGTCGACGTGGTTTCGTCCTGCTTTTATTTGGAATTGTTACTACAGATCAATGTCTGGGCTATTTTCGCTGGTGTAGATGTGTTTCACTTGGGTGATGACAAAACAAGATGCAGAGCCGACGATAAAAAGTGCACGAGGATTCAAGTTAAATTACACATTATACAAACACAAAAGAAACATGGGGGTCATTAACGCTGAAAAATCGAAAAATCAAACAGGGTATGCGTGGGGTCGCAAATATTGACGATGAACGCACCGCAATCAGCTGCCTGACTAAACAAACCTGCAAATGTTTAAGGGAAACGTACGAGATAGCACAGACAATTGCTCTGAAGTTCGTTCCAGAGCTGGCTATATGTACCATCCACAAAGCGGAACGTCACAATAATATTGACAGTAGAGAAAATTATCCAAACTTTACGGACACTGCATCGTAACGCATGACGAACGTTGCCTTGCTTTGTGGAAGACCACTCATTCGAGGAGACTCTATGATATCAATTCATCACTTAACTTTATAATGTAAAATGCATGTCCCATCGTGACAGCCTAACGTATTACACTGGTGGTTATGTCATTAAGAATGACAAAGCCCAAGTATGAATGAGTTGTTTATAATACATGATGCAACTAAAACAACACTACATAAATACACAGTTTCAACATCCGTCCGCCACCAGCAGTTAAAGAGATCCTGATTTAGTTCACATCTGATTCTTCATCGGAGCGGCTCCACGCAAAAACAATCATTTTTGTCAATCAAGGCATTTAGTTTCACCTTTATTTGAAATTAAGACACAGAAAGACATACGAAAACAAGAGATAAAATCATTTATAGCTCAGCTTTCTCCTAGTTCGCCTGATGCTGAAGAAACGTGCAGCCCAGCGGTGAGACGAGGAAGGCGATCGCCAGGACGCTTCTCAGAAAACACCCTGCGAGAAAGTTAAGAACTTGAGTATCTGATAATATCCTGACAAGCATATTTGTTTATTTATCTGGATGTATATTTTTCTCGTATAGCACCTCGCTCGCACCAGACTTGGAACAGGAGTTCCCCAATCGCCGAAGCAACGCAACCGATCTGCTCGATTCACGGAAGGAGTCCACCTGTCTCCCGGCTTTCGTGTTTTACATGACAAAATTCTGTTTCTTCCGCTCAGGGAAACGGTGGAAAAAATGTGTGTGAGAGAAGACAGAACATTTGTCATGTCAAACAGCTAAGGATAATAGCTTTTGTTCCTGTATGTCTGAGACAGACGCCTCTAGGGTGTGCGGAGCACATGTTGGCTAAAGGCTGTTGGTCGTACTGGCGATATGTATTTGTAACACGTGATGAGATAGCGTTGTTTAATCAGTGGTTTGGTTGCAATTGCTATCGCAATCTGATATCGTTCCAATAAAACATCTAACATTAGAAAATTTGTCAAAAGTTTTTTTGAGTGTATTTTTTATTTTGGGTAATTTTTCGGTGATGTGGCAAGTTCTTGTTTGTTACGGATCCACAAGAATTGTTCACTAACAAAAACACCCTGAAATCGGATTCAAAGGAAGGCCGTGAAAGTATGATGCTGGTAAGTTTTGTGTCAGGCGGTGTCATCATCATCATCATCATCATCACAAGAATTGTTCACTTACAAAAACACCCTGAAATCGGATTCAAAGGAAGGCCGTGAAAGTATGATGCTGGTAAGCTTTGTGTCAGGCGGTGTCATCATCATCATCATCATCATCATCATATTTATTTGATATGAACCTTATTTATTTATTTATTTATTTATTTATTTATTTACCTGATATGAACTTTATGTGTTGTGTGTTTGTCTTAAGAGGCGACGTGAACGAGGAGCCGGTATTGCTCAACCCAGCTGCCTGTGTCCCCTTGGAAGTGGCACCCGGTGTCGTATCGCTGCAACGTCCCCGACTGCGACGTCGACAAATATTACCTCACTTGGGAACTACAGAGCTCCTTGGAGTGCTGTCCCTTCTATCTCAGCCATGTTCTCTCTGGGTATTGGAGATGTTCTATTGCTTATGAAACTTACGTAGTATGTTTAAATCATACACGTTTAGATATATGAACGTGACTGGTAGCAGATACTGATTTGTACATCACATAATCAAGTTTTGCTTAGTTGTTCCAATAGTGAGATAATATACTCTAGGAGTAAGGTTATGAGCGAATGTGTGAGTGAGTGCATGAGACTGACGTATGCAGCCGTCACGTTCTGTAATATATGTGGGGTTGAAGTTCTGAAGTTGAGATTGAAGGGTGGAGCCACCACGTTCTGCACTTGTGGCCCAAGACGCTTGTAGCTTTTATACAACTGATGACTGACTGCAACGTGGACTCATTGGAGACTGTACTTGTGCCTGAAGCATGGAGCCATCACGTTCTGGGGCCATTTTCCCAGATTGATTGATGGAGCCACCACGTTCCTCGCTTGTTTCCACAGCTTGAAGCATTGAGCCATCACGTTTGTAGCTGTACCAGTGGCCGGACGTTAAAGCATGGAGCCACCACGTTTGTAGCTGTACCAGTGGCCGGAAGTTAAAGCTTGGAGCCATCACGTTTGTAGCTGTACCAGTGGCCGGAAGTTAAAGCTTGGAGCCACCACGTTTGTAGCTGTACCTGTGACCAGAAGTTGAAGCATGGAGCCACCACGTTTGTAGCTGTACCATTGGCCAGAGATGGAAGCTTGGAGCCATAACGTTTGTAGCTGCATCAGTGGCCAAAAGTTAAAGCTTGGAGCCATAACGTTTGCAGCTGTACCAGTGGCCAGAAGTTTAAGCATGGAACAATCACGTGTGTAGCCGTACCAGTGGCCAGAAGTTTAAGCATGGAACAATCACGTTTGTAGCTGTACCAGTTGTCAGAAGTTGAAGCTTGGAGCCACCACGTTTGTAGCTGCAGTTTTGCCACATATTGAAGCACCACACTCGTGGCAGGCAAAAACTGAGACATGACGATGCTGTCAATAGTGTAGCATGACGTTTGTACAGTTGTTGTCGACTGCACAAAAAACCCACTGCTTATTTACTCATAGTATTATCTTTGGCGTGTGCTGATGTGAGATCCTATCTAGGTTAAAGGTTACCCATCTTAAGTTGCTGTAGTAGTGTTGTGTAACAATGTCTAAGGTTCGCCGGAGTTCGAAACCAGTGCCTCTTTTCACAAAGCGATCTTAGAGACACGACTGTCATAAGTCAATGTTAAAGTAAGGAGGCAAGATCGCCTTAGCGCTCGCATCGTTATGTGGAATGGCGCCCTGTAAGAGACATTTTTTAAACAGAAATATCTTTGACAATTTTCAGACACGATGGTAGAAAATGTCAGACGTACACATTTTTAACAACTTTTATCTGCAAATGAAGTTCTTAAAACCCATTTCCCTTCATATTGTGATCCAAATGGGTCTAAACCTAGGATACACGTACAATTACAACTCTGGGTAATAAAATAGGTTATGGAGTATCAAATGATATGATTGATACATTCCAACTACTGTTTCCACGATGTATGGGGATTTGAACTAGTGTAATTGGGAGTCAACTTGATATTCATCAGATTTGTCTTCAACGTCTAATGAATGCTAATTAGTGTCGAAGATTATTTCAAATAAATTGATGGCACGGCATTATATTGTCCCAACTTGTAATTCACAATTCTGTTCATGGTTTATAAAGCGTTTTCGGTTAAAAACGAACATGTTTAATAAAGCATACTTTTTGAAGAGTTTTTGCCGGAGATTTTGTGAACAGCAACGCTGTTTGTAGCTGAACATTTTGGGTGTAATTATTGACAAATGGTAATTGGTATCACACTGGGGTTAGGTCCTTCACTTAAACAGCTTTCCTCTTCCCTCTGTCCCACATGTCACATCGTCCAGAGATCCATAAATTCTACGCCCTGTCGAACCTCCTCAATAGTCCGCCATGTTGTGTCACTCCGCCTCACTGACCTCATCACGCACTATGAATATTCTCTATATTGATCGTTCCACGAGCCGATCATCTCGCAATATAGCGCTGCTTTAATGTGATTTTCATTTAGATCCGCGATTTGTCCCCAATCGAAGAATGCAGAGCCCTAAAATCTCCAAAGGATTGGAAGAAATCTGGACTGGAGCCCCTCGCAAAATCTCATGCAATGGCGTAAATCTCGCACTACCGGAGGAGGATTTGAGAGTTGAACCCGGTGTTTTTGACATTTGGCCTACTCGAGAACTCTTGGACTCGTTGTTGGGAGTTAGTTCTGGGGAATATTTTTTTTGTGAATCTGAAAGTTCTTTTCACGAACATTAGCATCTGTAGTTTCAGCCCTTCCAGAGATTGTTTTCGCTGACTTCAAGATGAAATTCTTTATATGATCTTTATCTTACAATGAACTACATGTAACTGTATATAATTATGTTTATATCACACAGTGCTCTCTTTAATAAATATTATATATATAATCACAGTTTAATAAACCATTGTTTTCTTTTTGTGGCCAACTTATGAAGGTGAGATGCTGATATGAAAATCCATCATGATCATGTTGATGATGATGATGAGGAGGAGGATCATCATCATCATCCCAAGCGAAGATCTGAGTGGGAAGTTTAATTTTACCCCTTTTGTTGAAAAACAAACCAACACTCTCATTTACAGAATAAATTCAAATTTTCAAAACAAGAATGATATTCAACGGATATTTGACAGAAATCTCTTCCAGTTCAAAGATTAGATTATTCATGTCTCTTTGACATTTGAAGTAGACATTGTATCAATGAATACGTTCAAGAATCATAAATTCCAGTCGTTCCTCTTCTTCTCATAAATAATCAAAACAAACAACAATCATCAGCAGCACTACATAAGAGACAAAGAACTGGTTGAAGTAAATGATATAATAACCTATAACCACTATACATCACCCCAAACTGGCTTCCACAGGAGATATAGCTACAACGAATTCTGTCACAATGCTTTGCAGACCATTGTAACGTCACTGGTTACCATGACGTCACAATCAAATGACATTACTAGATCTTGGCTAGTGAAGCCGGCTAGCTGTACGTACTCTCTATACACTGGTTATCACTATTTAGAAACAGAAAAGTTTAAAGATTGATTTTGGATGATAAATATAATCTCACCCTTGTGTCCTCCTATGTCAAATATATCGACACTCGCCAAGCCCCGGAGTTTGAAGCTTCTATCGACTCGTGTAGATATATTTGATATCAAGCTAAACTGTGGTGAGGTTCTCTGTTTTGCTACTTCAGGGTTTAACCCCGACATGCAGCTTATTTACGAAACATCAAACAGCGACCCTAGATTGAGCAGGAAACAATAGAAATACCATGCAAGACCACGGATGGCAGCAACCATTGTGTGACTTCATTAACAGACCTGAATGGTTCGTACGCTTAATTTGAGGAGGAAATGCGGCAAGGACAACAGCAAGGATTCCTGGACTCTGATGTTTTTACCGGTTTTTCTTTCTTGGTTTTGATACTATTTTTGTTAAGCATCCTAATCTGTTTAAGGAAAGTTGATACTTCTCTCAGTAATCCACAATCTCAAGCTCACAGTCTTGGTTACGAGCTGCGAAATCTCACAAATAACAACATTCAAATATTAAAATACAAATTTAAAAAAACATCAATATGGTATCTCCGGCGTCAGTACGTTCAGCGCAGGCCATGCGGTGTATAGTTCATTCATGAACCATCGATTAAACAGTGTAAGCAGTATTTTTTCTGAATTGCAATTAGCGTTGTTTTGTTTGCTTTATGTGGACAAAATCTTCGCTTACGGTTGATTAACCCTGAGTTGTGATCGGTTTTCCGTCAGTACTGCCCAGTCAGTGGCGTGTAGAGATAGCTGGGGAAATCTCACCCTCAAACTCCGAGAATGAATTCAGTCGGCGTTTACCACAATGCATCGTTCCCGTCCGTGCTGGTTAAAGATAAGCCTGGCAGTTCTACCCCTCAATGGTGCTTTCAAACATCGGAAATCACCGTACCGTATTATACGAAAACTAAACTCGTTCCCAAAATACAACGGTGCTGTGCAAAGTTGGGTCCCTTAGGCGTGCCGGAAACCAATGATTGTGGGTTTGAATCCCGGATCGACCCGACTTTGATTAGTACCATACCCGTGCTCGTGGGTTTCACGAAAGTGTTAAACGGCTTACACCTGCATCCTTCAGACTTTCCTCCCACTTCAAGCTGAGAAGCCGTGATAGAAGTGGAATACTGTTCAAATCGGCGTTAAACCCATTTACAGTTACCATTTGTTGTTTTTGCTTGTATTGTTTTGTTTTGAATAATCATGATCCAACGCAACTGCCATAAGGTTATAAACTGAGGTCAAACGAAACTATACCGCTCTGTTGATTAAGTCATGTTTGATGTTCAGTTGAAAATATCTTAAGATATTATACCCAAAATATGAACAGTACTGGAGTTTAGTCAGCACTCAAAGGATACTTCTTTATGATGTTATTTTTTAAATATAATTCTATTTAAAACTTGTTTAAGAAATTAAAAATCGCACAAAATACAACTGCTAGTGCGTATACTGGACATCCTATCTTTGAAAATCAATAGATTTTCTTTTTTACAAGTTTACAACATTTAAAAAAAATGGTTGTGGTCAGAGAGATTACAAATTCATTTCTTACCCCAGTCGTCATTGAACCAGTTTATTTTTACACAAAATGACCAAGCCAGATAACTTTTTACAAACTGTTGCAGGATTGAGTGAAGTTTAAATAGAAATCATTATCAAGTTGAACAAACGTTCTTTCAAATTTTAATTACAATAAAAACAAACTAGGTTTACTTTCTTTTGCCCCTTACCTTAGTTAGAACACTTGCAATGTTTGAAGTAACCAACATATGTACCCAAAATATAGACAGTGTATGTAGACCTTTTCAAGTACACAATCATTCAAAATACTTAGATTGCATTTGGTACTATGACAAAGTAATTATCGGAAAATAATAATTACTATTATTTATGTCATATTTCTACCGGGTACCCATTTACAAACTGCATTATCATGCAGTGTAACGCAGCTTCACCAAAAGCACCAAAAGCACCAAAGATACCTAATCTTTACCATAAACCGTCTTTCAAAGCAAAGTTTTGAAAATCACACACAAGAGTGTGTGTGTGAATGAATGAGTGAGTGAGTGAGACTCAACGCCACTTATTCTAGTTATACCACAGCGAGTCCGTTTGCTGTGGGAGAAGTCTCGAAGTGATGAATGCTTGAGATATCTACTTTCACTTTGGTGAAATCCACCAGCAAGGGTATGATGCTAACAAACCAAGATTGACAGGGTGGTGCGACAGCTTGATATGGGAGGAAAGGCCGAAGTGAGGCAACACACAACACAAGCTTTTTGTGACTATTACGGTACGACTGCGTCAGTCTGTGCAGATCAATTATTTCTTATCACTTCACTCCAGTTGACGAAGTATCGACAAAACCCTCAGAATTCCTCTGCCTGTTCACCCTGATAGCGAGAGCTCAGTCTTTAGACTCGGAATAAATTCATCTCAACCGACCCTATCTCAGCACTCAGTTTTTGTGCCATGTTTCTGATAATCCAATTTAAGATAAGGTGAAATTTGTGCAGTGTTTGGAACAGCTTGCCGGGGTGTCCTCCAGGACAGCCATAACCTCTCGCTCTCCTCCTCAAGCAGGAAACACAGGTTTCATTCAGTCGCTCCTATCACTGCATTTTATGGACACATCTGATATTAAAGCATTGGATCGTTTCATTCCAAATTTTATTCTGCAAATGTTCAACTTTATAACATGGCTTTGTATAATAGGTTTAAGTAATGTGTACTCTCGTACGTACAGGTTTAAGTGTAAAATAGAACAGTTTCAAGGGCAGAATAGTACGGATTCGAGGGTAGATGGTACATTTTCAAGGGTAGACTAGTACAGATTCAGGGATAGACTAGAACAGATTCAAGGGTAGACTAGTACAGATTCAGGGATAGACTAGAACAGGTTTAAGGGAAGATCGTACAGATTAAAGGGTAGATGATACAGATTCAAGGGATAAATGTTACAGATTCCGGGGTCGACTAGAACAGGTTTAAGGGTAGATGGTACAGATTCAAGGGTAAATGATACAGATTCAAAGGATGAATTGTACAGATTCCGGGGTAGACTAGAACAGGTTTAAGGGTAGATGGTACAGATTCAATGGTAAATGATACAGATTCAAGGGATGAATTCTACAGATTCCGGGGTAGACTAGAACAGGTTCAAGGGTAGAGTTGTACCCCAGGCATTTCGTCACACTAAAATGAGGATCGGATAGTTCGACTTGGCCGAGTGTGTGATCCAAACGATCCGCAAGGCTGTATGTAAGACAAGATGACTTCAACTTTCCAATACTCAACTTTCTCAACATATGTTGACCAATACCCCAGCAGCTCCAGCCTTTGGTGTCTACATTTCACAAAGGTACAAACGAGCAAACTTTATGAAAAAAATTCAAAGAGCGTCATATGACGCTTACTCCAAAGTTTGACCAGGGTTGCTGGCCTTGGTAAACCTTTTCAATAATTTCTCATTTGACACATCAGTGACAAAATGTCTACTATAAACAATTGAGGCTTTACTGAGGCCTTGAACCGTGATCAAATACCGTATGAACTAGTGCCTCATGACGCTCTTTGTAGTCTTGTCATATAGTGTTGTGGAGCGGGTTTTTTTGGGCCATTCTGAATAAGTGGAAGGAAAGTAAAATATCTTTTTGGCCGTTATTGAACAATAGATCATCGATATACATGAACCTTAAGTTAAACTTCTTGGCCAAATTGCTTTGTTTTGATTTTGCCAATCCGAGGAGATTTTCCGATTCACAGAATATTACAGAAAATTATTTACAAAGTGTTTTGATTTTTTGTTCGACTTAATTCACTGTCATAATGAACTATTGTGTTGTTGGTTTAATTTCCATATCCTGATAAAATAGCAGAATACTTCAGAATCGGTTGCTTATGTAGAATTATTCAGTGTATGTTTTTTGTGACAGCAAATTTCAGAATACTTCAGAATCGGTTGCTTATGTAGAATTATTCAGTGTATGTTTTTTTTGTGACCGCAAATTTGAATTAATGCCAAATCTATCGGGAAGGCACGTAGAGCATGCAGTATTCCTGATGACACTGTGTTACCATTCTCAGAAATATCTTTGATCAATGTTGAAGTGATTTGATTCGTCCCAAGAACACCATTCATGTCTGAGACTAGACCAACTATGGTGACTTCAGACTCAAAGGAATCTTCTTACCAAACATGGCCAAAGGGTCTATAACTATTAAATGTCGTTTTTAAGAAAAGCATCCAAAACTAATCGCGGTCTAACGGAAATATCATTCAGAAAAATGTTAAAACCAAAATCGTTGAGAAAATGGAAAAGTCTAATTCGGTATCAAATTTATTCAATCAAGAAATGCATATGTACATGTAAACAAATAAGTAAATATATTCTTCATTGCTTTTGAACATATTGTCACACTGAACTTTACCTGTTGTTGGTTTTTTTAATAAAAAACTCAATTCAGATGGTAAGAAACATTTTAAATTGGAAAAGTTATAAGACAAAATCGCTCGTCAAATATTGTCGTAATGAAATGTCAGATAAGTGGGAATGGCACCGGCATGAGACATTGTCCTAGCATTGTGCCAGATTCCATCACAGGTCTCAGTCCATATAGAAAGTCAGAATCAATAATGGACAATGGGACAAGCAGAGAGAAAGCGGTTCAACATGACGGATGAATTTCTGAATTACACAACTAACTAGGATGCCTCGATCTGTCACTCACACACGGGCATACTGTGTCTCCGTCGACATGCTTTCCAATTTCATCTGGACTTGGGTCGAATGGCCATTTTGCAAATGTCAACGGCTTAGCCCTGGTCGTGACTCAGGTCAGATATTGGGTTTATTTAAACAACTAATGTCCTGCGATGCTAAAAGTCTTGAGATGAATAAAAAATATTAAAGTATGACTGAGCCATTGCTTTGGTCAATTTCATTTTTCAAACATAGAGACGGGTCAATTTTGGCGCAAGGACTACATTGTGATGGATCACCCTTAACCTTATTGCTTTGATCACGTTTAAGGAAACATGTCATCTATTCTTTATTTTTCATAAAGGCCATGTCTTGTATCTGGGATGGGTGATGAAGTATGGACATTTTGCTTCAGCGAAGGAAATGACATTTTTAAGTTTTGGGATTAAACGTAATAATTGTAGTGTTTTATTGGTACCATTTGTGAAATTGATATCCATCAAGTGAATAGATGTTTGTTCATTAATCAAATCTGTCGCAGTGATGACACCTGCTGATATACGGTCACTGAAAGTGGTTGTTGCCGAGGGCTGCGGTGTTGGTTAAAAAGTTTAAAGGGCGAAATTCAATAATTTCATGGCGCATATGTCTACCGCGTGTATCACATAGGTATTGATTCTAATTGTTACATTAATGCTTTGAACAGTGTAGAATAGAGTGCAGGTAGGTGTCACTAGTGTGTACATGTGTGGTGCAATACAAAGCCAAATTATCCTCCGAGTTTGTTTGTGGCCACATTTAAACGTAGACCTTTTACTAAAAAATAACAAAATATCTACACGACTGTACGCTACAATTGTATTTCATGTCCTAAATGGGACGTTTTCTGATCATGAAACAATAACTACAGTGATATTCAATTGTTGGTTCGTATGAAATGAATAACTGGATTAATAAATTATTTTAAACAATATTACGTTGTACATAATTATTGTTGTTGTTGTGATTATTATTATTTTTATTATTATTATTATTATTATTATTATTATTATTATTAATTGTTGGTACAATATGGTTATCAGCGATGAGACGTAGTATGGAACCAAAGGTGACTAGATTACATGATGTTTGGTTTTCGGAAGTTCACTTTGTTGGTTGTCTCGAACCACGGATAACTCGAACCACGGTTTTTTAGAGGTTCCCACGCGTTCGATAAAACGAGGCTCCACTGTATATTCATTTAGTGCCTTACCTGGAGTAAATTACCTAAATCTACACTATAAAATATTAATTCATTGATATATAAATTCACGAGAAATAATAATGTTCTAAAAACAGTGTAGCGGATCTTTATATCCGAACAATAAATGCCATTAAAAATAGTCCTTAGTATTTAATGCACAAAGAATAAAAGAATTTGTTGTCGCCTCGTACTGACAATGTCAGTAATGTTGCTGTAAACACTTAGAATAATGACGTTTTTACAACATGTAGCTGACTTAACAGTCTTCTCATGATTGTTCATGTTGTACCGAGTGAATATGACGCAAGGAAAGAAATGTTTCGCTTGTTTTACATCAACAGTTTTCTCTCAAGACTGAAGTCTTCTTGTACAGGTATTTAAGTACGTTCATATACATCTTCTTCAAAAGACTGTTATTTCTAACGCGCTTCCAAAACAAAATAGATTCACTTCAAATGTCTGAAATCCTATATTTGATTAATAGGCAATCTTGTCTCCCTTCTCTGTGAATGGAGCGTGTTTTTATTGAGCTTTAATGAACTCACAAATGTCATCTACTTTCCATGTGAACAGCCCACACCAAGGAATTTGCTATGTTATTAGGATGGAATTGTCAGAAGGTGACACGTTGAACCCAGGGTATTGAACACGGATTAAGTTGTAACACCTACAAATATTTCAATTTGTTCAAAATATTTGCTTCATCGACTTCTTCCAAAGCTGCTTTTATTTTTCGGATGTATGAAGAACGATAACAATTGTGACGGGAAGCAAACAGTGACTTTACTGCAGTCGCCCGTGTATGTAGACACAATGTTTCTAAACCCAGATTAGTCCCAAGATGAATGGTCAACACTGCCCGTCTTTCAGACAAGGGCGTCGGGAAGCAGTCATCGAAATTACTCTTAGTTTTACCCAGTGGGGGTCGACGAGGGACGGCTCAAAACGAGCGTTAGTTCATAAGACGATGGTGATCAACAATAGAGACAGACGACCCCAAGTCTATGATAGCACCTCGACAATTATCATCCAATTTCAGCCCCGTCCCGACACCTTCGGTGCTATTGTTGCCCTTTTAGGGACGCTAACGAGAAAATCCCCTTCCTTTCATGTATTTGAATTCGTCTTGCGCTTTTGCCAGCTTTGCTTGGAAGAGATGCAAGCATATCCGTTTATAGAAGAGCAGGTGAACAAACACGCTCCCTTGATGGTACTTCCCGCATGGGGTTTCTTAGTATCGGCGCCGTACCTCCACTTTGGCATTCCGTAGGTTACTATTATTTTTTAAATCCCCCTTTGACACTTTGACAACCGACCCGTGCCCCCTATCTTGTGAGCAGGGCTCATGGCGCGAAGCCATATCCCTCGATACGACGCCATTTAAAACATATCTTGACCTATGCCTTGGAGTTAATTAAAAATCCGGTCTCTTACAAACGAGAGAACATCAGGTTTGTAATCAACGAGGCATCAGGAGCACTGGGTTGACCATTTTGACAGAGCCCTGCTCCAGGGAGGCGCACGGTGCTCCGTCATCCTGCTCAATTCCCTGACGATCGCTAGATGGCGCTGACTCCGAGTCTGTCCGCCATGATGAATTGCGCGTGAGCTCACTGCAAACCAAATTCATTCTGTTTGAAGATAATCTAATCGCTATTCAGACGACAGGCTGAATTTATATGATTACGACTGTCAACGCGACAAAGTCTATTACTGATGTCTTATTTTGTAGCAAGGCGATTAAAACATGCAATTCCAATGCAGCTGTCAAACAGAGGGGACAGCCTTGTTTAATGGTGAATGCTTGATAGTTAGGGATAGAGAAAACAGCACGGGAAATTTATTGAATTTGATGTTTAAGTGATACATTGAGAGTCATTGACAAGCATTTCCATCTACAATGGAGAAAAAACTCAACATGGTAATGAAACGTCACCAAGGGAAGTTTTATTGAACATGATTGATAACTTTGCGTGTTCTAGTCTGTAAGATGTATAACGTCATTTGAAGAATATAACCGGAATGTGTAGAGTAGATCTTCACTGCTGTGTGGTGAAGGTAAGGTGACTGTCAAAATGAAGCTGGTTTAAAGGGGAACTCTATGCATTCTGATGCCGAATTCCAATAGGTGGAAACCCTGTTGTGATACGTGTGAAATTCAGACATTGTCTGTCTGAAGCAAGGGTAATCATGAACTGTAAACTGATATACATTATACCATTTTAGTCACTGGACTGAGAGAGTTGGCTTTCAACCACTTGGATCAAGTTTGCTACATCATTTGGAATCGCATTTAAAGGGACCTCAACAAGTTTTTGAGGCGACGAGTGTTTTGAGATTACTTTAACTCTGTACGTCTTTGAGCTCTGTGCGTCTTTGAGCTCTGTACGTCTTTGAGCTCTGTACGTCTTTGAGCTCTGTGCGTCTTTGAGCTCTGTGCGTCTTTGAGCTCTGTACGTCTTTGAGCTCTGCGCGACTTTGGGCTCACTGCGTCTTTGGGCTCTGTGTGTCATTCAGCTCTGTACGTCTTTGGGCTCTGTACGTCTTTGGGCTCTGTACGTCTTTGAACTCTGTACGTCTTTCAGCTCTGTACATCTTTGGGCTCTGTGCGTCTTTGAACTCTGTACGTCTTTCAGCTCTTTTCGTCTTTGGGCTCTGTACGTCTTTCAGCTCTGTGCGTCTTTGGGCTCTTTTCGTCTTTGGGCTCTGTACGTCTTTGGGTTCCGTACGTCTTTCAGCTCCGTACGTCTTTCAGCTTTGTACGTCTCTCAGCTACTTGAACTTTCCAGCTCGTTGACCTTTCATCACTGTGATCCTTTGAAGTATGTTTACATACAAACTTTTACCCATGATCTGTAAGAAATTGCTGGGTTTACTTTAAGAAGGACCACTTGGTCCCTTCAACGCCTGTTTCTATTGTACCGCCATGAAGCATGCACCCTGGATATTACTTATTAGACTATCTTCACAGAATACCTACATGTCATAAACAAATCACAGAATCCCTACATGCGATAAACAAATCCTATCTACAGAAAACGACATTAACAACCGGAAGCGGAAGTGATTGTTCAATCCTCTGCACCAACAACAAACCAAGGTATGTTATCTGGCCCCTACTCGTGTTTACAGAGGAAGGTAGATATGCTGGTGTAGGTAGTCGCCCGCAGCAGGCAGAGAGATAACGCCGTCACACACCTGCCTGTTCTGGATTGTGTTTCGCATGTCTATCAGATATCTATGTGGCAATCTGGAAGCGTCAGACATGCATGATTAAATATGACGACATGGCTGTTCTTTCATATCATCAATTAAAGTTTGTATACAACTTGTCAAATATGCACACATTCTCGGAGCACCTTTGACCATCTGATGGGTACGGTGGGCCCAGTGGCATCAACCCTGAATTCTTGGTTATGAATCCCTATTGAGTCAAACACTTCAAGCCGGACACTATACAGCCAAACAATGAAACATGCAACAATATACACATCTCCTATTCCACTACACATCTTACTTATCCTTAAACCAGAAACATCATACTCTCTTTGTATTACTGCACTCATTGAACCAGTGAAGACATATTTATATTTGAACATGGGCTGAATTTATGATGTCACTTGAAACTAAACACAAAAAATACATTATCATTTTTAGAACATTGGAATTTCGTTCAATGTGAATGTCTATGTTCAAGTTAAACGATTGTCTAAAATGTCATAAAACAGGGCTTCGGACTATGTGAGTGAGACTATTTCAATCCAGCAATGCATTTGATTATTCAGTTACCACGAAACGGAGCACAAAACGGCCAAGAAGGAATACACTACTTGTAAAACTCGTAATAAACCCGGTAGTCGCCATTTGCCTTCTTTAAATGCCCCTTATCGGCTAGCGGCCACGGCACCAGCGAGCTATCACTGAGCAAGAATACACTAGAACTACTATAAACCTAACGGAACACCATGGTTGCATAATCATAGCCAGCTGTTAATTCCACACAAACGGCAATCTAATTATTGATGCCGAAACAGGCACTTTGATTCGATAATACCCGGTAATGATGTACTACTAAAGTGACAAATTTATTGTTACCCAGCGTTGGGGACTTGGGCTCTTTCACCCCAGCCCAAGAGAGCCTTGGTAATTTACATGATAAATGGCTCCCGAGCAAGCCAATTTTCATACGACTGCATGCGCCGTAAGCGATGACGAACTGCTCCCGGGAGAAACGAGTCGAAGACGAAGATTCCCTGAAAGATTATCCTTCCATTTTACCGATATAGCATTAATTACCTCCCTTTGTATAACTCTTCATAACAGAGGAAGAAATATCACTTCCAAAATGGCGTCCTTATTCGAGCCGGACAGATGCCATTTGAGAGATTGGAGAGATTTGTTTCGAAAGAAGAGCGATCGAAAAGTTGGGGGAAAATGATCCGATCGGTATCTTGGATTATCACATACAAACTACCAAGACAATAGTCCATTTGACGCGTGTGTTAGCTGATGAGCTAAATGATACCCCGTTCCGACCCGACCCGCGACAACCATTACCTCAGTTTCGAATGTCCGTGACTCGGCCCATTAAGAGCGAAACAGTCAATGTCCCGCTACGTCCTAAACGGTTTATTGCGTGAAAATAAAAATTTGAAACCAGATATTTGCATCTGAGGTTGAGAAACTGCAATTAAAGAAATATTTTCCTCTTAACAATTCAGTGAGGGTGCTGTTTTATCCCAAAATCACCAGTCTGTGTGTTTAAACACATTTCCACGCACGTGAAATTAGCACGTGGAGAGTTCAATTAGGTCATAGTATTTCATGCTTCGCCGGTGTTAAGGGGTAGCGACAACTGGATTCAACCTCAATGACATTAGAATGGTTCGTAAGAGTTAATCACGTTCTGAGTCAAAGCTGCGTGAAACGGCAACCCTCTCGAGACTAGCTCCACAGCGGTACCTTAACTCGTAGGGAGGGAGAAATGGTTACAGACAATGCCTAAACTAATGCGCTACCATTTTAAGCACCACAGAATACATAACGGTAAATAAACATGGCATTCAAAACGTCAACCCTAGAGATATCTGTCTGTATTATTTGCCGAAGCAGAATCTGGACGGCGAAAAATGGCATTATAGAGATGAAAGTTATATGAATGGATCACTGCATGACACCAGGTGTTCGCGAAAAGGGACAGCATGTCCTGCTCTACCGGCAGCACCCGTCACAATTTTCATACTAAGTAAGTATTTGTAAGTGTTAACATCCCTGCCAACAAGAGACCGCCTCCGTGGTCTTGTGGTAGAGCGTCCGCCCGGAGAGCGGAAGGTCCGGGGTTCGATCCCCAGCCGCGTCATACAAAAAGACGTTAAAAGATTGTACTTGTTGTTACCCTGTCTGGCGCTCGGCATTAAGGGGCTAAAACAAGGACTGGTCGGCTCGGAGTCAGTATACTGTGTCTGAGTGGGGTATTCATGTTAAACTGCGGCATGGTATCTCAGTGAGCTAGCACTATAAATCGGCATCAGTCCGGACTAGTACAAGCAGCCACACACACACATACACGTGCATGCACGTCGCTATATAAGTGCAATAATCTTGGACGCGACGTTAAACCCAATTTCACCTCGTCTCACCTGCCAACAAGAACCAGTAAGCAATCGATTCTGTCTGTGTAACAATTTTATGAACGTGTATTAATTATCAAAACAGACATATGTAGTATGTTCATTATTCCTGTACTCTAAGTACGGTCAAGTCAATTGAAATGATAAATGCATTTACTCAGATATAACAGAAAGGCATACTTTATAGTTCCTTGTGTCAGAATGGACATTGTAAAGGTCCTAAATTTGACCATTTGCGCAATGACTTCGATCAGTAAAGACGCTGCCCAGCTCAAATGTCGTTTTGATGTAATTGACTTGTCCCTCATCTCTTTACATTTACAAAAATGTATATAAATGTTTCTTGGGAACCTTCTCTGCGACATGGGGCCCATCTATATATCTGGCCGAGCTCCTGACAAGGATATCTCCCTCAACGTCGGGAAGATCCCACAAACAGATATTGAGGTTGATTCCGGCTCACCCTGTGTGGTATCGGCAATCACAGAAAGTTACACAAACATTGTTTATTTCTACTTCTGAGAAAAAAACAACAGAACTTGCGTTGTTTAGATACTGGCCCTTTTAAGAATATTGTTATTTGTGATTAACTGTCAAAATGGCGTTTCTGAATTTGAATTTCATTTTAATTTGACAAAACTAATGGATTTTCACAGATTTGAAAGGCCGTTTTTGCTGACAACTAGGTGCATTGCTCCGATATTTCTTGTATATCTCAACATCGCGATTCCCACGTGTGCGGGGTAGATGTAAAGGTTTTTGGTTCGTGCGACCGTGTGCTCGACAGTCTTTTAGTTACATAACGTCACCGAGTGACTGAGAGCAATGTTGTTTTACAACAATATGAAGTAAGAAATTATTGCCTAAAATTCGATAAGGTTGGGATGCTTGTCTTCAAAAGCGGCATCTGATAGTCATGCATTCTTTGGCCATGTTTAAATTAAACCTTTGAGTCTGAAGTCTCCATTGCTGGTCTAGTCTCAGACATGTATGGTGTTTTGGGGACGAATCAAACCTCTTCAAAATGTGATCAAAGATATTTCTAAGAAAAGTTAAAGGTCTTTCCAGGAATACGACATGCTACAGGTGCCTTCCAATGGGTTTGGTATCAGTTGAAATTATTTTCTTACAAGAAAAGCAGGATCTGAATAATACTACAAAGGCAGCCGATTTTGGAACATTCTAGGTATCTAGTAACAGTAAAACGTACGCGTGTTGAGGAGATAATTCACTAAACAATACATTGCTTTAGCTTCCAAATTTCATAATTAGGTGGAAATAAATAATTAAAACCCTTTGTAAACTAAGTTTGAAATATTATTTGTGACGACGCGTGACTCATCAACGTGGAGAGAGAAAGAGAGTGAGAGAGAGAGAGAGAGAGAGAGAGAGAGAGAGAGAGAGAGAGATTCACTCGACGTGGCCATCACCCCATTATCCAGACACATTGGGCACTTGTTCAACAGACTTTAAAAGAAGCCATTATTGAATAAAACAGAGCATCTGTTGAAAACGGCCTTGAACACCTATCTCGAAAACATATTGCTATTATGTCTGTAGTTTAACACTTAAACAGACACTTTCATAATTATTTTGCTCAATTTCCTTGATTGCAATAATATTTATGTCGCGTACTAATGACGTGGAACGTGTTACTTGAGGCAGAGAAGCGAAATGAGGTAAAAATATATGGACCCTGTACTCCCAGACAACTCAGCACCCCCACCTTAGGATGCTACGCCATGAATTGCTCTTGAATGACGTGTCATAAATGTTGTTGTTTTTATTTTTCCACAAGCCTTTACAAATGTGTTTACCTTTGCATCGTTTCCACAATTTCAGACTAGACTCCCGGAATGCTAAATCAAAAACCCCACATTTTATTACCCCATTATAAATTAAAATATATCTCTACCTTTCTCTCTTTAATAAATCAGGGGCATTTGGCATCTTGAGTACATGATTTTATCTGGCAATCTTGAATTGCATGAGAGCATGTTTTTAAATATAAAATCACAGACACGACGGTAAGCTGTCAGCTGACTAGCGATATGCACAATTGTAGATCGTCAATACCAACAAGAACATTCGGAGCGGCCAGTCTAGAACCGCAGCGCGTAACGCAGTATAACAGTGCATGGAGTCTGGCAACGCCGCATGAGGCCGCAGGGGGACACATGTAGAGGGAGATTAAAATGAAATGGAAATGACAACGATTGTGCCCATGTCCTGTGTTAATCTCCGTCCTCGAGTCTTCATTCGTGTCAGATGGCGTTATGTCCGCTTGGATAGGCATCGCTGTCTGACCATGGGTCATCGCACAGGATTACAACGCTTGATATCTGGTCATCGGATGACAGACACAAGAGAGAGGGCTCAGGTTCCCCGGGGGTCAGCATAACCCCTCGGGCGGAAGTAGAGACCAAAATAAACAATACGTGATTATCTCCCCTTGAATACCCACCCGGACAAGCATGGTGGCTGTATTGAAGGGGGTGGTATATAGGTATATTGAAGATTTACAGGCACAATTAGTAAGTTCGTGTGTGGCAAGACGAGGACAATGTGTTGTTGTTGATGGAGAACAATGCATTATAGAGAGATCTTGAACAGCTGAAACATATTTTCCAGGATCAAGATGTGTTTTGTCTTCAAGGCCATATCACCCATGTTGCATAAACACAAATATACACGAGGTTGCATGTCGTCTCTAAGTAGGAATATACAAAGTAAATATTTAGCAAAAGTACAATTTTTTCTTCATCTTGAAAATGTACACAGTCGGTTAGGTAGGATACTATTATCACATCATTAAATTTATATCTCACATATTTATATAAAAACACATTTCAGACACTTGATTTTTACGAAGCTTTTAATAGAGATGAATACAAGGAGACACGTGCTTATATACTAGAGTGAGTGAGTCAGATGGGTTTAATGCTACTTCTAAAGGTAGATATGTTATATTAGTAATGTACAGTTTCCGCTTAATGTCGGATTAATCCCAGAAGTAATGCGGAACTTCAACGATTACCACTTTGATATAACCGCCAACACGGCCAAGGTGCTGATAAACCGACTTTCATAATCACCAAGAATCTGAAATTTTAACACACTATCATAGGATGCTTGTATGCTTAAGGGACGCAACTCTGCGTAGCGAGTTCCAACACTTTTGAAACCTCCTGTTGTATAAATTGTTTGAGAGACATTACCTAGAAGCTGACGGATGACAAAGTAGATACAATTTATGGATAACAACTTCTTTAATACTGTAAAGGCGACGTTTCGGCAAAGATCCTCATACCGTTGTCATGCATCCTGCTTGGATCCATACCGAAACGTCGCCTTTACAGTATTAAAGTTGTTATCCATAAATTGTGTCTACTTTGTTATATACTAGACGGGATTGTACACTAGATGTGGTTTTAAAAAGATGTTGGCTTATTCTAGATGTGTGGGTGTGGTCTTCATCTGCTTTTGACAATATAATAGTAACATCGCGGCACGAGTCATTGTCTTCCCACATTGTACCCTTGAAGGCAATTGAACCCGGGTGTTCGGCGTGACTGGACTGGATTGGATTGGATTGTTGTTTCACGCCGCACTCAGCAATATTCCAGCTATATAACGGCGGTCTGTAAATAATCGAGTCTGGACCAGACAATCCAATGATTAATATCATGAGCATCGATCCACGCAATTGGGATCGATGACATGCATCAACCAAGTCAGCGAGCCTGACCACCCGATCCCGTTAGTCGCCTTTTACGACAAGCATAGTCACCTTTAAAGCAAGCATGGGTTGCTGAAGACCTATTCTACCCCGGAATCTTCACGGGTCTCGTGACGAGCGGATGCTCTCCACCTGTATACTAGAAGGGAGGTTTAAAGCTGTTACCTACCAAGTGAAAGGTGGTTACCAGTGGGAAATTGTTACATTCGTGAAGAAAACTGAGTATATATTGGTTATATACCTGCATAGAATTGATAATCTATTGCAAGAGAAGTGGTTATAGAACATAATATATGTTTAGAACTGGTTATATGCAAGTGGTTATATGTCATTACCAGGCTGACACAGAATGAAGACGTTACAGATTGGGGTAAACGACTTGGATTATAAGCTTGTTGTCGTGGGATTCGAACCCATGACCATTCTGTTTGCGTGTAGCTTGACCACTTGACTATGCGTGCTTCTGTGAATCAGGACACCAAGATGTGCAAGTTGCTGTGAATATTGGGTCTTGTGTCGGAGGACACAGCCGTCTGAGGCGCCGCAATATGCGGAGAAGAAACCTTAGATTAGAATCCCAGATTCGCCCCAATTATGTTTCTAGGTTTGTCAGCACCATACCTGTGCTCGTGGGTTTCACCTAATTGGTAAATGTCTGAGACCTGCAACACTTCGGGCCTTTTTCCTACATAACTGGACGGGTGAGTGAGTGAGTATGGTTTTACGCCGCTTTTAGCAATATTCCAGTAATATCATGGCGGGGGCCACCAGTAATGGGCTTCACACATTGTACCCATGTCGGGAAGCGAACGCTTTAACCACTAGGCTACCCGACCGCCTCGATATAACTGGAATACTGTTTAAAGCAGTGAATAAACTCGCACAGTCAGTCACTCACTCACACATTTGAATTCAGTAAACTCTGAATTTCGTTACACCGCTTCATCGTTGGTAGGGTGGCCTTATTGTCAAAGCGTTCGCTTGTCACCCGGAATCCCCTGGTTCGATACCCCACAAGGCTCCAGTACGTGACGTCCCTCATTGGTGTCCCCGTCGTGATGTTGCTGACACGGACACCTGTGTTACACGACCTCCATCTGTCACTGGTCAAGCAGAGAATTCAGTTCAAGATTAATGATGACTTCTCACCAGGATACCCCCTAGAGGTCATTCAAATGTATCAAACTTCACGAGCATTACGTAGCGACTCGTCATACCAGACATACCAGACTCGACGTACCAGACATACCAGACTCGTCATACCAGGCATATCAGACTCATCGTACCAGCCATACCAGAATCGTCATACCAGACATACCAGACTCGTCGTACCAGCCATACCAGACTCGTCGTACCAGACCTACCAGACTCGTCGTACCAGACCTACCAAAATCGTCATACCAGACATACCAAAATCGTCATACCAGACATACCAAAATCGTCATACCAGACATACCAGAATCGTCGTACCAGACATACCAAAATCGTCATACCAGACTCCTCATACCAGACCTACCAGACTCGTCATACCAGACCTACCAGACTCGTCGTACCAGACATACCAGACTCGTCATACCAGACATACCAGACTCCTCGTACCAGACATACCAGACTCGTCGTACCAGACCTACCAGACTCCTCATACCAGACATACCAGACTCGTCGTACCAGACCTACCAGACTCGTCATACCAGACCTACCAGACTCGTCATACCAGACATACCAGACTCGTCATACCAGACATACCAGGCTCCTCGTACCAGACATACCAGACTCGCCGTACCAGACATACCAGACTCGTCGTACCAGACATACCAGACTCGTCGTACCAGACATACCAGACTCCTCGTACCAGACATACCAGACTCGCCGTACCAGACATACCAAACTCGTCGTACCAGACATCGTCGTACAAGACATACCAGACTCGTCGTACCAGACACCACAACATTCGCCTCGAATGGCTGCAAAATTAGAGATGCGGCGTTAAGTAATGTTCACTCACTCACTCTCTGTTGCCAGTCCCAAGCTCCATACCACTCGATACCACTCGAACAGAAACAAGTAGACTCTCTTCAATCCTTACGACGTTAACTCAAAACCTTCTCTTTTCACAAACTTGAATTTTCAACTTCAAAAAGAGACATGAATAAACTAATCTTTGAACTGGAACAGATTTCTGTCAAATATCCGTTGAATATCATTCCTGTTTTGAAAATTGGAATTAATTCTACAAATGAGATTGTTGGTTTCTGTTTAAATAAAAGGGGTAAAAATAAAATTCTCACTTAGATCTTCGCTTGGGTGGGGGGAGGTGAAATTGGGTTTAACGTCGCGTCCAAGATTATTGCACTTATATAGCGACGTGCATGCACGTGTGTGTTTGTGTGTGGTTGCTTGTACTCGTCCGGACTAGTGCTGATTTATAGTGCTAGCTCACTGAGATATCATGCCGCACTTTAACATGAATACCCAACTCCGTGCCGACCAGTCCTTGTGTAAGCCCCTTTATGCCGAGCGCCAGACAGGGTAACAACAAGTACCATCTTTTAACGTCTTTGGGTATGACGCGGCCGGGGATCGAACACGCTCTCCGGGCGGACGGTCTACCACTAGATCACGGAGGCGGTCTCTTCGCTTGTGATGATGATGATGATGATGATGATGATGATGATGATGATGATGATGATGATGCGATGAACGACAGTTCTGTTGTACAAATCGGCTGTACAAACCAGGTACGTGTTTCGGCCAACCATCGCGTCCACCACCAATACCATTGTGTGATTTAATATATGAAAGCCACGAAATCCGCAATCCACAATTCCAAAAAACAACGTTTCAACAAATTGAATCGCTAAATGCATGTCGACAGCAATGTAATTCGTGAATGAACATCATATGAACATAAAAATCAATTAAGCAAACACAGGAACACGAAAAGCACAAGAGTGCCTCGAGGCTGCGGTCTAACTTCAGTCGACCTGACACACGAAATCAACATTATGGTAATCAGGCGATTAATTAACATCCTTGTAGCCATTGTAAGAGTTAATTACAAAGCCGAGACTGGTGTACCAGGATAAGGGTAGCATTGGGCCACGATCACCGATACGCCTGTATTTGTGCACATGGCCCCAAGCCGGGCGGTGTTTTGCTTTAAGCTCCCCATGATATTTCCTCTCTCCACCAGCCCGCATCTATCTCCATTTTCCCTTGTTCAATCTCGTGCAGCGATGTTTAATTAGTTTATGAGAATATCCCATCACTCAGCTTGAACTGTACAGGTCTCCTTTTACCCAGCCAGTGTATTATTTTACGTTATTTAATAGGATACGGGGAAAATAATATGTTCTTCGCTTTCCACTGGTCTGGATCGAGCACCGAGTGGGTTCGAGGGCCCAAAATCGATAAGCTGCTAGACCCGTGAGCCATGGTCCTCGGTGGGATGCAAAACTAGAATCGGTTGTCTTGTAGCAATGTCTAAATATTTGATAGATTCGTGTCTCTCAAGTTTTTAAAAGTTGGCACCGTTTTAGATGAAGACTGCGGTAGCTTGTTTGTCCCAATGGTTTTGAAATGAATAATTGACAAGAAACGTCTATGATCGGTGTCCATTTCTTCTTCTTTGTGTCGTTGATCCTGTAGCTCGGCGACAGAACTTCCACTCGTTATATTCCATAAAAGAAGATAATGACGAAGTACCGGTACTACTGATGTTCTCTTGTTGAGCCTTGGCGCGCTTAGGCAGGCACTAAAACCTCCTTATCTCGATGGCGATCGAATACATTCAACTTATACATAATTCGACACATGCGGAGTTCGTGTAATTGGTCATAGTACTGGTGACTTGATCGAATTTCCACCCCTATGGTATCTAGATTGACTCCGGCACGGACCACGTATTGTAACGCGAGATGTCATGGGTTTGTACATATATGATGTCAAATAAACTGCCTGGCACAGAAAGCATACACTTGAAAATTGGATTTGACCAAGAAATTACAAACGTTATCAAAGCGTTATAAGGTTGAAATCAATCGCAGAAACCATGGAATAATAATTTCTTGTTTGATTCATTTTAACCATCAAACATTGCTGTATACTTTCTTTTGCCCATCAGTTCGTGTTCTTTCATGTTACAGTTAAAGTTGAACCGTATTTGGATCTAAAACCTTACATAATCTGAGAGAGAGAGAGAGAGAGAGAGAGAGAGAGAGAGAGAGAGAGAGAGAGAGAGAGTAACGAACTTGTTACTAATAATCGTATTTGGAAATTAGTCAATACGTCCGCTCTTAACAATATTCTAGCAATATCACGGCAGGGGACACTGAACATGTATATGGGCTTCCCAAATTGTACCAATTTTGGGAATCGAACTTCGGCGTAACACGCTAGTGCTTTAATCACTAGGCTACCCCCGCACCAACACAATTGGGACATCCTTGTCGAGTTTCGTACAATATATGTGAGAAAGAGTATAGAATATCTAACTTGAATAAATATTTTGTGTTTCCGTCCCTGGACGCAGTGTTCTCAATGGTAAGCGGTTTCAGCAGCATACTGGGGCAATGTATGTAGATTGTGTTTATTCAAAGAATACAAATGCACGTAGTGAATGGATGGGTTTTAATTGGATCCATGAGATGTAGTAATACTATTCCAGCGTTAAACTATTGTGTTTCACCTTACGTTGTCTGCCATGGTATATATGTGGTACACTTTATGTCATAGGCACTGAGCCATATAATTGTTATTCATTGATGCATATAAATGGGATTTTTCGGGAAAGCGCAATACGTGTTTCGTGTGTACCGCGATACTTCCATGGCACGGGTGGCTCTAGACTGTCATCCGGACCTTGAAACAAATATATTCAATACAGCCCATGCAAGTCTATAATAATTAGCAAGTTTAGATTACTGCAGTATCTGAAAATGAGGAGAGTCTCTGTGCTCCCTTTTATTATATTTTGTAGCTATAATTTAACAACTGTTTTCATCCGTAAAATATGTTTATTTAAGAGACTAGATGTTAGTCAATCCAGCTTAGTCGTCGAACTTGATGTGCAGATTTGCCTACCCTAGTCGTGCCAGGAATTTATGATTGTGCCCTGTAAAAGTGTGTTTAGTCCCAAAATACAAACTTAAACGGGTTCCGTTCCTAAAAGTTTGACGCGTTTAGGTGTCTAAATATGTTTAGGTGTCTAAACATGTTTAGGGTGGTGTTTATAATGTAAACACGTTTAGGATGTAAAGATGTTTCATGTTGTGTTTAACAGCTAAACGTGTATCCCAGGATTGCCCAGGGTGTCTCCTATAAACGACATTCTGTGGAATACACTTCAGCTATACTCAAATCATTCATTTTAGCTTCCAAATTGACTGCCTTTGTTTTAGAAATTATATTGTAAACGTTAGTGTCATTTTCGGAAGGAGGAGGTGGGGGTAGGGGGGGGGGGGGGGGGGGGGGTAAGGGGTTGGGGGCTGGGGAGGGGGGGGGGGATGACACTATGCGCGTTTCTTCACAGTGTTAACCGCTCAAGATGGAATCCTCATATATTCCATCTCAGTAACAATTTATAAAGATCTACACATATTTTAAACTCTAAAGTAACGGGACATTATAAGGTGTACATGTTTCTGAACTGTGATGTATTTTTGTGTGCAGTAGGATTTGATAATGCCTGTGTGACTGACAAACATTTTGCCAAGTTCAACCTATTTGATAACTTTTGTATTTATGATTAAAACTGCTAGTTCGACATTAACGTCAGAATTATGTTCTTACACAATAACATTTGAATAATAGTTCATAATTAAACAACGTTTAATTATGAATATATTTCATAACATAATACATCATTTCAAAATTTGTTATCTAATATATTGTAAAATCTATTTTAAGTAATCATTATACATGTTATCGATATTTGACTTGCATGATGTTATGTTAGACTAAAATCTAGTCTCTGAAATGAACATATCGTACATAAAAAAACAGTTGTTTAGTTATCTTAATAAAAATATAATAAAAAGGAGCCCAGTGACTCTCTTCATTTTCAGATACTGCAGTGATCTAGACTTGCCAAACATTATAGACTTGCATGGGCTGTATTTGATATATATTTGTATCAGGGTCTGTAAGACAGACTAGATGTTATGTGTTTACATCCGAAATGTGTTAGGATAAAACACACTTAAAGTGTATTCCGTTTAGAATTTAAACCATTCCTAAACATATTTAGATCGAAACATGAGTTGTATGTGTTTTCATTCTAAACACAGTTTTCACAGTGTGGGTCCGAATTCCAGAACTCCCATGATTGTTTCTCGTTTTGTTTCTCGTTTTGTTTCTCGGATTGTTTCTCGGGTTGTTTCTCGTTTTGTTTCTCGGGTTGTTTCTCGGATTGTTTCTCGGGTTGTTTCTCGGGTTGTTTCTCGGGTTGTTTCTCGGGTTGTTTCTCGGGTTGTTTCTCGGGTTGTTTCTCGTTTTGTTTCTC
The DNA here is from genome assembly GCF_023055435.1 of Haliotis rufescens. NCBI lineage: Eukaryota > Metazoa > Mollusca > Gastropoda > Lepetellida > Haliotidae > Haliotis > Haliotis rufescens. The sequence goes on from NW_025963835.1 coordinate 32,361,941, forward strand.
GGGTTGTTTCTCGTTTTGTTTCTCGGGTTTCTCGGGTTGTTTCTCGGATTGTTTCTCGGGTTGTTTCTCGGGTTGTTTCTCGGATTGTTTCTCGGGTTGTTTCTCGGGTTGTTTCTCGGGTTGTTTCTCGGGTTGTTTCTCGGATTGTTTCTCGGGTTGTTTCTCGGATTGTTTCTCGGGTTGTTTCTCGGGTTGTTTCTCGGATTGTTTCTCGGGTTGTTTCTCGGGTTGTTTCTCGGGTTGTTTCTCGGATTGTTTCTCGGGTTGTTTCTCGGGTTGTTTCTCGGGTTGTTTCTCGGGTTGTTTCTCGGATTGTTTCTCGGATTGTTTCTCGGGTTGTTTCTCGTTTTGTTTCTTGGGTTGTTTCTCGTTTTGTTTCTCGGATTGTTTCTCGGATTGTTTCTCGGACTGTTTCTCGGATTGTTTCTCGGATTGTTTCTCGGATTGTTTCTCGGATTGTTTCTCGGGTTGTTTCTCGGATTGTTTCTCGGATTGTTTCTCGGGTTGTTTCTCGGATTGTTTCTCGGATTGTTTCTCGGATGGTTTCGTAGGTTTCATCAACGTGGCAAATGTCTAACACCTGCATCACGTCTGACTCCTCACTCCGACACGCCGTGATATGACCGGAATACTGTTCAAAACGGCGTTAAACCCCCACTCACTCACTCACTCACTAACAAGGTTCCATATTTACTGAATAAACGATACCACAGCAATTTAATACTAATAAATAATAATAAATGTAAAATGACAACAAGTTACAGGTCAAGGTAAAAGTGATATTCCAATGAGTATGAAGGTTACATTAGTAGAGTGAGTGAGTTTGGTTTTACGCCGCTTTTAGCAATATTCCAGCAATATCACGGCGAGGGATACCAGTAATTGGCTTCACACATTGTACCCATGTCGGGAATCGAACCCGGGCCTTCGGCGTCACAATCAAACGCTTAAACCACTAGGCTACCCGACCGCCCCTACATTAGTAGATATCAACTCAACGAGTTCATTGGCGCAATACATCTGTTTTACCCGATACACCGAAACAACACTCGATATACAGTAAACTACGGTTACAACGAAATCGAAAGGAAAACTAATTTTGTTTGTTATATCCGTAGTTCGTTATAAGCATATATACAGCATATATACAACAAATGCACGGACCAGAAAGAGTTCGTTATATACGTAAGTTGTTATAAGCGTATTTCCTATAAACGTAGTTTACTGTATTTAAAGTTTTATATTTACTTTTATATTTATCTTTACTCTGATACCGGTTTAGTAACAACGTCAATTCTCTCATGTCCTTTCCTGGTTCAATGAGCTGCACTGATAACGATATCAAAACATTGCCATAACCCACACCCGCTTTCCCTCCTCATCAAGCCACCCGTCACTCCCCCGTACCCCACCCCCCTTCCCCGCTTAATACCCCCATCCGTCGGGAGCCCCCATTTAACCAGAATTGTAACCCCCAACCATACAAGATGTTCTCCCGTTTGATCCTAACCCGTTAGATCATGGAGTCGGTATCTGTAAAAGAGCTGTTGTGGAGCTTAATACGCGCGCCAATATCTGTGGATTACTGTAATTAATGGGCCGCTATGCATATAATGCGAAATATGATTTCAAAGAGAAGTGCGTTCACGTGCGCGCGGTAGGAATCGGTCTCGTGGGATCTCGCGGGATTGTGCGATGCTTTGTTCTACCGGCAGTTCTGTCATTGCACGAGTCTTATTACCACGTTAGTGCTACGGTTTAGATAGAAAATCCATTTTTCGCTGACAGTAACGGTTAAAGGTTGCACTAAGTCGTTTGTGCTTGTGAAATAGAAAATGGAAAATAAATGACAAAATACAACGGCATGGACGAAGAGTGGACATCAAAAAAAGATTAAACAAAGTAATATGGTAAAAAGGATAGACACCGCGCTGACCCCGCCCATCAAGGTAATACGGTTATTACGGAGCTCGATGGGGGTCGGTGTGGCCGTCCCGGGGGACTCACTGGTACATACCTTGGGGAGAATCGTTAAAAGCTGGGTTTGAACCGCAAGGGGGTACTATTTGTAGACTTAATGACGAGACATACAGATCAATACTAAACCACATAATTCATAGACGAATCAATACTACATCAACTTCTCGGTATTGTGTTCTGGACAGAACAGAACATGACCAGAGCAACGGGAGCAGAACGTTCTAGAGCATACGTTACGATATGTTTGCATTTAACATTTTTCAAAATTGTTTTATAGTTTATAAATCATTGGTATCTATATTTTTGTATCTGCTTGAATATTTTAAATTGAAAGAACTGTCTATTTATATTTTAAATTAATTCGCACAAATGCACTGTCCGGACAATAGACTGTTCATGTTTACAAGACAGTCAGGGCAGACCCATGTATTTATATCTCAGTTATGTTCAATATATCTCCAGATCTGTGGCGTTAAAAGTCGCCCTTCCTTGTACACCGTGATACTAATAACCCGATAACGCGAGGATATTGATAAAACGACAATCAATTAATTAGCTGGACACTGTAATTTAATGTTAATGCCTGGTTCGGTGTTGGTCCTGTAATACTTCAGACGTTATCTGTGATGTATCAGCAACAGTAGATGCTAGACCTCCGACATCTTCACACATACAGAGACTCAAGTCAGAACCCACAACACCTACAGGCATCCCTTCTCGATTATTTTGAAGGTAATATCCCATATGATCAACCTCTCCTTGCCTTATAACGAGCTTATTCTGTAAACAGCTGATCAAATTTTTGAAAAGTGAATTTTATAACACATAACAAATCCATAAATGCATGAAAACATGCATCATGTTGAAAAATGCAATAACCAGGATTTGTTGTCAACAAGTCCTACCAACTCATGTCCACATTAAATATATTACTGTTAAGATTTACGTTTTTATACACATGTTTAAGTTCGTTGTAAATAAAATGACATATGTGCAATATAATCTACACTGCTGGGCAAAAGAAAGTATACACCATGTTTGATGGCAGTTAAAATGAAACAAGTAAGAAATGGTTATTCGATGGTGATGTATTCAATACGGGTACCATAGGCGATATCACATGCATCATTTCAATTAGTACCTCCCTCACATTGGACGTGCACATGAAGCCTCCAGCAACATGGGGTCGCAATGTCACAGTACACACAAATACAAAAAGTAAAGTGAATTTTGAAGAGTATATTTTTTGGCCCGGCAGTTTAGCTTTATTTATATATTTTCCTCCCAACAAACTACAACTGAACATGTTCGGGCTCGTGCAGTTTCTACCTCGTTCTGTGTATGTGAAACGTGGGGATATTATAAGTTACCGTCCAGTACGAAATGTATTATCAGGGCAATATGTTGCAAAACTCCGCCATATTCCTCGCGATTTTATCTGAGATTTTTATCAAATTGAGAAACGTATGAATCATAATTTATAATTTTCGTCATAACCAAGAATTTATGAGTGTGCGAAGTGATAATCCCAATGAAAAAATACAATTTATCACCATGGTTGAAATAGCCAAAATTAATCTTGAATGGAGAGTCTGAGACATCCAAACGTAATGAATTCCAAAGCAAACCCTACAAGTTCCTTTGATACCAGTAACATGAACCCAATCTGGTTATATCAATTAACAATATACCGTTAAAAATCCCACGAAACCAAGACACAGGTTAGGAAAAAAGAAAATTTATTTCCTGAAAAGAAAACGATCCATCACATTTTATGATGTAATACGTCGAGTGGGTAATTCATGCATATCTTCTTCGAGATAAACTGATTTTTTCAGGTAGTTTTCTAGGCTCATAATTTGCTCTTATCTCCTCTCAGAATGCTGAAAGTGTGATTAAAACGGGACTTATCTAATCTTAAGTTTCAGATAGTTAACTTATCAGCTGGGTATAAGGCGATCACCTTCAACACATTGTAACATTGTGAAGGCGTGTTGTTGAAAATCGTATTGTAACATTGTGGAGGCGTGTTGTTGTACAACGTATTGCAACATTGTGAAGGCGTGTTGTTGTACAACACATTGTAACACCGTGAAGGTGTGTTGTTGTACAACGCATTGTAACATTGTGAAGGCGGGTTAGAGGCACAACGCATTGTAACATTGTGAAAGCGTGCTGGAGGCACAACGCATTGTAACATTGTGAAGGCGTGCTGGAGTTACAAAGTATTGCAACATTGTGAAGGCTTGCTGGAGGTACAAAGCATTGTAACATTGTGAAGGCGTGCTGGGGGTACAAAACACTGTAACATTGTGAAGGCGTGCTTGAGTTACAAAGTATTGCAACATTGTGAAGGCGTGCTGGGGGTACAAAGTATTGCAACATTGTGAAGGCTTGCTGGAGGTACAAAGTATTGCAACATTGTCAAGGCGTGCTGGAGTTACAAAGTATTGTAACATTGTGAAGGCTTGCTGGAGGTACAAAGCATTGTAACTTTGTGAAAGGGTGCTGGAGGTACAAAGTATTGTAACAATGTGAAGGCTTGCTGGAGGTACAAAGTATTGCAACATTGTGAAGGCGTGCTGGAGTTACAAAGTATTGCAACATTGTGAAGGCGTGCTGGAGGCACAACGCATTGTAACATTGTGAAGGCGTGTTAGAGGCACAACTCATTGTAACATTGTGAAGGCGGGTTGGGGCACAACGCATTGTAACATTGTGAAGGCGTGTTAGAGGCACAACGCTTTGTAACATTGTGAAGGCGTGTTAGAGGCACAAAGTATTGCAACATTGTGAAGGCGTGTTAGAGGCACAACTCATTGTAACATTGTGAAGGCGTGTTAGAGGCACAAAGTATTGCAACATTGTGAAGGCGTGTTAGAGGCACAACTCATTGTAACATTGTGAAGGCGCGTTAGAGGCACAACGCATTGTAACATTGTGAAGGCGTGTTAGGGGCACAACGCTTTGTAACATTGTTGAGACGTGTTAGAGGCATAACGCATCGTAACATTGTGAAGGCGTGTTAGAGGCACAACGCATTGTGACATTTTTAAGGCGTGTTGGGGGTGCAACGCATTGTAACATTGTGAAGGCGTGCTGGGGGTACAAAGTATTGTAACATTGTTAAGGCGTGTTGGGGGTACAAAGTATTGTAACATTGTGAAGGCGTGCTGGGGGTACAAAGCATTGTAACATTGTGAAGGCGTGCTGGAGTTACAAAGTATTGCAACATTGTGAAGGCTTGCTGGAGGTACAAAGTATTGCAACATTGTGAAGGCTTACTGGAGGTACAAAGTATTGCAACATTGTGAAGGTGTGCTGGAGTTACAAAGTATTGTAACATTGTGAAGGCTTGCTGGAGGTACAAAGCATTGTAACATTGTGAAAGGGTGCTGGAGGTACAAAGTATTGTAACATTGTGAAGGCTTGCTGGGGGTACAAAGTATTGCAACATTGTGAAGGCGTGCTGGAGTTACAAAGTATTGCAACATTGTGAAGGCGTGCTGGAGGCACAACGCATTGTAACATTGTGAAGGCGTGTTAGAGGCACAACTCATTGTAACATTGTGAAGGCGGGTTGGGGCACAACTCATTGTAACATTGTGAAGGCGTGTTAGAGGCACAACTCATTGTAACATTGTGAAGGCGTGCTGGAGGCACAACGCATGGTAACATTGTGAAGGCGTGTTAGAGGCACAACTCATTGTAACATTGTGAAGGCGGGTTGGGGCACAACGCATTGTAACATTGTGAAGGCGTGTTAGAGGCACAACGCTTTGTAACATTGTGAAGGCGTGTTAGAGGCACAAAGTATTGCAACATTGTGAAGGCGTGTTAGAGGCACAACTCATTGTAACATTGTGAAGGCGTGTTAGAGGCACAAAGTATTGCAACATTGTGAAGGCGTGTTAGAGGCACAACTCATTGTAACATTGTGAAGGCGTGTTAGAGGCACAACTCATTGTAACATTGTGAAGGCGTGTTAGGGGCACAACGCTTTGTAACATTGTTGAGACGTGTTAGAGGCATAACGCATTGTAACATTGTGAAGGCGTGTTGGGGGCACAACGCATTGTAACATTGTCAAGGCGTGCTGGAGTTACAAAGTATTGCAACATTGTGAAGGCTTGCTTGAGGTACAAAGCATTGTAACATTGTGAAAGCTTGCTGGGGGTACAAAACACTGTAACATTGTGAAGGCGTGCTTGAGTTTCAAAGTATTGTAACATTGTGAAGGCGTGCTGGGGGTACAAAGCATTGTAACATATGAAGGCGTGCTGGAGTTACAAAGTATTGCAACATTGTGAAGGCGTGCTGGGGGTACAAAGTATTGCAACATTGTGAAGGCGTGCTTGGGGTACAAAGCATTGTAACATTGTCAAGGCGCGCTGGAGTTACAAAGTAGTGTAACATTGTGAAGGCGTGCTGGGGGTACAAAGTACTGCAACATTGTGAAGGCGTGCTGGGGGTACAAAGCATTGTAACATTGTGAAGGCGTGCTGGAGTTACAAAGTATTGTAACATTGTGAAGGCGTGCTGGGGGTACAAAGTATTGCAACATTGTGAAGGCGTGTTGGGGGTACAATGTATTGCAACATTGTGAAGGCGTGTTGGGGGTACAAAACATTGTAACGGCTTGATGGGGGTACAATGCATTGTAACATTGTAAAGGCGTGTTGGGTGTACAACGCATTGTAACATTGTGAAGACGTGTTGGAGGCACAACGCATTGTTACATTGTGAAGGCATGCTGGGGGTACAACGCATTATGACATTGTGAAGGCATGCTGGGGGTACAACGCATTATGACATTGTGAAGGCATGCTGGGGGTACAACGCATTGTGATATTGTGAAGGCGTGTTAGAGGCACAACTCATTGTGACATTGTGAAGGCGTGTTGTTGTACAACGCATTATAACAATTTGAAGGCGTGTTGGAGTATAACGATATTGGTGATGTTGAGGGTGTTGATAGTGTTGATGGTGTTGAGGGTGCTGATGGCGCTTATGGTGCTGATGATGATGATGTTGGTGACATGAACGTTCTTATGTATCGACAAAACCTAATTCTCTGCCACAATGATGCCTTTCATTTGACACAGATAGTATTCATACATCCGGCGTCTAGAAATATCACGTGACGGTCATTATCCTTGATTTTACATAACTTGCCGGGCAAAAGGAAGCATTCACTGGAAAAATTTGACCAAAACATTATCAAAACGTTTCTAGGCTGCATACAGTTGTCGAAGCTCTGGAAACTTCAGGTACAAAAACACAACTATGACACACGCATCAGATAGTTTAGCCACTAACAAACCATCTTCCCGAGGCTAGGGAGCTAACTGACTTTAACAGTCCAGTTTCCACCCTTGCCGAACTAGGCTGGAATTCCTGGGCTCGACCGTAGCGCCACCAATGGTTATTACGAGTTATTCCCCTTCTAAGCCTCTCATATGGACCAATCAGATTCCACCTCTCGTATCACTTGCATTAGCTTCAAAACAAATGGCGGCGCCCAGTCAAAACGATCTGATCGATAATCAAGATATAAAACGGCTCTTACATAGCGAAGTGCATAAAATCACGTGAGCACTTTGATAAAAACATGAAAAGACTTAGAAAATATCGGTTGACAACGAGTTGGCGGTGCAAATGCTTTGCAAATCCCGCAATTGACAGAAATCTGCACGACATTTTACGAACCGGATTTCGAATTCGTTGCGCGATTTTGATTGGACCATGCATAGACTCGTTAGTCCAGCCAAAATATAACTCCATAATACCAGCCTAGTTCGGCAAGGGTGGAAACTGGACTTTTATAGTCAGTAAACTCACTTGCCTCGGGAAGATGGTAACAAACACGGGTGTATACTCTCTTTTGTCCGGCAGTTTAGAAACATAGAAGAGTTCATGCTGAAACGTCCATGTCCTGCACATGTGATGCTCACAGGGGAACCTCGCTAATCCGGACAAGTGCTGCTGGCAACGTCTATGTACAATTAGAGGGACATTTTTTCAGTACAATGACTCGTTATTCCAGACATTTGATATCGCCGAGAAGAAACCGTCTGGATAAACGGGGTTTTACTGTACGTGTATTTATCCTTACATACCATAAATACATTCAAGGAAACGGCGTTTTTAAATGTTTTTGATATGTAAATGATTTTTTGGAATGGATCTCTATACATACATACTATGTACAATACGTCACACTCAAATAAAACAAACTTCTTCTTCTTCTTCTTCTTCATATGCATGTGGGGTTTATCGGGTTATATCCCCCGTGAAGATGCGGGTTAGAATTGGTCTTCAGCAACCCATGCTTGTCGTCAGAGGCGACTAACGGCATAGGGTGGTCAGGCTTGCTGACTTGGTTGATGCATGTCATTGTATCCCCATTGGGTAGATCGATGCTCATGATGTCAATCACTGGATTATCTGGTCCAGACTCGTCACGCCGAAGACCCGGGTTCGATTCCCGACATGGGTACAATGTGTGAAGCCCATTTCTGGTGTCCCCCGCCGTGATATTGCACATTTTGATATATATTACCCGTAAGCTGACACAACCACGCCCATTAGATATCACCCCCTTGACATAACTACACGATATGTGTAAATAGAACCTGGCCTGGTCAGTTCAATGACCACTAAGGTACGCTGACCGATCGTGAAAACCAAGACACAAGACGGACACTCACGACCGCTCGTCACCATGGGACTCCGTTCTTTCGTCCTCAGAAACAAACGTCCCGATTAACAGGCAGGATTAACGGGGTGTCCGTATTAAAATGGTTTTACTGTGTAGGGATACCGCGATCCGGCCCACGCTCGTCTCTCTGGGACATGCACAAACATCTCCCTGTTTCTATATACATATACTGGGAATACATCGGTGCCATCGAGTCTACATGAACGGAATTTCGCCCACAAGAATAGCCATGTAAAACGTCAGGATAGCAACGTGGCCAATAGTCGTCAAATGCTGATATAAATTACTTGACCTTTTTGCAACTGACTACAAGAGAATATGGTCGAATATTGACAGCCAGGAAAGAGGTACAAAGGAAAGGCAGACATGGATGTGTCCCTTGACGTTTATTTATCAACACGAAGGTGTATGATTGGGCTACACGAATCCCACTTTTTATCCAAGGAACATCCCTTTGATATTCTGGCGGGTGCCTTGAATTTTTTTAACACAAAAACCTTTTCCCGAAAATACTGAACACAAATAATTTGACCTCAGTTTTACGCCCCAAAATAAATGGTCCACTGTCCATGCTGGGTGTATGGAAAACTAATTTGTTTGCTAATTGTTTGGTATTGTTTGGTATTGTTTGGTATTGTTTGTTATGCAGCAGTGACCGAAAACATATTCTTGTCCAGTCACATGAACCCATCCCTCTCCTCACCCCTCCAACTCCCCACCCCACTCCATGATAGTAGATGGTCGGTACACCTCACTCCCCACCCTCTTCCCACCCCACTCCAATATTCATACTGTCCGAAAAGGTATTCACACTTTCCCTATTTTACCAACTGGTTCCGCCTTAAAGAAACGTACATCGTACATGATCACTGTGAGTTAAACAAAACCTGATTTGTGTAATTACTCATTCACATCCGCTGGGTCTAAGCCTGCAGTCGCATGTAAACACCCCTTCATAATGTCCAGCATAATGTGATATCGACTGGCGGGAGTTCAAAGGTGGAGACGATCCCTGTCTAATCCGTGTTGGAGCTACTCAGCGTACAATGCGACTATTATCTTTAGCTGCCAGGGGAAGTATTAGACTCGCGTGTGTCTATTTAAATCCACGTGGGGCATGTTAACCACGCCCCCGTGTGGTCAGTCGGAGCAGATGGACACCAACAACTGTCCGGCAGATGGTCAAGTATATAAAGTGTCCGCGCCTTGGGTGGCGATGACGTAATTGACAGTTTCGGTTACATCGCAGATGCTCATTTTTCGTTCCGGTGATTTCCGGAGGTTTCCGGGGAATTCGAAATATCTCCCTGGGGAGTGTATTTAGTTCTAATATAACATGTCAGTCTTCGATAAGCAGAGATAAATTTGCGTGGTAAGTTAAGTACCTGCAGGTACTGTATGGGTTGTTGTGTGGTAATCGTGTGATGGATCTTGCAGCAATTGGCTGAGTCTATGTACATCAAGAACAAAGTTAATCACAACCCTTCTTTAGCTACATATATCCCGACATTACATATATCTTTAGGAAATATTTAATAAGACATCGTTTTAAATTTTATCAATGATACCAACGACACCTGTGATATGTTTGAACAAGAACAAGAACATACTGTTTGCCCAGATGGGTCATATTATTAGCCGCGAAGAAGGATAGTCGAAAAAAACAATTGCCGTGGAACAGTTATAAAGCATATCATCGGTCGTTTAATAAAATACGAACAAATGTATTTCAACAAATTATTACAGGATCCGATTCTCCTTAAAATGGCTGTCATTTCGAAATATATCAGAAGCGTTGCTTAACCTATTCCAGTTGTATATATGGCAATAGCAGCTTCAGGTCAAATACTCTGTGCCGTATATATCGATATGGAAAAGTCTTCCTCTCTTAATTAATTCAAAGTTCTTGTATATATCCCTGTGACGTTATATCAAAAATACTATATCTAAATAACAATGCCCCATGTAAACATGATGGGACTGTTCTAATATCAACTGTGTTCTGTTATCTTTGCCAGGACCCTACTGCCTGTGTATATGATGTTACTTTAATAAATAAATCATACGAACTGTAAACTTTTTCATAAATCGTAAAAACACTGCAGACGCGGGGAGGTTATCAGTCGTGTATATAAACTTGTGATACACCATGGTTGTTTTCACGTGTCTCCAGCAGACTGTATCATGAGCATGTGTTTATGAATCACTATCAAATAGTGATGATACCAGGTGTTCGCGAAAAGGTGGGCGTACCCTGCCCCGCCGGTGGCACCCGTCACAAACACACGAAAAGGCAAGTCAATTGTTCACCTGAACAATATGTAACTCTTTACTGTACATTGTCATATAAGATCTTGTGGTTGTATATCATTGTATAACTTTCAAGGATATATCTTATAATTGTTAGGATATATCGCCTTGCTAATGTAACGTGTATCTTCTAATACATGCCACGTATATCATCTGTGCATTGTCATGTTTATCATCTGAGAAATGACATGTATATCACCCAATAAGGGCCATGTATATCTCCTAACAATTGTCACGTATATCATCTGACAATTGTCATGTATATCATCTGATAATTGCCATGTATATCATCTGAAACTTGTAATGATTATTATGTGAAAATTGTCATGTATATCATCAGATAATCGTGATGTATATATTTATTTCGCCGTGTATATCATCTTGGTTGGCCATGTATATCAGTAACTGAGTTATGTATATCTGATAATGATTGTCACGTATATTATTTGATAATTTGTTGATATTTATCACATATATCATCTGATAATTAGTACGTATATAATTTAATATCAGTCATGTATATCGTCTGAACTGGGTAAGATGGACCAGATGTATGTTGTGAATATCATCGTTTGATTCTCATGTATATCATATTTAGGAAACCAAGTGAAATGTTGCATGGTGTCAATGATAGACCAATCTTGGCGAGCTCCGTAAACAGTAACTATATACGCTGTATACCAACACATCTTAGAGCTTAAAACGTCATATTCTGTTCACCACCGAAGGCCCAATTGTCTATGATAAACACGATAGAGATGGACATATTTTCTCCAACGTGTTTCAACCTTTTTCATCCCCTTGTTCCGTTTCAACGTGTGAACATTGCAGAATCTCGAGTGAGCTATTATCCCCCATCTGGACCTCATATTGCATTGAGCCGACTCCCCATCTTCTCGTCCCCAACAAGCTCAGGACCTGCAACTACTACTGGAAACCCTTTAGGCTGTCGTCCTGCTGGGACCCAGGTTGTGCTGAACAAACACGTAAATAAAACCAATTGGTGTGGAATTTCATTTTATTTGTTTGGGATTATACTGTTGGGCCTGATGCGGTCCTCACTGCGGTAACGCTCGACAGTCGGAGCACCACAGCAAGTGGTTGTGGTATTCACATTCAAAATTTGGAGGATTCGTTTGGAAATTATCGTTTACGAAATTTGTTGAGGGTGAAAATCCATTCGTATGAGCTGATATTTCTGCAGTGTATTTTCTCCATAATACTGTGAGCACCTTTGCTATTGTGAATGAATTTGTCAAAGGAGATGGTATCAATTATAAAATTAAAATTCTGAAAATAAATATTCGAAGAATAGCACTTCTGATGGTGACGATTGTCAATTTTTGGGTATTGATCTAATATAATTATTTCAGAATAAACCGCGATGCAACATTGTAGATCTAAATTTCTACTTCGGTACTGTCAGTCATAACGCTTAACAGTTGTGATTCCGATTTTTTGGAAAAAGGTCGTAAATTTATTTATAAAACTCGCATCTGTTGCCCATAATTTAGAACGGTTGTTTTTTGGTGCTCATACGGGGCGAGAAAACACCTGACACACCAAGCTCATACGGGACTTTGCACCAAGTACCTGAGGTGAAACACATCCATGACACGGGAGCACTACATTGTGACGAGGATAAAACAGAGAACATTGAACACAAGGAGCCACCATATTGAATTGGAAACATACGAAGTCAATCACCCTGTTAAACCGTTGTTTCGTACGTTGAGTACAGCTATTTCAGCCATTGTTTCGCATGATTATATGGATACAAATGATTCCAAAGCGATTGTTGTGTGTGTTTTCTGACGATGAATCTGGTAATGGATTTTGTGGGTTACCGTTTGAATGTAAATTATAACGGTTAGTGAAGGTCCCCTCCGAAAATAAACAGTAATTCCAGCCGAGCGATTCATAACGTTATTGTCGCGTTGAGGCAGATGAATAAAGACCTCTTTAATTTAATATGCAAGACTGCTTAGAGTTGATGTGATTTCCTCCCCTTGCAACGGCCCCTACACAAGTACGCCAGGTAAACATCGCACACAATTACGATATGTTTGGTATTTGAGCGAATATCAAATCTCAGCCCGCATCGAACAACAGAGGAAGAATTAAAAGCTCTCAGTTGCCGCCGAGGTATTAAATCGCTAACGGATTATCCATTAAAATTTCATTCCTCGTCGCGGGAAGCAAGTTTACCTTTGTAATAGCGCTCCCCTTGAGACCTGACGGCTTTGGAATCTCGTGCGTGTATGCGTCACGTGACTGTCCTCAGAGACCTTCCATTTTATTTCAAAACCTAAAGCATGTTTACTCAGAAAATGGAGCCGAGACTAACTTAGTTTAGGTTTCAAAGCCAAATTGTTCCAACCATTCTGCAAACCTTTCTATGGGGCATTTATGGCGGTAGATTGACATAGCTCTTACCCATTTGTTTCAAACGAATACGGGATAGAAAAGGACGGAGGGCATGGCGGACGCGCAAGGACATTGTCGCGAGCTTCAAACGTTTAGTCGCGAAGAAGGGAGATAATTGAAGTCAAATGAGATAAAACATTGTACATGTACTGGCTTTGTGCTTTCAACTGCAGTCAACATGGGGCTTAACTGGATGAGTAGTTACGTGGTCTGCGTAGACAGTTCGTACGCAGTACCGGGTACGTGTACCCTTTCACCCCGGCCGTTATTCGAGCCACGCGCTTGGGTAAACAGTTTTAGGACTGTGTTAAGCTTAAACGAGCGACTGAAGTTTTCCAGCATAAATTAGGGACTTCTTTACATCTAGGTTACAGCTAAGGGTCGTAGGGTCTTACGAAGTTCATCTTAAATATACCTCCCACACGGTGGCAGATGATGGCAGACATTGAACAAAATACACACAGACAGAGGACAGACATTATGCTTGTCACGAAAAATGACGAATTATGTACAAATTTAAATTATGCTTCAATATTATGTAAAATCAACATCTGTTTTACCAAATGTACATTTAGTCCGGATATCTCGAAGGTCGAGCTACACTGTGTCCATGGCACATTAGGGGAAGCCTTCCCTCGAGATGCATTGATCCTTAATACACACGAGACATGTTGTTTGAGTGAAACGTAGCGCTTCCGCACACGCGTCGCTGTCCAGTCGTTTTTCCCAGAATTCAGTGTACAGGAAGTTGCGTCATCCAATTGCCCGTATGTGGACAGCCATTAATCACAATTCAGCACACATTTCCAAGCCATGTCTACACGTGCCACAGTCATCTCGGACACTCTCTAATAGTTCTGTACCGTCCCAGTACTTTAAGGTTTGACCCGTGATGTGTTTGCGCATCTTCACTGCGCACGGCAAATTCACTGTCACCATGCTTCAGACATTTCCGGGTGATGGTGACTGAGGGACTGGGAAAGAGACTGGCTGAAAGGAGTCCCAGGAATTGAGCGCGGAATAAACGAACCGTCATGTCCGTGAAGCGGCATTGGCTCGGGTGTGGATGCTGGCGGAAGGATATCTCCAGGTAGAAACTGACCCTCCTGTCCCAACCCTGAAAATAAATAACATCTTTGTTAAAACATATTCACATATTTCTTGTGAAAAAAAACCAAAAACAATGTACAGCATCTCATCTTAAATCGGACATAAAAATAAGGAAAGACATATTTCGTATAATGAACAAATATTTCCGACTGGCTTCAAAGCTTCATATTCCAAATTTGGTAACGCCTAATTTGAGATATGCATCAGCAGATAAGCCTGGTCATAAATGTCTCTTCCACACTATCATGGCTTGACAATTATTTGCGGTGATACGATGAGTATGTATCGTTATCGGCGACGTGTTTCACGACACCCAAACACAAACGTGGCATCCAAACAAACATCCACAGATTTATGGTAGATTCCTAAAAAACTAGACCCGTGAAGATCAGGGGTAGACTAGGTCTTCAGCAAACCAAGCTTGCCGTAAAAGGCGACTAACGGGATCGGGTGGACAGGCTCGCTGACTTGGTTGACGTCATCGTATCTCAATTGCATGGATCGATGTTCATGATGTCAATCACTGGATTGTCTGGTCCAGACTCGTTTATTTACAGACCGCCGCCATATAGCTGCAATATCGCGGAGTGCGGCGTTAGTTAAACAACAAACAAACAAACAAACAAACCTAAACAAACTAGGGACATGTCCAGTAATTCAAGTGTTTTAACGTCTGATTATATCAAGAGGAAAACACAGAGGAAATGTACGACAGAGCCATTTAAGGAACCTATTAAGTTTTGTTTGGGTCGTTTGTTTATCATCATTTCACTTCAAAAATCTTAGAGCCGTCAACACCCATTGAAGGGACATGGGCAAAATGCTAGTATTTTCCTGAAGATAAATTCCGGTGACAGTTTGGGCGTCATATAAACCATGAGCTAGAGATTGCTGGGAGTTTACAATCCTAAAGCACTTTGGGAACGCTGCGTAGACAGTTGAAACAACCAACGAAGTGGTCGTTTTTTGTACCAACGGAATGCAGTGGTGACTTGTAGCGATAAGATCTTTCCTAGCGTCTTCGAAACCTCCTCTCCTGCACGCTGTGGCCATATGCGTCTAATTAGGCAACGATAAACCGTTCTGGAGAAATCAAAGGGTCGTGATTTAGTCAAAGAAAGGCCAAGTCACAACAAATCTAGTACCGCTTTGTTGAATATTTCGCTGCTCGGTGCATGGAGAAGGTATATCTAACACATGCCTTGAGATTCTAGGTTGTCAGAACTCAAAAACGGTCTGGGGAGAGGGTCATAAAAATCGTTTATGGCATGGAATGCACGGATTTGGATAAAGATGCGGGTAAAGTATTGAGAACTTCCGCGCACGCTGCCTTCAAGGCACACGCACATGCTCAAACGGACATTTATCAAGTTTAAAGCCGGTATCTAGATGCATGGCGTGAAGAACACGAACATTGGTGAAAAGTTTGGCTGATTCTCATGTTAAACATTCTCTTTCTGGCATTTTATGGACCTTCCGAGACACAGGAGACAAACAATGGCCCCCTTCAAACTTGCTGGAACCAGAACCTCTCTGCCTCTTTTGACATAAATGGCCAGTGTATGGCCATAAAACTCAGCCACTGGGCTTCAAACGAGATGGAACGATATGAAGGCAGCTAAAAGAACAGGAGGGGCGATTTAGGTAATCGTGAAGTCGAATGAAGGCAAGAAAAATACCTCATCTCAAGACAGGAGGATTTAAGGTTTCCGGAAAGGCACTTTTGGTCATATCTATCGGCATACGTTGGGTCTTAGATACAATTGGAAATGGTAAAATGTTCCTTTTGAAAATTGAAAATGAGCGGTCCCCCGAAAGCCTTCGGTGTCCATGTTGGCATTTTAGTTGAATTGGTAAGCCGAGACTATTCCGAGTTTTAAGAACCTTGAATACAGATCGACTCCGCGCGATTAATATTCCGCCTAATCCGTATAGCAAATGGGAGTTTCTTCAAAACTGATATTGCTTCGCTGCGTCTGTACATTTGTAGAGTACAGTATTACGTTGCCCTGACTGTATGGGTGAACGAAACACCACCCATGCCGGGAATGGGGGGCGAGAGGGGGGAAAATACGTTGATGAGTGAAACATCTCCATCTGACAATCAAACATCGTCGTGAGGAATACTTTCTGTCAGCACGGGTGGAACGAACGTGAGAAGGATGGTGAATGACAGTCGGGCATTCTCTCTGTCGATATAGGTAGGCGACCTGACAACAGCTGTGTCTGTCGGCGTGTGTCACTGCAGTCGTCGTCATGGTTGTCGGGCAGCAGTCGGTGAAGGCGTAAAGCGGAGTGTAACGGTTTGTGTTGGTAACAGGCGTGGTGGCGGGGACGCTGTTTCGGGGAGGCTTATAGTATAGGGAGGAGGGGGGAGGAGAGAATCTCGAGTTAACGTCAGAATGTAATCAATCCAACGTTAGGTTTGTTGAATGAAGCCCAGGATGGTTACACACTGCCTTTTAAAAAGCATCAAATGTAACAAATTATATATTTTGGATTACACGTTTTTGGTTTTAGCCCATTTCGGGATTCACAGAAAGGTAAATATTTCTGGATACCATAAGTAGTAGTATAGTAGTAGTAGTAGTAGTAGCTGTCTTGCTAGCAGAAGTACTATTAAGAAACTGTTGTTTTTTCCTCTGCGACACGTACCAATCCATATAGTGTTTTACGCCGTTCAGTGTCAGATGAACTGAATGGCAGAAGAAAAAGTGGCAGTAGTACATGTAGTCGTTGTTGTAATAACAACAAGAGTGCTATGTAGTAGTGGTCATAGTCGATGTAGTTCTTGACACTATTTTTACACAATGGCCGAAAAGTAGCCCCCTCACATGCCAACAATTATGCATGGCAGGTTGAAAGATCAGGAGTGTGAAAGGCCGGAAGTGCGTTGTGAAGTGTCCAGATAACGCCAAGCGTGACGGAACTATTTTCAAAGAAGACGTGACAAAGTTTGCACAACAAATGGCAGAGGGGCGACTATGGAGCAGACTTGACCCCATCCCGGAAGTAAGCCCGGACCTGCTATCCGTGAAGATCGATAGTCAAACACGTGCTCGGAGTGAACAAAGACGGAGATAGCAACCATTTGAAGCTAAAATGTCGCTGGCAGCCGCCAAGTGCGAGAAATTATTCTCCCTCACGGCCCAGCAAAGCCGGAGTGTTTGGAGTGTTAATTAGGCAGTTGAGAATACTTTTCGAATTACCATATGTCTATTTGACTATGGACATCGTATGTGCCAGAACATGGCCGTCCTCATCTACAAAACAGCATTTCCGATATGTTGAGAAAAATACCACACGACGACCACGACGGGGATGTAGTTCCTGCGTTGTGACAAATCTAAATCTTCCGTTGTTGGGGCGAGGCAATATTAGCGATGACGTCATTATTCCTGTTTGATGGGCAATGTCTTGTTCGTAGGGTTGTAAGCACAAGGTGTCAGTGTTAATAT
This sequence comes from Haliotis rufescens, assembly GCF_023055435.1. Taxonomy (NCBI): domain Eukaryota; kingdom Metazoa; phylum Mollusca; class Gastropoda; order Lepetellida; family Haliotidae; genus Haliotis; species Haliotis rufescens. The sequence continues at coordinate 32,379,947 of NW_025963835.1, forward strand.
GCATTATCTGTCAAATTATTTGCCTTATGCACCAGCATGCACGGCCACGTGCATAGATTGATACCAGAACGTGTTCTTGCCCTCGATGTGTAATAATTATATTTTATACTGTGATTCTTTTCGAAGCAACTGAGATCATTTAAATTGAAACACATTTTTATCATCGCTCGTGGATAAAACACTCCCTATTTAAAGTTTAAATTTAAAAATGATCTGACGGCTTGTTTAATTTTAGAAATATATATTTTAAAGGATTAAACAGTTTCCTTGGCCTTGAGTTAAAACAAAACCAATCGTGTTTCTGTTTCTAATTTCATTCACACAACACGGCAGGTATATTGACGTTCCCAGATATAAGTTTGTAAAAAGGGACAGATGTTACAGAAATGATTGATTGACAGCGTGAACTTGCTGAACAACGTTGTGAATGAAGGCGAGTTTGTCCCTCGCTTCAAGAACGACCTCATCGAACTGGACTAGAAGATATATGTTTACGGGGCACTAAGCCTAGGGTTATTTATTGCATAATTTACGGTGGACACGGATCTTTTAAGAATTATCAGGAGGTCTGAACCCATGTTGGAGGTCACGGAAAGCAATCAGTTGGCCAGCGATCCCCACGGCCGAGACCTCATTCCGTTAGGTACATTCAATACATACAAACAGATGCTTCTGCAAAACACTGAGTATGGAAATATTCACACAATGTTGTTCTCTTTACGAAATTAATTGATTTCCTTCGTTGCCACCAGAGGTCGCTTCACCTACTGCGAGGAGGGCTGCCGATAGGGGGCTCTGAGCGACAGACACAAGTGTAGAACATTTGCGGAATGGAGCGGGCGCCGAAACGAATTTAAAGTCCGCATCGTGGATATATGTTTCCCCGAGCCGTGTGCGCTCTTGGCATGCACGTGCGCAAGTGTCTTACATTTACGCACCTCGTACGCACCCTTTTAAGTTGGCGAAAACACTAAAACGACATTCTGTTTTGAATTATAAGCTGATAAAATCGCACCATGCTTCGTGTTCAGGGGACCGATGGCTTTTTGAAGCGGGGTGAAGTAGGTCTAGGTTAGTGAAAGCTTCTCTTCAGCTGATCATAAGGGTTCTTAAACACGACCTCCTATGTCGTGGCATAATTGAAATGATTATGACCCCTGCGTGTTTCGGTATGCTCATAAATCCAAAACAATGTATTTAAATAAGAAAAGATTCGCCGTTAGCAAAACTATTTTTACTTATAAATCTCCAATAGATCACGTGACTATGGTCCAAGCATGACCATGCTCATCTTTAATTAAGCATGAGTCAAGTTTTTCAAGCAGCTCTTCTGAAGAAAGTTTTCTTTCTTTTATATTTCCGGGCACATCAAGTCAACGGTCCAAAGAATTCTTTTGCATAATCTTTCGATATTAATCTTTCCTTTCCGGCTAGTGATGTCTTTATTTCATGGGTGGCAAGTACCGACCCTGAAGACAACCATTGAGTTGAGCCCTTCGACCATAATCGACAGATAATTATAAAAAGCGCCTGTCAAAACACACTCTCTATACAGCCGGTCTGGAGTCAGCTGGGTGAGGGACATAATCGATTGAGCATAATCCCCCGGGCTTTGGGAAGATAACGGGAAGGGGGAAGGGGGATACTTGGTGATAGATGATCTCCAAGACTCTACGGATAAATTTCCTATAACTCCTTGGAATGGCGGCATTTGCTCAAGCCCCGCTCTCCCTCGCGGCATATCATAACACTCGATCTATGCAATCATCCTTTGTAATTAAAGGCACGGCTCATATTTGTGAGAGAATGGCCGGTAGCACGGGGATTCGCGATATAAATCAGTGGTAGCTCGAACAGGCTACATACTCGTGCCGTTCACAAACTTCTGTGACTTCAAGACTGGAGAACTATTGAACTTGTCCTTTTTGGACTTCCTGCGCTGAAGAGTTCTACTGGGCCTTGGGCGGTCTCGTTTAGTCTATCACAAATCTCGACCAGGAAGGCCTTTCTGGGACTTCTTTTTCACAGACGTAATTAATGACCTAACGAAAAGCAGAACGCTGAGGTTCTGTTGTGAAGGACTTAATTACTATTGAATGTTGAAGAAGGAAGCAAGAGCACAAAGCTTCGATGTCACAGGGAGGAGACCGTTGTCCATATGCTCCACTAGGAGAAGATGGAGAGAGTCTACCGCCACCATGTCCTTAACATTGTAATAGTGTTTGTAAACACACCGCTAGCTTGCATAATAATTGTCAAGTACCACTGAGCTTCTTATTGGATTGCGCAAGTTCTATTAGCATATTGATGGGTGACTAATTACTTTCTTGGTCGGCGATTCTTAACAAGTTACTATCGCAGACTTGTGTTACCAAACACACTTAATTACAACCAGCCCGCCCGGATGCTCAAAGAGTTGATATACCAGGGGTTGACAGGCCGTGGTAGTTATTGAAGCGTTATTAGTTTAAACAGAGGCAAGTCGTTCTACGGGCACAACACTACAAGCAAGAGGTGTTTAGTTGAAGTAATTCGCTATTCTCATAAGCGTGAGTGAGTGAGTTGAGTTTTACGCCGCCTTAAGCAATATTCCAGCAATATCACGGCGGGGACACGGTGCAGGGCTACAATCGTTCAAGGGAATCGAACCCGGGCTAGCGAACGATTTAATCACCAGGCTACCCGACCGTTTGCATTATCATAAAAACAGAAAAAACACAAGATACGAGTGGTGGGGAGCGTGCAAAACCTTGGGAGAAACGGTTCACTGTTTTCTTTTTCAAATTATCTTTAAAAAACACTTGTTCATGTCCAGCCAAACCAGCATCACGTTAACAAAGACACGATTTTGAGTAAAAATATCATGAATGCCGACACAATTATGAATAACAATTCCTTATATATTGAAACATACTTTTAATTTTTCTAAGAATAATGAAGTGATGCATAATATTTTGAAATTATAGTAGAATATTGAATAATGTCAGTGCAGTTGTTTCTCGGCGGGGTTTGTTCTGAAGAGAACACGGAACAGGTATGCCGGGATTATCTCCCTTGAACATACCTGGCGGGGGCATTGACGGATCTAATGTCAGGGGTGGGGTACCTTGCGAGGGGGGCAGAAAACCAATACTGCCGTCTTGACCTTGTCCTAGGAAAAACTCGTTGTAACCTTGGTAACCAGGATAGAATTCCTGTCCATTATCTGAAAATAATAAAAAGAAATTGTATTTTCCGCATATTACCGCATACTAATGTTTCATATCAACATATACAAGTGAATAGGATATTTAGAATTCTTGCTGACTAAGCACAATATATCAAGCTGTAAATATATACGTGTAGAACGTTAACAGTCATCGACAAATCAAATATTTTATGTTTTTATATTAGAAGATTTATGATACCATATCGTGTCATATATCCAAGTTCTTGTAAATGAAGGAAATATGTGATAATTTCAGTCTGTTTCTAATGGAATATATGCAAAACACATTAGTCGAATATATCATATATCTCAGTTACAATCATAAAAACCCCATCAAAATACACAGCATTAGCACCGACAGCATAGGCAATATAAATACATGATCAAAAATCATGGAAATATGTTTTATGAGAGCTTATCAATTTCAATTTACAATTCAATATTAATAGATACTAGATTCGTGAAACCGTTAAAACAGTCGGGAGAACTTGGCACCAGGGCGCAAATACATTAACAATGAAATCCGATGATCCATTATGAAGCACAGTAACGATAGAGTCGCGAGATACGAGGTGAGCGGACAGTCTGTTGCAGCGTCGCTTACACCTTGCCGAAGATGAACGACACAGATGCGCGACCCGTCACTACCATCAGCAAACCATCCCGTTCATATTGAGGCTTGAAGTTCAACAAGATTTAGAATGGATTTAAATACGTGCTTATTGCTATTCATGCCAGTTTTGTGAACAGCCATGTGGTGGTGTTAATCACACGACAGCATATAAAAGTGTATTCAGACACGTGTGCTGGTGTATGTTTAATGTATTCGTATGTAACATATATTTACCACCACCATGATTTCATGCATCATGGTGTTTAATAACTAGCTCGATGATCATACTTAGTACAATATGTGCACGTTTTCATGCATTTCAATAAAATAATTAACATGTGTTTTTACATCATATTCGGTATTTGGATACGTGGGTGTCATAACACATATTATTATTATTATCATTATTATTATCATCATCATCATCATCATCATCATCATCATTATTATTATAATTATTATTATTATTATTATTATGATTATTATCATTATTATTATTATAATTATTATTATTATCATCATTATTATTATTATTACAGATTTAAATTAAAACATTCAGCAAAGAGGGTTTGGGTGATCCTGGCACAGTCAGGCTGGTTAGGCACAAAGTCAGCATGGGTTGCTGATGACCGATTCTACCCCTCATGCGAAGTATAACTATAGGAACTAAGGCCTTGTGAACACTTGATTATAATATGTAAGTAATATTTTTTTTCAGTTAACTGTAAGAAATATATTGTCAACGTAATTCAATATAAGTATAAATAAAATGAAGACATGAAGAACTGATTTTACATGACTGTGTATACTCAATATAATTAATATTATTATTTCAGATTAAAATACAAAATGCAGCAAAGAGCATTAGGGCGATCCTGGCACAGTCAGGCTGGTTAGGCTCATCATCAGCTCAGGGCCCTTGCCCCCTCTACACGCAGCCCAGACAGCGAATGGGGCTTCTCCTAGGAAGCGCTGCCTTGTCAAACCCACCCAGAAATATTCGGAGAATGTGAAGACTCCCCAGACAACCGTGTTATTCCGGACGTTATCGGTCCGGGTGAGATTGTCCGGATTGACGAAATGTCCAGATTAACAAACGTATACTGTAATATCGTTTCATCGCTCCAGTTTTATAGAGTGGTTCCAATCAGTGTTTCTCCATAAAGGGAAGTCCAGATTAACAGTGTCCGGATTACCGGGGTTTCAATGTACAGTGACAGTTACAGATATATACCGTTACCTCTATATCCCTATCTCTGTATTATCAATATATTTTCAGAAACATATCATTTATAAAATTGCAATAAATCCAATACAAGTATACAAATTCCGTTGATGACAAATGCAAATATATTCGTTCACATTAATGCACACAGAAATAATTAATGTAGAGTTCACTGGCTTTGCAGTCATACCGACTCACCCGCCAACTATTAAGTGACGCACAAGCGATGGAGGGATCCAGTGCATGTTTCGTTTCATGGATTCAATTTGTTTCCTTCATGTGAACTTGTTAACTCTATTCCTGTGTGTAGTTCCGGAACTAATAATGTGTTTATATGAGTGATTTTCTATAACTATTCTCCGACATGTGTTGTCGATATACCGACATGTATTAACAAACAACTCACCGAGAGCAGTCCAGCACCCCATGGTCTGATGTGACTAATCACGTTATTATCCTTAGTTTTTGTCAATACATTGTCTTTGATTCTTCATGTGCAAATTAATATTTTGATAACAGCTTGCATATGTAATTCAAAATGAAGTTTAACCATCTGTATTAGTCTCTCATACAGGCCCTGAAACAAATATATCCAATACAGCCCATGCAAGTCTATAATGTTTGGCAAGTCTAGATTACTGCAGTATCAGTATCTAAAAATGAAGAAAGTCTCTGGGCTCCTTTTTATTATATTTTATATCTATAATTAAACAACTGTTTTTTTTCTGTGAAATATATTCATTTCAGAGACTAGGTGTTAGTCTACCATTTGCATATGGGCTTTGCAACAACATGTCTTTATTTACAGGTTAAAAAACAATAATCATATGTGAGATAAAATATGACATAACACCAAATTATTTTGTAACGCCCCGAGCAGTGTTTTTGTACTGACTGATTTAAGGGTTACAGTGGTATATACCCGTTTAAGGGATCGAATCCTGTCCTATTTGCAATATGAATTTAAAGTATGATTAAATGATCCTTTGTATGTAAGGGGGCAAAACCTCTGGAATCCTCCAGGAACAATATTTCAAAATTAGTTTTTTGTTCAATTTTCGTGTTTACTTGTTTATAGTTATGTGAGACATTATTTACATTTATTTAAATAACTGTATTGTTTAAAATTGAGATCTCTGTCTCGTGGAGTAAGGGGGTGGGGGTGGGGGTCTTATCTCTGTGTCTCGTGGGGTAGGGCGTGTACGATCACAGGGTGGATGTGTGTGTATGTGTCGAGGGGAGGGGGGGGGGGGGGGGGGGGGGGGGGTCTCTGTCCCATGGGGTAGAGCGTGAACCAGGTGAGTGGCCCTGGGTGGCCTCCCTGCCTTATAGGGTTGGGTGTGAACAATCACGTTAGGGTGGTCGCCGTCTTCGGAGTGGGGATGCGGGTGGCAAGTATGACAGACTGACAAGTCTGCCTTAACGTCCAGCTGACATTCAGACGGGTGTAAGACAAAGCTAGGAAACTGTTGAAAGCCGGATAATGATAACCATCTCACTGTAGCCGCGCACTCTTGTAGGTGACGTCGCGATGCCGTATCAAGGAAATCACAGCCGATTCAGCGCGATGTAGAATAATAAGCCTTTTATTGTACTAATACTTTTTTAGAGATGAACTGATACCAATGAAGCGTCAAATCTGAATGTTCAATTGCGACAGACCCGCGTGTCTGGGGGCTGTCTCGGGTGGCGGATCAGATGGTTGTGTTCGGTTGGATGGCTAGGTTCAACCTGTTTAATGACGAAGGCGAGCTGTGCTTTGACGAGTAAATTACTGGCACGTAGAAAACATATGGCCTAAAACACGTTCAACCTGTCTATTTACATTACAACAAATATCACACTACAACACTGCAGAAAGATAATTAATGCCTAAAATACTCTGACCTACTTAATATAATTACATCAAACTACCGCTCGCACAGCCTCACGAACGTACCAGCGATATGGGAAACATTGATTTTTGAACAGAAAAATATGTTTGACACTGAGAGCAGATTTGACACATGTTGCGGATCGATTAGTAGGTATACGATTTATGATATACAAGGCTATGTGCCACAATGCCCGAGTGATCCTATTGGGGGCGAGGTGACTTTCTAGCGGAGCATACAACATTCGCCTCGTTCAGTACGCCATAAACCGCGCACAGGCCAGTCAAGTCTCGTGTAATTTATTCAAATGGGCGGAGCTACGCTGCGATAGCCGGTCCGTATCTACATTTGTATACAGCGCACTTCTATGGGGTTAGAATACTGTGGGGTTGAGGTGAGGTTACATCTCCTCGCATTACCGAGGGATGTCATTCAGTGGTTTTGAAGGAACAATTTTTCACACTTCCCGTATTGTATCATTGTAACACGACTATTTGCATATCATTTCCCCAGATATATCATTTTATAATATATAATTTTAATTATTCCCTTGTCAGGTTGGACGAGCATTAAAAAGGGAAATAGGTTTAATCATATATCGCATACTTCCCAGGGAGTTGAGAGTGAAAATCGAGAGCACACTAATCCAATGACGCATTATTATTATTATTATTATTATTATTATTATTATTATTATTATTATTATCATTATTATTAATTATTATTCTTATTATTATTTTAAAATAAACTGCGTTTTTATACAACGGTGTCGTGCATGTGAATGAATGAACATAGTAATTAATTCTCACCAAACAAAGAAACCGGACCGTGTACGACCGTGCGTGGATAAACTGTTTTACTAATTGTTAAACATATCACATATGTAAGCTTGGAAAGTAACACCGAATATCGCGAGATTTCACGCGACCTTCCTCCCAGTGTTGGTGAGTTCGCCTTTCATGTGCGTTCTCTATGCCTATATCTAATCTGGGGATTGTCGTCAAAGCACAGTTTTCTATGATTTATTATCTATAATTTAGGTCTAGGTAAGCCATTTTTTTTGCCCCCTGCTGTCAGATGTGGAATCGCGGACAGATGTTCTCCTCACCGCGCAATAATACGGCGATTTGGGGGCCATTGAAAGCTACATGCGTACGTAATTCTAACCCGTATCCACATTCAGCTTGACTAGGGCGATACTATTGAATATTATCACAAACTGCTTGACAGTAATGTGTCTATCATGTTAATTCTTGACAGAAGAATTTGCTATTTTTTCTTAACAAAAATGCCCTTTTTGAAATTTATGCTACATTAGCACTTAACTCATACATAATACATAAATTCTGTCCTGCCAAATGGTCTTTAACAAGAGAAAGCTCCGAGTCTCCTTTGTAAAACGTCGCTGGAGTGTACTCAACACAAAAGAACCACGAGGAATACATCGATACGATGGAAACTGTGAACACACTGGTACTATAACATTGAAAATTATTATAAACAAATTGTGTGATATTTCAAACGTATTCTTTTTCGTATTTATTCATCCTATTCCCAAATCTATGATATTTTTATGATTATTGTCATATTTCGTAATAATGTATCCTCTTCACAAATCCATGTTTTATACGAAGCTACATGAAGAGTCATTTCGTTAGCTTTTCCCATCTCATTTTCACACCTCCCCGCTCGAGTGCCCTGTGGTGTTTCGATGACAAACCAAAGACCACTCTGCGGCAACTTTCATCGTTTCTCTCAGCGCCGATAAGCACTTATCATTGACGTTATCACGTGACGATGAGAGGTTTGTCAGCTAGATGAGGTTGTTGGGTTCAAAACCAACTGCAGATAACCAGGAACACGGCTACCCTGAACAGCAAGATGCCTGCCTACTGAATTCTTAGTTGGTTTGGTGCTCACAAAAAACATATACAATTATCACCATTTATCATTTATATGGCGAATGTATTTTCGTAACTCATCATGCAACAACCGTAGGAAATCTGTGTATCTGCTACAACTGCCCCGAAGTCAACATATGTTAATAGACAAGATCTATGCCAAATAATAAAACGTGCTTGTTGATTAAATATATCCTGCTGTATTCGGGTATAAGCATGGAATATTATACCCTATATGTTCTCCTCTATTAAAAACATATATATCAAACCATATCGCCGTATTTGTAATATATGACAATTAAACCTATATGGAAACTAATACTAAAGTCTTTGAAATGAGCAATCCTACCCTTCCCTGTGTCGAATTATCACAGTCCCGTACAGACCCTGAAAAACACCACCCGAAAATTCTTCCTAAGCAAGTCTACAATTCTTTGGCAAGTCTAGATTTAAGTCTTTGACGTCTTTAAAGTCTACATTTCTTCAGCTTCAGAAACTGAATAGATTCTTTTGGCTCATTTCTATTACATATTAAAAGAAAATTAAAAAAACCGAAAATGTGAAAATATTGTCATAGTGTATGGAATAATGAGCACATACACACATACCTAACTCCATGCTGTCATGTGTACGGTCGTTGTGTTGTATTTCTAAAGCTGTTGGTCTTCGCACTGCTAGATATTCACAACGATGGGTAATTATGAGAACAGCGTTTCCCACCCGATCACTTATTTCGCACCCCGTTCTCCACTGCAACACCTGTGGCCGTCGAGCGTCGGTGGATAGCATGATCGCCAAGGTGTGACATTCCCGGCATAATTCTATTTGAACTTGTCTAAAGTTTCCCCAAGTTCCCAGTGTGAGACAGCTGATATTGTGCTTCTGGGTTTTGGCTTCGTCACGGATAGTCCTGGACATAATGGCTCGGTCCTCAGTTTCACAGGAGCCGAGACAAGTTCCTCAACACTCGGACATGAACACTCCCGGCATAACCACCTACCGGTCTTAACACTACGCTAACACTATATCATCACTGAAACCAACACTAGATCATCTTTAACACCACACTAAACGAGATCATCCTTAACACTACACTAAACTAGATTATCTTTAACACTATACTAAACTAGATCATCCTTGACACAACACTAACACTATATCCTCACTAAGACCATCTGTAACACCACACTACACTAGGTTAATTTAACACCACACTAAACTAGATCATCCTTGACACTACACTAACACTAGGTCACCCTTAACACAATGACACTACGGGTTGACCTCTAAGGTGTCAGGGAACAGGGGCGAAATCGAAAGGAAAACGAAACCTGCCATATGGGGGTTATACCACCCACCACCCACCCCCTTGGTAGGTGTACCTGAGACGCCATCCTACCCCTTTGGAAAGCCTTGAGGTAATGTCACTAGAACTACCCTAGCTCAAGAGCCCTTGCATCTACCCCCTCCGCCCCTCCCCCTTGATACTGAAGGGGGGATGCATGGGTTGTAAGGTCACCAGAAGCACCCTAGCATAAGTGTCCCTCCTCCCCAAAGTGTGGGGTTAACGTAAGCAGATTTACCCTAGCACAAGTGTCCCTCCTCCCCAAAGTGTGGGGTTAACGTCAGCAGATTTACCCTAGCACAAGTGTCCCTCCTCCCCAAAGTGTGGGGTTAACGTCAGCAGATTTACCCTAGCACAAGTGTCCCTCCTCCCCAAAGTGTGGGGTTAACGTCAGCAGATTTACCCTAGCATAAGTGTCCCTCCTTCCCAAAGTGTGGGGTTAACGTCAGCAGATTTACCCTAGCATAAGTGTCCCTCCTTCTCAAAGTGTGGGGTTAACGTCAGCAGATTTACCCTAGCATAAGTGTCCCTCCTCCCCAAAGTGTGGGGTTAACGTCAGCAGATTTACCCTAGCATAAGTGTCCCTCCTTCCCAAAGTGTGGGGTTAACGTCAGCAGATTTACCCTAGCATAAGTGTCCCTCCTCCCCAAAGTGTGGGGTTAACATCAGCAGATTTACCCTAGCATAAGTGTCCCTCCTCCCCAAAGTGTGGGGTTAACGTCAGCAGATTTACCCTAGCATAAGTGTCCCTCCTTCCCAAAGTGTGGGGTTAACGTCAGCAGATTTACCCTAGCATAAGTGTCCCTCCTCCCCAAAGTGTGGGGTTAACATCAGCAGATTTACCCTAGCACAAGTGTCCCTCCTTCTCAAAGTGTGGGGTTAACGTCAGCAGATTTACCCTAGCACAAGTGTCCCTCCTCCCCAAAGTGTGGGGTTAACGTCAGCAGATTTACCCTATCATAAGTGTCCCTCCTCCCCAAAGTGTGGGGTTAACGTCAGCAGATTTACCCTAGCACAAGTGTCCCTCCTTCTCAAAGTGTGGGGTTAACGTCGACAGATTTACCCTAGCACAAGTGTCCCTCCTTCTCAAAGTGTGGGGTTAACGTCAGCAGATTTACCCTAGCACAAGTGCCCCTCCCCTTGACACACTTAAGTGGGATGGGGTTAATGTCGCTGGAACCACCCTAGCACATGCGCCCTTCCCCTTGATCGGGGGGGGGGGGGGGGGGGGGGGGGGAGTATACTGACACTAGAACTACCTTGCCCATATGTCCCTCCCCACTACAACAAAGCCCGGGGGTAACATCTGCAGATCTACCCTCGCCTAAATGCCCTCCCCTTTCCAATCCCGATGGGGGTGGGGGTGGGATGGGGGTGAGGGGCCGGGGTGGGGGTGGTGGTAATGTCAGCAGATCCACCCGTCCTTCCACATTTGACTCCTAGAATCGGGGTAAAGGTTTAGTCTTTGTCTGCGGCAGTTGGAACCCCTAGGTGCCCCTAACAAGTTAGCCAGGCCCTGTGAAAGACGAGCCACTCTGAACCACATTAATCATAACCTCCCATCCGTGGACAACACGCTGCCGCTTGTCTCTTGTCGGTGCTACACAACACAATGTACAGAAACAAATCACAAATTTGGTGTCAGTGAACTGACTGCCCGCAAGTTGACACCATCTCTTAATGGATGTAGATAAATAACAGCATATCGCCGGGCCCAATATCGGAAACATATTGTGAACCTCAGCCCCGCTGAGAGTCCATTTACACAACACGGAAAACATCCTAATGAAACGATACCATGTCACATCCTAGTCTACGATGAACTCTTAATTCAATTTTATCGCCTAATGGGAAATATAAGATTTCCCGAGAGAATAAAATCCAAACATTCACAGCTACAAAATCGGACTATTCGTTAAATAACAGTATCCATATGTCATCCAAAATTAAACCAACACAGTTCAAAATTCAATTGTATTGATAATATTTGCTCTGGGTCAGCGTGACATTTGAACAAACGATAAAATTCCTAACAATTCTTAAATTCTATTGAGGAAAGTCATGATTTTCCTATAATACAAAGTAACAATGGCGACAATGACCCGGTGCGAAGAGTAAACATCTCCGTGATACAACGGTCCTAGGATAATATGCCACGGGCAATATTTGCCCATCCTATGCCCATGGCTATTAGATTACATAAGCAACTCCAAGTGTCACTTCTACAGGGTCTGACTCAAGAATGCTCATTCCGGAAAGCGCAGTCAATCACGAATGTGATTGGTCAGCCAGTGATCGGTGTCACGGAGTTAAGTGATTGACATTGTTTCATTGGATAACAATTAACACGTTGATCGGGTTATACTGCAATATCATAGTTCTATTTTGAGTTTAGCGATGGTTTAAATTGGTATCAAATTATACTATAGATACTCTTAATATTTGCAAGATATATTCACACATCCCCTACAGTTTCAGATCTTTCAAAGGATCGAAATGGCACATTTACTTTTTTTTCAACCAAATGTACAGATTTCAGTGTCGCCCTTTTAAAAGGCATCTAAATGGCTTTTGTAAAAAACATCAACCCTGTTAAGCTTCGCTGACTCAATACAAGTGTTTTCTTAATGTGTATATTAAGCCGGATTATGATCTCTCTAATTTTTAACACTCATAAAATATGATTTATATACAAAATAAATTTCTAAAATGACGTACCACCTACACCGGTAACAATTTAAGTTAGAAGCCAATCTCTTTCTTTACAAAACTATTTATCGCCATGACGTTAAGGAGGTGTTATCCCTTAGTCCGACTTCACTTAACACAACGTACAAAACAACCTCCATCTGCTGATGTCTGAAAAACCCGACTACCCAAACCTTGGAAATCCCACCATTGATGTTGCTAAGATTAAACGATATTCCCTACCCTGTTGCATCAAACATAATCGTTTTAAATGCAATAAAAGTATAAAAGCATATACCACAACAAGAACGCGATACAGGTGTTATATAACATTTTATCACGTCCTTACTCAGGAATCATTCGGCGAAACGGCGGCTCCTAATTCCAATAAGAATTATGCACTGAATTTGAATATAGTGGATGCATATGATGATACCTATAGAAAGTAAGACCATTCTCCTGAAATCAATGAGGTAATTTTGACAGTATTTTAAAGCTTAACGCGGCACGGTGTTTCGTTCAGTTGCCCACCCGCCAGTCGGGGGAAACGCTAACAGTAATGCCTTCATCACTGCTCGTAAATCATCACTGTCCTCATCCCACATCTTAATCCCATGATGTAAATTTAATTCCTTTTCTCCTTGGCAAATACCCGCGTAAATACCGGTGTGTTTAGAACTGGGGTGTAGTGTAGCCTATGTTCCAGGTGTCGGGCTCTGCTCGTGCCAGCCCCAAGTCGACGCCATTGCTAACCTAACAAATGGTTCACTATAGCCAACCGTCGTTCCGGAACGTTGTGATTAGAATTTTATAGCATACCTCCCCGTCCGAATGTGACGTCATACAGAGAAGGTTGCCGTTCAAGTCGTTGATGGTGGTGAAGCTAGTTCCCATCGCAGTATTGTTATTACTCCATTAAACAGGAAATAGCGAGAGCTTCTCGAGCCTTATAGAAATTATAAGATATTTTTATCAACTCTGACTTGCACAGCTTCAAAGAGAGTTATACCGCCGGGAACAGAGCTTCAACATAGAGCCATTCATAAGTTTGTGATGGGAAAACAGGCCATCCTATGAGTCGTGGTTATAAAAACACTATCTTACAACATCGACAAACATATCAGTTCAAAGCGACAAAAGTATTGCTTTTGCTTCGGTACAATAGCTAGGGTATAGGAATTTGGGAAGGAGACTCACAAGACATTTCTTTACGATCAAACGGAACAGGTAGACGGGGGATAAGATTCGGAGGCCGCCCGAGGACAGAGAGTAGGGGGGTGAGCGTGCGACGGCCCTGGCATACCAGATTGTTAAACAGTCTCTTGGTTATGTTTGATCATCAGGGGAGCATATATCAATCTTTTCCACGGAGGAAAAAAATCCGCATTTATGCACAGATGATGTTTGATCAGGCAAAATGTGAATCTACATCGATAGAATCTCGACGGTGTTGACACAGCGACAGTAGCGCCATGCCGTTATGTAAGGCTTACTTGCCTGTGTATCCTGGTAGCGCAATACCGTTATGTAAGGGCTACTTGACTGTGTGGGTTCATAGCGATGGTATATCACGGGGGACGGAAATTGGCTGTGTACATACCGCTAGTGTTTTGATTGACACCTACCCGTAGTATATATTAGCATATTGTTATATAGATACATGTGCGTGCGTGCGTGCGTGCGTGCGTGTTTGTGAATATGTATGCTCTCAGCAGATATTTGTAGAAACTGGTATATTTTAAAGTATGTATATCTACGTATATTTTATAATGTATTCAGATCATGTAAAAATATAAATGGTGGCTTTCGGGCAAACTTTGGCCAGGTGTATAGACTCTTAAAAAATAAAAAAAATGGAGTTGCAATCAAATGTACATATGACACAAAATTATTATTATTATTATTATTATTATTATTATTATTATTAATATTACATCCTAGACTAGTATAGCGGTGCATATGATTGAAGTTGAAGCGTTGTTGTCATAATATGTTGCTTGGGGTATTTGTTAAACCTCGTTCACCTACCTGATAATGCCGTTGTTTACCAAACCTTGTTTACAATTCCTATTTAGAACGTTGAGATCACAGAACACCTGGGTTTGGATACAATTGAAAATAATTACGTTGGAGGGAGATCGATAACTGATCATTAAGCCCAGAGGAATGGAACGCAGGGTCTCTGACAATCAGCTGGGGGCTGCTGGTCAATATTGCCGCTCTGCTTTTGTTGCATAGTGACGATTATTTCGGTTTTGAAATTTTACCGTGAAGAAAGTCGGCGAGAATAACAACAGCTCCCCACATGACGCTGGCAAAATGCGCCGAAGAATATGTCCTTGATAAAATGTTAGGTTGAATCGTCCATTTCATGCTGGGCGACAACCAGACCACATTGAGATGTTTTCAAAAGACGAACGCTCGGTCTAGTCACTAGCACGCACCTGTATGTGGGGTACACCCCAAATGTCTTCTACCTCTCCCCCTCCCCGGGAGGGTCAGAACGCCTAGGCCCCCCTCCCGCAAACTAACCTTTGTTCCGCCCCTGAGGTGGTATGGTAGTCTTAGCGCCTTGGCGCAATCTAAGCAAGAACCCAACTACCCTACAAAGCCCCCATTGTAAATCTCATACAAAGCATGGGCGGTTGTGCTGGGAAGGCCGTATATTGAAGACGTTGAACGCTCTTACTATGGACAATAAGAAAAACACTGAAATCAGCTTACAAACTAAACACAAAATTGTATCATATATACTAGACTAAGCATCGGATCCTAAATCCAACGCCTCTCCATTGTGCCGCGCGGTGGAATCCGTTCCGAAATTCGTGGTGAGTCTTGTGTCCCCCGTCCCCTAATATCGTCAATGTGCTGGTGTGCGACCCACAGAACGCCCTATCGGCCCTCTCCTTGTTCGTATTGATAGAGATTTGTAAGGACGATGTACCCTCTTGCATTGTCACCCCCAGAACGATAATTGCAGATAACTAAAAGCAATGAGCCCATGATACTGAAACATTCTCCCTAGTATTGCCGTATTCCAACTGTCCATGAAAATCTATCGAATTTATATCGATGTTAGTTTAATAATAAGATATCAATTTATGTATCTTGTATTAAACATATTTTATTGTCGGGAGACCAGTTTTAAAAGTTACGTCGTCTCCAAAACGTATTCTTGTTATGCAGGTAACTATCCTATGCCAGGTTCTTGTGGAAATGGGACGTACATATACATATCCATTCTAAATAAAGACGATTTTTATATCTCCTGTAAATGTCTTTCTTTTGGGTTGAAAAATATCCTATTCTGAATTATTTTATATAATTAATACCTGTATGCGCAAGGAGTTTACCTCTATCAACAGGTAGGCATATCGCACACTGCGTCGACATCCACCCTCTACAATGAATTTTGTTTTCTCCTAACAGGTTTATTTTTTCACGAAGCTTTTTTAATAGCATGAAGATTGTAGGTCTGTTCGAAAAAACTCTAACTTCCCGAGAAACAAAATGAAATGATAAAATATAGATTAACATGTTTAAACAATAGCGGTCTGACTACAGTCACTGACTTGAATTCATCTTTAATAATTCACATTTCCGCAAGGTATGGGGGAAACTTGTGTTTTTCACATAATCGCTTGCGGCACCACCACGAAAAATCAACCTGGAAAGGTTATCATGAATTTTTAATCAAACATATTTATTGCTTGCATACGCATGTTTGATTTACAAAAATAACCTCAACAAACAATGTCATAATATGTCTGATAAAATCATACATTTACGACGTTGAATACAGGTTTAACTATGAAAAAACTATTTCAAACAGTTGCTATAAGTCCGTGGTGACAGTACCAAGTACCAGCCCCGTCCTTATAGGTGTAGTTACAAAATGAGCTGTACACAAAGACATATTTTGTCTTATTTGTGTGACCAAGTAATTGGAAGTATTTATGTTTCATTAAAAAAAATAAAAAGAATATTTTGAATAAAAAACGACAGATGTTATTTGTTTCTGTTTGCAGGGATGTGCATGTCGTATATAGCAAACAATCCTCTAGCCCTAGAACATGAATTAATTGTTACTATTGCAATCATTGGACCAATAGTCGTATTTGCAAAATTATTGCCTTAATAATTAAATAAACGCTTGGAAACAAAATGTTTGTATAAATCTGTTCCAGAACAAGCGTCCGTGAATAGACTAAATGTTTTTCAAGTTCATATTTTGATAGAGAATAATAACGCGTCACTAAGCAACGGTATTAACTATTAATCAGAGCTAACATTAACTGTCATATTTGACAGAACTACTAATATTAGTTATGAATAACTGTTATCTTTGCGTGTATCGTATGCCACAGTTTTGTTGTGTTGATAAATGTCTTTATATTGCGTTCTTTTGCGCGTAAACGAATGCGTGCGGTTCTGTGATCCTGAAGTACTAAAACGTAAGATATTAGTTATACCGAAGACCCATAACTTTCTGAAATCATAAAATTGTCATTTACTTCCTCGAACAGATGCAACCAAGCTTGATGAATATTTCAAAATATTTAAAAATGAAAAGATAAAAATATGCAAATTTTCATTCAGAGCCATTATGAACCAACTCCTTTTATCCAGCAGTAAAACCAAGCGAACTAAAAGAGGCACGTGACCAATCACAGAAAAGATAGAGTTCAAACTTTGTATTTGCAATAAACATGGCTTAAAAGTTTTCATTAGAACTTAATGAAATTATAATGGGTGTTATTTTGAATAGTTTCTTTGAAGCCGTTTCCGCTCTATTGGGGGTGCATCGTTCGAGAAGCCCACCCTGGAGAAAACCTGTGATAAGTGCAGTTTAATACCTTCCTCCCAACATAGTCTCTCATAATAAATTTTAAACAGTCACAAAATATGAATAATGTCGTCATAAACATTGCTTGTTACATAGCCGACTACTTCAACTACATATCCCCCCGACATGTTGGCTGATTTTGGCGAGATACTCCCGAGTTGTAACGCAGTGGGGATTGGGAAGTATTACGTGAACATTTCAATAATTTCGTTGAAATTAGAACAATGTCAAATCCAAGCAACCTCCCATACAGCTCCTCGACAAACACGTGCAGCAATTACACATGAACTTGTGTATTTTCACTCCGAGGTAAATACAATGATACATATGGTAATTAATATCATTTTGTAAATTATAACAGTTGAATGCTTTACGCCTCGTGTCGCTTTCACAATATTTTCTCGGAACGAAATATCGTATGTAAGACATTTTAAGAGAAGGTAATTGAAATCAATATGTTTTCAAAGAAAATACATTTCGTTCCAAGTCGGAAAAGTACTCCCTACAGTTGTAATTTGTTTCTTGTCAAAGGTTTATTAATATTCATACGACCAAAATTGATTTCTATGTAGACTTTTTTTGGAACGCATCTTCAATGCTTTACAAATTTTCAATGGTACTATTAGTCTCGAACTCGCAACAATTCCATGTCCTACGTGAATTTCACTCCGTGATAAAGCCTCAAGAGAATCAAAATAAATGTGAACAATAGTCATGTATTCCTCATATATATTTTTTATTGCCAATGCAGAGTTATTCCAATTTTTGTAGGTAACAACAGCTTTCACAATATGCAATTTTTCAATATCGCAAATATCAGTCTTTTCAACAGGTCCCCCTGTATAAATTCAGCGATATTTCTAGTCATTCTTGGCAACATTTCACAATATACAACATATGCACAATTTCATAAATACACAGAAGTAATATGTACACCACATTAAGTTGGACACAATATGCACTGAAACATTATGCTAAAACATAAACTGGGCACCATCCTGATAAATTCTTCAACATTTCACAGAATGTCTGTTAAATACGCAATAGGAATAAACAACAACTGCTCTCTGTACGGTGAGTCCAGCAGTCACGCATCACATCACATAGGTTTCGTCAGTATAACCACCGTACGCGCCAAATCCCCCCTGATTCCAAACCATTTCGGAATGGTTAGAATATTCGTTATATTCATTATGACTGTATTCCATGGGGTCGAAGTCGGGCTGGACGTACTCAGGGTGGTCGAGGTACATGTAACTATCCATGGAGTCCGGGGGGTGCCTACCTGCCATGTAGCCGAATCCCGGGGCCCCCATCATATCCGGGCTGTCCGCCATGTCCTCGCCGGGACGTAAACGCATGCGCCGCGGGTTACGGAAGAAATGTCGTCGCGCACCCAAGGCGCTCAACTGTTTCATGCGCCGTTCCTTTGACCTCCGGTTCTGGAACCAGACCTGCAAAGCAAAAATGGCAAATTAAAATCTTTGTCTCGTTCTCTACCTGGCGTGTTATACTATACAGACGCCTATGCGTATTCTTTAGTACATACAAAAGCATTTGTATTTTCAAAGATTCAAAGAGGCAACGCAACAATAGCTTTCATAATGTGTTCCCTTCATTTTATATATATATATATATATATATATATATATATATATATATATATATATATATATATATATACTATTTTCAGAATAATTAATAGCTCTTTGAAAATTACAAATGAAAACGGTTTCGACATAATGCAAGGCTAAAGAGTATATTGATATTTTGAATTGAGATATTTTTTCTACAATTTCAATGGCTCAATAATAATTTTCCGACATGTAAACGCATTCAAAAAATCCCGTAGGTAGAATTATGCATGACTGAATAACCTAATGTTAGATCGTTAATGTGTTGTTCGGATAAAAGTACGTCTAAATTGATCGGCGATTCAAGTCACCTTCAGGAAGTGATACAAATGAAGTCACAAAATACATAAGTGTTTTGGGGTCTTAACACATGTTTTGTTAGTGTTATGAAAATCGGTGATGACGGAGAAGCAAATATACAACACGCTTCCAGGGAAATCCACACAAATTAAAACCATGCGTGATGTCGTTCATTTCATCGAACCGTTCACAATCTGTAATACATGGCGAGTCTAACCCTGTGGGTTTCATGCATCAACAAGATGTATTTACATAAGGAAGATATGATTTAACGAATTACTAAAACAAATACAATTGATTTTTCATGTTGATTCAAGGAACGTATGGAGTGAGCTAGGGCAGAGGTAAAATCGACGGTGAAACGTGCCGGGTCTCCTCGTAATACGACCCGCGTTCAGGAGTCTAGGTAGAAGAAGAGTCGGCAGAACAAATGAGACAAAATTAAAGAAAAACAGAATGATCCCTGAGAAAATACACGCCTGTTGTGGCGTTATCCCGGTACTCAAGATTGTCCACTCCACGTCACCGTCTTTGGAAACGTTGTCGTAATCAGCGTGGTGTAACTATCAGAAAACCGCACAACTTTTGTGACAATGCAACAACCAGGTGCACTAGTCAGAGTGAAATGAACTGCCTTGATTGGGCAATATAAAAACTCATGTTAATTTTATCTGGAAAGGATTGTGCAGGAGCCTCTTTGACACAGAGTTAATTATTGAACGCAGTCGTCTTCTTGACATGAACTGACGCATGCAGCAACAGGTGTTTTTGTGACGCCGAACAGATGGCAAAGAACTTGTCATTTGGCTGCAGTATTCGCCATTCTTAACATAAAATGTTAAAATCATCATTTGTTAATTTGGAATTCGGTGTCATAATTACGTGCTGGTTGGTACGACAGACAAATAGATGTTGGATGAACACGAAATATATCCTTGTTCCAAACATTTCTTCAGGTTGATATAAGATATTTAATGTCAAAGACTATTACAGTTAAAGATCTATTGAAAAAAAGAGTTTTTAAAACATGTTAGATAGTCATATAAAGTTCCTATTTACACACAAGAAGTTTTTCAAACCAAAATTGCCAAAGTAGTGAACCACGAAAACAGATTAAACTGCACTTTTAACATATTAAAAATAATTTTAAAAACACATCAAAAGCTCTACCAAATATGTTTCGTTAACGGAGTCCGTATGCATATATTGCAGGCGTTTCAGTCGGACTTTGTAATTACCGTCACACCGGGTTAGGCTGATCCGTCAGTGTAATAATATACTAGCGAGAGTTGGATCGCTTGGCTAGTCTCACGCTTGGACAGACACACAGTGCATGAATGATCGTTTGTGAATAATATAATATAAAGACCTATTTCAAAGCTATTCGATCTAAATGTCCATAAAAGTCTCAACAATGCAACTATAAAACTTCTCACATCAATTGACCATAATCTTGTCGGCATCCCCGTGCCGTTTGTTCGAATATCAACTAGGTAACAATGGAAGCCGATATTCTCACATCGTCTTCCACTATTATTATCTTTCGACCCCCTGTTCCTTTCTCGCCCTACCCTCTCGTCCCCTCCTCGACAAACCGTGTCCCCTCTCCACACCTACTCGTCCCTACCCCTTTCCCTCTCGCCCGATCTTGACCACACATCTGCCCCTCAACAATTGTCCCTCCACCCTAAGACACTGACCCCCAAAAGACTCATTGACAAAGAACCCGTCATCTTTCTTATCACTGACCGTCAATGCTACCTTTCAATTCAGTCGAAAAACCCCGACCCGAGTAATTTAGATTGTAGTGGTTCCATGGCCCCTGTCTTCAAAGCGTATTAGTTATAACACGGGGATATAGATCCATGGATATATGTTCCGATTCCAAGATAACTGAAAATTTCAGGGTAATTTTCCCATCTCTCATTCCACCCCTGGGACAAGAACACGTCGGCCTGCTGGTTCGCCAAATTGCCTCTCTGGAACTGTGCAAGATGAACTGACTCCTAATTACACGTAAAGGGCAGGCGCAGACTTCACGGTTTGGTGAAGGAATGTTCTCCCAATGTAATTACAGTTCGACCAAGTTGAAGCATTGCAGATAATGTATATGTTGCAGCAAAGTCAGGCTTTCTGATGACTCTACAGCTGTAGATGTCCCCAGCCACCACGACCACGAAACTGAGACAGGACTCGCAGGCTTATCACAGGGAAGACAGGAGAGGAGACAGTTTAACGGGGATTGTAATATCCAAAGTCTATCATTACACCGTTACCCGGTGTCACCTAGGCCGACCCTTTCACACACAACTACTGCCAATTACAGGTCCTTTCAACAGTTAAACTGCTGAATTGCCCTGTACAAAACAGTTGACTTCCCATTCAGATCGTTTTCAATCACTACATTACCAAAGTCTATTCATGCCGGCAATCAGAGATGACTACAGATTGGTCCAAGACAAGGGTGAAGCATAACAACTGATCTGAACTCGGTACCCGGAATCTGTCGATCCTGCTCACGTAGCATCCGTGATTCCAAATCTTTTGTAATACCTCTGAATTGAATGTTTATGGGAGTGAAAATTAGCAGCCCTATGTTTACGAACCCTGTATGTCATAACCAGGTATTACCGTGCCACGCCGGCATACATGCTCACCGGGCCGTGTAATGAAGACAGGTTTAAATATCAAATAAATGTAATTCTTAGACAAAAGCCTTTCTGAAGATGAGAGGAAAGGGTTTATCAGAGCAGCTATTGGTGTCTATTTGGATAATGACAGTTATCCTGCGATTCCCGATCAATTATTGAGTTCCCCCACCCACGACATGCTTCCAACTACATCTTTAAAGTGTCATGCCACTCCGTCACGTGTGGAATGAGCTCCCGACTGGAGCGTCAATTCACAATACAAATTTGCCTTTTCTTTGCAGTCATCTCGAGTTACAAACATGTAACACTGACCAGCACTTTCCTAGGGGCCATGTTGGCTCGGTTTCATAGCCGAGACCTGTTTCGACAGCGTTAATCCCAAGAATAACATATTTACACTCTCTCAGCCCATTGTCGCAGTTTCCCAGATAGAATTTCCTTGCGATTCTCTCTGCGAGAGAGAGCAGCTGAATTGGCATAGGCCATGAGCCAAACCCGCGATTGTCATCCTGCTGCCATTGTTGCTCGTTCAGCTTTCTACAGTTGAAGAAAAGGGGGAAAGGGTCTCCCTTCACCACGGAACGCTCCCTAGGGCGATTCTACAAGAACAAACCCCCGCCAGTGCGTGTGTGAGTTGAGGTTATAGAATGGCTCCACCACGGAATTATTTCTGCCTGGATATGCCTTGGGGGTATTTGTTCAGCAAGCTACCCACTACGAACCCCTCTTGCCAGCCCTTGTCTTAAATCAGGCCTACACTAGGCGACAGTTGCAGCGCTTGGCAAGGTATTAAACGGCTAATCAGTAAAATTAACGCTCATCCCCCCTGTCGCATCCCCTTCTCCCTGCCCCCTCCCGGGTTAGGCTTAAAACTAGCAGTAGGGTAGCAGAATCAAGCGATAAAAGTTGGTTTAAGAATCATAAATCGTATTGAAGACCTTTTAACATTATGAGCTGCTCAGAAACGATTGCTTTGATCTCAACAATCCCGTAGTGTTAATTCCCCGCTAGCAAATAATATCCTCTGTCTTTAATAGGTGATACGTTTTAGTTGTTTAAAACAAATATCAGGACAACAGCATGATTATATCGAATATCAATACGCTGTGAAATGGGGTTTAAGACAGATATCAATACAGATTTAACACTGGGGTTTAAGCATGAACTATAGGGCATCATTGGGGCATTGCTATATACCGCCTAATGGAAGAGGGATAATGGTTCAACATTGCCATATACCCTTTCTGAAGGGTATATAACTGTTATATGATCAGTGATCTTTACAATCAATGCCTTTCATGAAACATTACCATTATATCTACTTTTTATTATCATTAAGTTCGTTATTGACAATATTTCGTGAAATTAAATATTGACAATAATAAAAAGGCCTTTGAGAATAGATAAGTCAACAATTGTATCATTCTGAGAAACAAATTTTTTGGCACTGTTGATTAGCATATCATTTTCTGGGGGAGTGTATTATGTTTGAGTGATTGACATTTAAAAAGATTTCGCACAAAAACTATTAATTCATTTGTGAAATTAATTAAATTCCTATTCCATATAGGGGAGTTGATCATGTTAAACAAGGTGGATTAGGACGGAGGTGTGATCCGCGCCAGTGAGTTAAGGCAGATACACTCCCCGCGGTAGGTGGCGGGGGACTAGTATGTGGCAGGCTGCGGCTGCTGCTCCAGCAGGAGGGGGTCTTTGAATGTACCCCCGTGATGGAGAGAACCATTTCGCTTCCTCTTTGTACATCAAAGCTTCAAATTGAAAACGACACATAACAAAGATAGCCCCTCACCACCGCCACTGTTCTCAGCCCGGAGTAGTCTAACTCAAGATCCAGTTGTTTAAAGTGCGATGTGAAGGTACATTATTTGTCGAGATCGTGTGTGGCAGTCTGGCTCGGTTTTCGGGGTCGTTTTACCCCTGTCTTCGCATCTCGCACCCCCTGTCGGGGACCACAATGGCCCCTGGGGAGACTCCGGGAGGAGGGGTGGGGTTTCTAAATGTGCCAATAGACCTCAACTCGGTGGGGGACATTTTCAGTGCACGGGTCGGCAATAGATGTCTCTTGCATCTTTCTGTTAAGTCTTTGCATCCTTGGAAACAAACTTGTTACCCCTATATAACTACATCCAAAAATGCCCTCTTCAATTTCATTTCCGCCCTGCGTAACATTCTCAAAATTCAAAAAGGTTCATCGTCTTTTCGAGATATCATATTTATTACCTGTCACGTTTTCTTGTTTATTTTGTGTCTGGACGTGTAAAGCCGATGTGTAAAATAGTAATAAAATTAACATATTTACCAAATACACATTTTACGAACATAAATCCACAATGTTTAATTCTCAATTTCGATCTTAAACTAAATTAACGCGATGTATCGTTAATTTTAATCCGAAAGGAGTTCTTTTTTTCCATAAAGGGACCTTCCTTGTTCGCTGATACATTCCAAATGGCTGCAAACAGCACTTCGTTATACTAAGGAGTGCCTCTACCGACGAAACTTCTCCACCTCTGTATTTATGTTATGGTTTCGTATCCGAAAAGGTGAAACCTTATTCGCATCTTGCAGCCGTGGTTAGGAGAACCATTGCATGCGTGAAAGGCTAGCAACGCTAGGCGTAGGATTACAAAACAAAGACAAGTGGGAGACCCATGATTCTAGGCCCTTCTCTTTGAGGAGGGCTGAGATCAAAGCTGGAAGGAATATATCTGGCGATAACACCGTGAGAGCGGTGACAGGGGATGAGGAGGGGGAGCAGGAGGGAGCGTTCGAGTTGAAAAGGTGAGGAAATCCCGAGAACAAGGGGCAAAGTAGTTCCAGCGGAAGAATAAAAGTATCTGAAGATGTGTGACGCTTCAAAGAGAAAGTTGACCCTGTTTCACATGGTAAAGTGTTCAGATGGGATTTGTACACATGTCCTACCGGTAAGATTGGGAAATAGTCAAGCCTCTTGACGTTGCTCCGCCGTGACCTACTTTGGCAAAATGGGTCAGTGTTGACGTTTTTTGTTCCGCTGGTAAGCTGATGTTTGATGTTATGGCTAGCTAAATCAAGATATCAAATTACCCCGAAATGAAAACGTTCTTTAAAGTATGGAGCTCAGTTTGATTTTTTTACCCACTTTTATTTATTTTTTACACGGTATGAGAACGCTGACGTCACGAACCAGACATTGTAGTTATCATACACGGAATATTCAAATGGCGATCTTAGGGGAAATGCAAAAATTCCCCTTCCCCCTCCCGTCTCAGATCTGGAGGATTAACTAACTGCCTTGACGGATCAGGGTCCCGCTCACAAACGCCAGCTAAAGACACATTCATATTCAGTACGACAGACGCTCACCGGCGTCGAGTAAGCGGACTCAGATGCTGGGAATTAAGTGTCCTAAATGCTTCAGTTACTGGTGAAATGAGAACTAGAGACCCTGGGGACCAAACCGCGCGGTCTCAGCTTCCACGCGAGTGGGACCAGTAGCGTTAGAAAACCATTTATTAACGATCTCGCAGCTCTGGCCGAACCGTCGGCAAACGTTGTGGCAATGTTATGCCTGGAAACCAAATCAGCCGGCCATTACGCTTCAAACTTGCCAATTCTGTTACCTACGTGTTTGTAGTTTGTTGACGAACGGCAATTCTATTATGGAGGTTCTGTCGTCGCCTTTCAAAGGGGAATGGCTGTAATTGATAGACAAATGCGCACGCGTACGGCGATTTACTCCTCTACGCCGGAAAACGCTCCGCCTAAGTAGTTCTGTGTTGGTAATTTCTCCACACAAGAGAAATCAACTGCTTTTTAATTGCGAATTGCCTTAAAGAGACTGACACACTGTTCTACTCAGAAAACATAGGCAGTCCGTTCGATTGTGCATGAGATAACACTCGTCCGGTCCAGCCAATCAATACTCTATCACCACTTCAAACAACGTTCTGATTGGAAATATGCAAATGAGGCTCTGCTCTTTAAGAAGTGTTAAAACGAAAATAGAAAAGGAAAGAGCTTTAAGGTTTTAAGACACCTTGGCGGCATCTCAATTTAAAACAGTCTTTGGACATTACTGAAGTTCACCTATTCGAAACCAGGATAATTGCTGTTAGAAAATCTGAGAAAAAGATACTAATGCGAAAGTTTTTTGGTCTCAACCGCTTCAAATCCAATTCTCGTGTTTGAGTTATAAATAAAATTGACATCAAGTACAGCACCATTTATACTGGAAATTATGTGTTGAACAATCCGCAAACATCTGACAACCACTCGTTAAGGTCATTCGTTGATAAAGGAGAAAGACATGGTATTATTTCAAAATATATGAATAATTTTCACATTTGGACACGCTGCAAGATGTTCATCAGAAACCTTAGCAATGAAAATATCATGATTAATACGGAAAACAATGGTGACTGACATGATGGCAAGTCACAACCGGATCTGGAAACCGAATAAGACACGGTCTTGTAAACAGGCCGTTAGTGGAGAGGGGAGAGCAAGAAATGGCGGGAAAGGTCAAAGATGTCGTCTGTTCGGCACGCTCAAGTCTCATGTTGCATAGCCAATGATGGATCCTGTATCTAGCCTTTGTCCGGGAGGTAGCCACGGGAATCGTGTTCTAACACATTTTCTAAAAAATATTTTTGTTCAATGACCCCTCAAGAGAATTTAAGGCGACATCGAACTGAGGTAATTTGAAAAACAAAGATGGCGGCCGCCTACAAGCAGATATGCTCCGATGGACTTTCCGTCTTTCATCATGCGATATGACGATTGGAGAACAGCGACTGCGATGGAATAATAGAAGAACTTGAAAATATTATTCAGGAAAATATTTCAAAGTCAGTGAAATTTACATGATGATGCATTCTGCTCATTTCCATGACACCAAGTTCAATTGAAGCTGAAAAAATTGTATATTTTTCTAATTGCATTTATATTGCATTAATTATAGTTTCCTCCGCTAAGGCTGATCTGGCCACTTTAATGAAATCTCTTGAATAGGTTCAGTTCCATCAATATTTTACCTTATCCCGTTCCCGCCCTTCAAACCCTCGACTCAAAAGAGAAAACATTGATTTATTTGAAGGCCAAAAGGTCAAAAACGTCAATTCTTGTTTCT
Source organism: Haliotis rufescens (assembly GCF_023055435.1). Classification (NCBI taxonomy): domain Eukaryota; kingdom Metazoa; phylum Mollusca; class Gastropoda; order Lepetellida; family Haliotidae; genus Haliotis; species Haliotis rufescens. The sequence goes on from NW_025963835.1 coordinate 32,407,363, forward strand.
CCACAGAAGAAAAAACACGACTATTTGAAAGAAACCCCTCTAGCGGTGACCAGCGCGATCAGAGAGAAGACACATAAATGCGATTTCCCTCCCAAGGGCATATGGGGATCGAACCCGTACGAGACCGACAGTCTCACGTCAGCTCTGCTCGACCGCCGCAGGGTAGAAGCTAATGGAATCTCTACAATTCTCTGGGAAGGGGGGATAACTCAACTATGTTCGTGATTTGCTGTTTAAACGACTCATTATTTTGGAATCTGTGTCAGCGCTAAAGTATTAGACTGGAAATGAGTTTGTAACTGAAGCAGAACAGACAAGAACTAGATTTCTGTAAAACTTTCACATAACCTGCCCAGCAACTTAACATCAGATATCTTCGAGTGACGTACACAAGCTAAAACCAAAGGACTTTATTCTAAAGGGCAAAAGATGAGAAAATATTTTATTTGCAAATTAGCAATTTCGACATGGAATGTCAGCTACTTTTTCCATGACAGACTGTCCGGTCAAAGGGGTGTCATTCGTTTCAGTGTTGCCATGGCGACAATAGTATGACCGTTGTCTCGAGGGGAATAATTCGATTTTTCGCTGGATGGTTCCAACAGTCGAGTTCGTCCGTCCCGCTTACAAGGCAACAGACATGCATTGTCCCTTCATTAGCAAACACACGGGGCTCTCTCAATGACAAACTCCAGCTAACAATACATTCATGAAGTGAAGGATCCCCATGTGACGTTCACCAGTAGGACAGGATCGGGGGAGTCCATACCCCATTTATCGTTGAATAACTTTTACCAGTTCGACCCTTCACACAGCACAGTCACCCTGTCAGCCCATGCAATTCGGAACCAGACTACAGCTTCAAACCAAGAGCAATATATTTGATCTTAAATATATCCTGTGATACATCAGTTTTATTTCATTTTTTTTATTCCAAACAATGTTACATTCACAATGACAGTTTAAAAAAATATAATTTGACTTTTAAAAAGAATTCTTATATGATAAACAACATATTTGAACGTCGGACATCGTTACTACAAACACCGCGCATTCGCTGACCCGAGTTGTGACAATACGACGGCAGTACAAGCAATTCGTGCTTTTCATGAAAATACTTGAAATTCTCCTCCTAAAAAGTTGAATGCGTCAAGAAAAGATCCCTTTCTCAACACCCCAGTTGCAACTGTGACAAGATGTGGAGCTACCCAACACCCTCGCGAACTGTCAACGGCGGATTGCCGGTATTTTAATACCCCTGGTGGAGTAAGCGACACCCTGTATTGGACATCTCTATATCACACAGGGATGCGAATCCGCTAAACGATTCTGTAACGCCGTATACTTACGACAAAAGATGGAGGGCTGAGAGTGAATCGCTTCGACCAGAGACCACATCCCTTTTCATCAAGTCATGCACAAACGTTGGAAGAGACCGGAGCTCTACCACAGCTGTGACTACGAGACTGGCAGGATTATAACACGTTTCCGCTGTGCAGTAGGAAAGGTTTACAGAAACCAAACTCTGTTTAAAAATGTTGAAGCGTGTGTTAGTGTTGAGGGCTTTGAAGCAAGAGCGGAGCTTGTGAGCCAGGGATGCGAGACAATGACCAGAGGCAATTTGATAGGAAATATACAACAGCCTTTGGGTCCATATGTCACACTCGCCTCGTGCACGAGAGTCGGCACGGACCTCGCGTAACGCACGTGCAAGGCGTGAAGTTACGTTGACGCCGGTTGTAGTGCAAACCCGTGCATGCCTATCCAGTGTTGGGAATTTTGCCGTAAAACAACACAAGCATATTCGCACACATTCTAAAAAGGACATCAAAGGGCCAAGACGGGAATACACGATGTTTCAATCGCCGTTCCGAGTCGTTCGGAAGAGCAGGTCTGATTTATAACGCACAGTATTCCTCTGCTCTGGTCGTATGTACCTGGCAAACTAAATGTATATGTTTCTGCATATACCCATGTGGTATGTGGAAATTGCAGACGGCCATACAACCTTGCCCTGAGACGGCGTTGAAACGGCGTTTTCCGCATACACATGCCGTAAAGGGGTCTAGATGTCGTAAACATGTTCGATGTTTCACATGGAGGTATGCAGGGGCAATGGTGGCATGATTTCGGTGCGTCAAACTGGTTGATTGGTTTTCTATTTGCCATAATGACATCCACAACGACAGGAACTATTTTTTTTCAAAATCATTGCGTGAAACATTTCAGTTCTGTTGCATTCAGAACTGTTTCCATAATACATAGAAATAATTCATGGAATTATAAAACGGACGTGGTCTATTTTAAAGGAGATATTTCATTAGGTCCTGGCATCATTAACGTCAGTGATAACTCCGTAAGCAATTAATAAATCTGCCAAAGTATTTGAAACACAAAAGATGTAATCAGGCATGACCGTGAACGCTTCAGTCAGATTCACATTCAAAATACTTTCACATTTAACCCAACAAAAGAATCCCAGTGAATAATTTAAAAAATCACTACTCCTTGAAATCCTATTCTGCAGTGAATACAATAAACTTCTAGTTAATATTTCAATAAATAAAATTGGCTGTACAAGCATTAAACAAACGATTGCCACACCTCGTCTGATCCCGGGGTGACCCCGTACGACTTGCGCTGGGAGAAGAATAGAAATCATATCGTTTATTCAACCCATGGTAACTTCGCTACATTAAAAATGTACGTTAATAGGCATGCGTTTGAATCTTCAGCTCTGGGCATCTTGTTATAAACTATATTGTACAATACTGGACGCTGTACTTTACGAATGTGAATTAATGACCTTTATAAACCAGAACCTTCATTAGTGAGGGTATATTCATTTTGCAAAAATCCATATCGAAAATATATATTCGTTTAGAAAATACTATCGGGTGAAAAGGACATGATTTCTACAGAACATCGAGGTGAACAAATCAGACCCGAAAGAAAACTTGATAAGATACTGTTCACTTCGCTCTGGACGGCTCTGATCGAAATTCGAAAACTTCCAATTCAAATCAATTAAAGTTTGACACCATCAGCGCCAGAATCGATGTCGGAAATAGCCGCGCATGCGCAAATCAATGCACGTGAAGGAGTCACGTGATTTTCGACATTCACACAAAGCCTCTTCTAAGATTGTTGAGCCTTCGTCAAGTCGGATCAAGTCACTTGAAAATTGAACTTGCATTGGTGGTAATCGTTTGGGGGGAAATAGAAGTGCAAGCCCTCCCTGGAGTTTTTTGGTTGAGCTTTTGAATCCGAGATTACAACAGGTGTGTTTTACAGTGTGCGACTGAGAGTAAACTCTCCAGATCGATCGAAACACGGCTACTCGATAGCCGAAACAAGCATTCACTTCTCACCTTTTTCCCCAAAACACAATTTTAGCATATTTGATACTATATTATGGATTTACAGAACAAATTTGGTTGTACTTTCTCCAAGAATTCGTTTATGTTTGTGTCACAAAACTGTTTGCATCACCAGGTAATATTTTAAGAAAATGTATCTTAATCAGCATCACCATTCGCTTTCAAATGTAAATAAATTAAACCAACAAACTCAACATGATCGAAACGAGAAATAACATGTCCGTTCCTGTCAATAATATATTCATAATAAACCATATTTATGATTCAGTAAATTGATAATTTACAATTATTCAGTGATTAGAATATCACAGTCCGCGCCTCTCAAATTGGCCGACATATCTTCAGGTGAGTTTGACACATCGATGATCTTTGTTCCGAATCAAAGGTCTCGGCAAAGCTGTGCTTGACTGCCTGCTCTGTCGATATGTCGGGTGCACTGTTTGCGACAGATTATATACCATGCTCGGGTGCCTTCTACTGACATCTGTACCCCTAGACATCATAAACGTGTGTAAACTCCGTGTATAAGTGTATGTTAATGCGATACCTAACCCGACAGAACAGATATACCGACCATAAAGCAGCTGATCAAAGCCTCGATAAGTTAATTAGACAAAACCACACTTTAATATCATTTTACGATATCATTTTTAATTTTTGACGCTTTGAAGAACACGCGAACCTATTTAATGTATAAAAAACAAACCATGACATAACTAGCTTTCTACCCTGGCTAGACAAACTTGTGTACACAACTGGCCAAGTATGTAATTCTAACAAAATAGTATAAAGCTCTATTTATTTTAACAGGGAATGTATGTGTCATAAAGTTTAATGTGGATGAATACATTCAATTTTAACATTTATTTCTTAAAGGTACGGAAATGATGTTTGAGTTTTGGTCGGTTAGCGCACAGCGTTCTTCCTTTCAGCAACACTATTTAAGTTAACTTTAGCACCCATTACCATTAAACTTTTATTCCATTTTTGGAGGGTTTTTTTATTGTGAAGTCATTTCTATCAAAATCTGATTGATAAGTTTCAAATGAAAATTCTGACAAGAGAAATGCACATTGTATTAGAGCAGCGTGTCAGCTTCCGTGTATGTATGGATGCATTGAGGGAAATCGATAGCAAATGTGGTACAAGCATACAATCTGCAAACATCATCCGTATTTGCCTAGAACTCGTGTACGTATGTCGGTTTGTGTCAACAGAGGACATAGTTTGAAGGTCAGGGGTCAGGGGTCAGGTTCTACGTCACGGAGTAAACTGAATGACCCGTCACGTTAGAATCCCCGCGACGTGTATTTACCTACCCTGCACACAACCCAACAACGCACAGGGCAATCCTCGCGGTAACTTGCTTCGTATACGGATGTCCCTGCACGACCATCTAGTTTCTTTACAGTTGGTTTTATAAGAGACGCGAATTGTATTCCTGTACTGATAGGGACATCAATATATGTTACAATCATCTTACAAAGTGAGCCATGTTTCATTTAGTAACATAAAACCCCTTTCAGATACAGTCCTCGTGTATGGCTGGAGCTTGTTAATGTGTGGAAGTCGTGATACTGCTGGATAGTGCCAAAAGCGGTGTAAAACAATACTCACTTATATGTGAGATATATATTACGATTAAACCCGCATCGTGATCCTCGTCCTCTTGATAAATAATACTTTAGTGCACACACACACGTTTCTCCTATGTTTACACTGATGTTTCTACACCTGGTACTGTAGTTCACTTGAGTATATAATGCGAAATATATGGAAAGATTAACGCCATCATCCCCCTAATCTAAGAACATTTAGGATAAGAGAATAGTCACTTCATGTCGAAATATATAGCCTGGGTTAAGTATGTGTGAAAAGTCGACCTGAATACGAGAAGAGAACGCCGTACTTCCACCCCATCCCTTTCATCCGCGGTGATTTAAAGCTTCCGCCATTTACACGTTCCATTGAAGATCAATTTGTCCACTATGTAATTCGCCCAGCGTTTAAAGCGATAGGGAGTATGCGGTCATTATAGCAGGCGCTGATGAAAGGGGGTACAAGGACACTTAATAAGGGACAAAGGGGATCAGCGTGTGAAGGGGGCGTTGGCAGGGGTATGCTTTAGTACCCCTGCCTTTGTCTTAGTCAATGTGTCGAAGCATAGATCACATTCGTGTGTTAAATTCGAGCTTCGCCGAAATTCAACCCCACCCTTATCTCTCCTAAATATCCTTTTCTTGCCACATGGTGTGAAAGAACAAGCGATTATTGTTTCCTTCTATGATATTCGCACTGAGATAGCCTCGTTGGAACCAAGATAGGCCTATTCCCATGAGACCCTCCGCGAGTCAGATTTACGTATCTCTCCGCGCGGAGGGCAGCAGTAATGGGACGGCAAACAGCGTTACGCGCACTATCTTTGGCCGTATCACCGAGGTATCGCTCCGCGATTCCATCAAGACTACGTACCAATGGTGTTATACGCCAAAACTCTCAAATTTATGATTTTTAACTTGGATGACCTTGGTCGATTCACATGAGACGACATGAAAGCCTGGCGTGGACTATCGCCGGCATTTGTTTACAGTGTGAGATAAACCGTAGTTACTGGTGGACCCTGCAACAAGGCTTAGGGATATCTTGCCTATCTCCTATCTGCCTTTCCCCCCAATTTAACTTGAGACGGTTATTTATATCTTATTTTCCACAATTGCGCACTGTGTCTATACTCTCCGCTACGTTTTCACGAGTGGACAGTTATCGAGTTTTGAGTGTGGGAATCGTCGCCTCCACAGTCTTTGCTTCGACTGCTCTGTCATCATGTAGTATGTTTAATTCCCCCCAAACAGTGACATGTTTATGCCCCACTTCGCCAACATCTCGCCCCATGACTAGACGCAGCGACATCTCAGTTTTTTCATTGACATATAGTTTCTAAAATAGCCCATGTTTAGTGCCATTCTTCGTCACTCCTTTTAATATCAAGTGTGCTAACTTTTCACAACCTTTATCGTTCTATCATTCTCACGTTAAAGAAACAGGTTCATAGCCTTCATCGCGAAATTCAGAATCTATAACCTGTACCATGTGTCCCCTTGTTTGTTCTGAATACTTGACTTGCATGTGTTTGTGACAGGTGCCGCCGGTGGGGCAGGATGCGCTTACCTCTTCGTGAACACCTGGTATCATCTACTGGATAGTGATTCATAAACACATACTTATGATGTCGTCGGAATCGTATGGATGATCGTATTTCATCCATTATTCGTTCAAGATAAACCGACAAAACATACCCCTTATCACAGAAACTAAGAAACTAAGAAACTATTAACCTTCCTGTGAGAAAACCACTCTATCAATTCAAGATAACATGCACATCTTAACCTTACGAAATTAAGCAACAATATGAAGCCAAATGTGTGTTGACAATACGCTATCTACAAAATGTCCATTTGTACAATATTAAAGATATACATCACGCTGCCTTAACAGTAAACCCGATGATCTTTTACAGTCTGATCCAGACAAGGGTCTGCATCCTCTCTGGAACCCAGAGATCCTTGCAGAGTTAATGGCACCATTATCCTGCCACGGTATCGGCCGAAAAGACAAATTATCGTAATGGTGGCTTCCTTCCCGTATCTTTAGGATTGTTGTCAGAGATTCATTTAATCTCTCAGCGTGTTTAGAGGGAGAGTCGGGGCGAGGACAGATTGATGATGACGGGGAGTTTACACTAATCTGCTGCCATACGTCCGTAAATTAAGAATACTTGACCTAATCGAAAGAAGAACACACCACAAGTGAAAGTAGCGCGATTTTTGTTCCCTAATTGACGACCTTATCGAACCATTGGTGATTAATAGTTGCAATTAACAGCACTCATGAAACTAGGGCCTACTGGTGCGTGCCATACCGTTAACTCAAGACTGTTAGCTCGCCTCACACAAAACGTTTGACAGTAATTAACGCAAATAAAGTCTCTGTCCTGTTTTCCAGATCGTTTTTCAAAGTCTATTGGCCAACGACGAGCCACGATCCCTCGTCTGCTCACATCCAGGCGGCCATTAGGGCCGAACGTGCGGATTCCGAATTTGCGCGTCCGCGAAACGGAGTCTATGTGTATGGCATCTCGTGTGCGTCCCTAAAGGAAATGGTTGTCATACACATCGCTCGTACCATAAATAGGACCAAATTTTGCCCATTTCCTTTGATTCGAAAAACATATCGCCTTTCCTCTTCATACATCACGCCTGGGGCGATGAAATTAAACAATCTTGCTAGAATGCTCAAACACAGGCCGCCACCGCTCGCTGGAAAGGAAGTCTTGGAATTGGAAATCAACTCAAGCGCTTTTGATTCTGCGTTGTTCGGTAATCAAGCCGAGATCAGACCATGAAGAGCCTCCACTACAGCATTCCCACCTCCTACTATACATTGTATTGTAGTTTGATTCTTATTACGTGTTAAATCAGTGTTATCCACATACTCAAACATCATTGTGATCCACATACTCAAACATCATTGTGATCCACATACTCAAACATCATTGTAACCCATGGACTCAAACATCATTGTACGCAATTGAATTGATATTTCTTCTATGAATTGTAACCATGTTCCTCGAATAAGTTTCAATTTAGATTAAAAATATTTTCCCCAAACACTCCAGATGATATTATGGACCACTTAACAAATAATTAATAATTACAACCATGATATTCCGGGTTTGGCAACTATGCTAGAACACCAGACATACACAGGCAGGTATAAAAAGTTCTATTTAACAAAGAAAATGCTATGATATAAAGCTATGTCTTGCACTAGCCCACCCAAATAGCAAGACGTAAATATGAAACTTAAAAATGTATGGAGTCTAAAACACTAGTATCTAACTTCTTTCAGGACTTTGCCTTGCCATAACTTGCCACAGAGTTGTTTTCTTTGATCTCATTTTACATGCATTAGACATACATTCTATTGTACAACCGAGGAGGGCTCCTTCACTTGAACTCGCATGGAGACACTTTGATATCCCCTAGCAGACTACACAATGTCGGTATATGCCTGCCATCCCTACAGGCATTGTAACGGGAAATAAACAAGCCAAGGGAGACAATAAAACCTATCTTACAGCAGAATCACCGTCATAAAATTTGATGTAATTTCCGCGCTGATTTCTCCGTGAACAAGACTTGTACGCGTGTCTTTGTACGAAAACAAAGCCCAGTGTAGGTTATGCTAAAGAACCTCGGCTCTAGCAATCTACCAACTATACCACCCAGAGGGCAACTCATATTAAAAGCCCCGAGAGGTCCAAAAAGAAACGGAACATTTGGAAAGAATTCTTTCCTTCGACGACATAAGTTTACATCAAACAGAGTTTATATTTAGGGTTAATGAGTTCGGCCGGTTTTTAGCAGAATGACCGTTTTCTTAATTCGTATCGTCTCCGCGAGGAGGTGAAATCGCGTTAGAGACGGCTTTTACGACAGTGTAGGATGTAGCTCAACAGCAAACCGAGTGTGGGGGAAACCTGACACCCTGAAATGAAACAACGTGTACGCTTCGCGGTACTGTTTCTGCTAATCTCGGAATATTCACAAACATTTATGCAGCGGGCCGCGACCTTAGGAAAAAATGATTACAAGGTTACAATATGACGCGATACTCTCCCCTTTCTCACTCTCGAAGAAAGAAGGTTGAAAAGACTGGCGTAGCTTCTACCATAAAATTCAAAAAGGAGTGTAAGCTTTTGTTGAACACTCTCGCGTGAAAGATTTGAAAGAGGCGCTGGGCTCTTCACCTTAAAAGTCTCAACAGAGGTGTGAGTTCTCGAGCGTCAAGAGGTTATAAAGAGAATCTGTATGTCTATACATCTGGTTTATCATTCTTACATCCAAGCCCTTCAGTAGGACAATACTTGGAGCGAAATGGAAATGGGATTACAAATTATAAGGTATTATCGTGATAAAAGAGACAGTGCGCACACATACATGTAGCAAGCAAGGATTGAGCGTACAATCACTCGAAATGCGTGATACCCTTCAACCCACAAAAGCAATAGAAAGTCCGACAATGCACTTGAAAAGTGACATTATTAAAAGCACTAAAGGAAACTGCGGATTGGCCTGTGATAGACTCAAGCCTTTCGCATAGTGACGACACTTCCAACACAAATACTGGTCAAAGAAATTTGGCTACAGGGTTTACTATTTGGAACAGCTTTGATTTTTTTCTTATCAAAATAACCAGTGTATCTTCGTATAGAAACGAGTCCCGTGAACCAAGGCGTGACGAGATGTGACATCTAAGCATGTCCCCCAGGATGGCACAGAAGGTCGTTTCTTGCCCCCAACCCCGGGGCCACTACGGTAGACCGAGACACCCTCAATTCAGCTGACACTCGCGACAATAGCGCTGACAATGCCAAGCCCGTCACCCCCGAATTGAGCGACTCGAGGCCTTTCTGGAATACAAAGATCGTAGTCAGAGATTAATGCAAGACCTACTCTTACCTGAATCACCCTCATGTTGAGCCCTGTCTCTTGAGCAAGCTGTTCACGTATATGCCGGGTAGGTTTTGGGGTGGCAGCGAATGCTGCTTTAAGAGTCTCCAACTGCTTGGCCTTAATGGTGGTTCTTGGGCCCCGTCTTTTTGCCCCAACCTGTGTGTTTCCGCCACCGCCATTTCCGGAGCCGGTCGACCCCCCGAGCCCCCCACTCCCCTGGGTACCGCTCTGAGGACTTCCGCTTCCGGTACTTTCGTTACATTTAATATTACCACTGGATGTGTCTAGTCCAAGATTCGAACCCACAGACGCATTGGAGTCCACAGATGCTGGACTAGCGTCCAGAGGACAGCTGTCGGGCCGTAGAGGTTCCTCCTTAATAGGCGCTGGGCTATTAAGCGTCGGAGACAACACGGGGTTGGACCCGATGCTGCTGCTGTTGTTATTGTTCATGAAGTTAGTGTTGTTATTATTCCCAATACCCGACATGATATTTTCTTTCTCTTCTTTGCTATTATCGGTTTCTAGAGCGAAGTCTTTGTCGGAGATGTTGCCCTGTGTGTCGATGCCGCTGTCAGGGTCGCCCTCGTCCTCGCCGTCTGAACCTGAAACAACAGAAGGAATTGTTAATCTGAACCTCTTCAACACCAACAGCAACAGCAACACCAACAGTATGATATTTCACGTTAGCACAACAGTAGTTTCCTAATGCTGTGCCCCAAACAGCAACTACTCTACACCCACCGAAGTGAATGTTATTAATAATATTTATTATCAGTAATACCTCTAGCCTCTGCCTAAAGATCTGAATATAATATTCTTTAATATTCAGCTTCCCCAAATTAATGCAATTCCAAAATTCCCGACGAATGATAATTCTGTTCTGAACAAACCGCAAATTCCATCACACTTTAAAAAACACATCATAACGTTAACCTGTTTTTATTTGTTCATATTGATTTATTTATATGCTGGAGTGTATTGAAATATATAAAATCACACAAGCATAGCCTTTTATTAAACACTTTATTTAATAACTCTAACAGCGCCTTCAAATCTCATTTGGCATTAATAAATACACACGACCGTTAATCAGCAGTACATCTGACTATGTGTCTAAACAGTGTCGCTGTATTTGAAAAAAACCCAGCGTATATTAAATACGTATCGCCATCTTCATCCTTCCAAGCTGAAACATCGCAGTCCAAACATTTAAGGAATGCATACTACTTGACAAGAGACGTGTCATATATTTAATATTAAATCACAGCTTTATAGAAATTAAAATGGGCCAGCGCACACGACGGGAAATCAAGTCATGTTGTATCCATTCGACCACATCTCGCAAACAATCCGTGGGCGATGATTCACATACTTTTGTCGTTAGTCAGTGTGATGGAGAGAAAGTGGCCAACCCTACTGTGTCAACGTCACAATATACAACATCGCGGGGACGGATTGTTGATGCGTTTTGTTGGAGTGGTAAAAAAATGTTACTTATTCCCCAATGACGGTGTTTTAGTAGCCGAACACGATGCTGCTCGGTTGCAGCCTGTCACAGATACAGGCACCAGCTGATGCGGAAAGTGAAATATGGCGAAGGATTCGGTAAAAAGCATTCTCTCGCCTCCACTATATCACTCTCAAAGTATCGCGAATTCTTTCCTCAAAGTTTGTTTTCTTTAATGCTTGAATTGAGTATGTGGGGCTAACGGCGTATCTTAACAACGACGCTCGCATACCAGTTATGACGAGAAAACCAAGGAAATAATTCCAGAATGCAATGCCTGCGTGTAAAAAAACACGAAAAGGAAAAGTGTTTTTAGGAAGCTTGAAAGGATAATATAATAGTTTGTTTTTAGTGGCTAATATCTATAAAAAAATCAATAAAATCCCGCTGTTTTACGACATGAAAAAAATCCTAGGAGTAAATTAATTATTAATTAGGAAAAAACATAATTATGAACGGGTTGGTTCAGGAAGGAAGGAAATTATGATTGAACAAGATCGATACATTTCAGGTGATTTGCCACAAAGGATAATCACAGGGAAGAGAAAGTGTAATCAAAATATCGCATAACCAACTGTTAGGCGATTATCTCTCGCAGGCCACGCAACGTGAACACGTGCTTTTCGCAAATTTAACAAAATATAACACTAACAGTGTGCTATCTATTCAAAACGAATTCCAATTTTCGAATTTCTATTGAATTTCTTAAACGAAGTATGATATTTTTTCTCACTTTGCGTTTGACGGAAAGTTAATGGTAGACCCCCTAAGTGGGTTATTCCAGCTTGATACGTGGTTCCCTTGGCTAATCGGCGAGTTTACAAATAAAGGGGTAGCTGTGGACAAAGCCAATGTTTAGTGTTACTATGTTTCCTTGTACACCACAAATGAAGGTTGTGGTCGAATGGAGATTACAGACAATAAAAACAGCATGAAACGATGTCGATTTAGTAAATATGCTAACAAATAATTATTGTTATTATCGTTACACACATCATCATGATAACGCTACTGTAGCTGATTGCTGCTGATTCCAGTATGAGAAGCATTAGCGGGTTTTTTAAATTATTAAAAAAATATTTTTCTTTCAGTTTCATACAACTGTTCATTGATGATAGCCAGGTATAAATCTCACATGTAGTGAAAAGATAAATTATGCAAATCCCATAATTTATTAATTTCGTACAAATGCCTATAAATTTGATTTCGTTATACATCAACTGAGACTGTCGTCATACCGATCAGGTCACTGGTTTAATTCAATGTGCAGCATTAAAGAAAATGTGTCTTTGATATACGTGTTTGAATAAATCAAGGCCCCTACCAGCGGAGCACTGCGAGACAGTTGAAACAACCCATACATAATAAATAAGAAGCGTGTCACAACAACTTAACGTAAACTCTCCCTCAACGAGACAAATCAAAGCCAATCTTGAAATATCGTTTTGTCCGTATTGTCCGAGAGTTTCACCCGTGTCGACCGAGTCTCATCCTTTGAGAGGACCAAATTGGATATCAGTTAGTTTTAATGAGATCCATGAAGTTTTAATGAAGTAGGCCAATAGCATTGTTGATGAGAAAAAATATAAACGAAAACATCGATCGCTCGCTGAAAACAAGCATAAACAGTAGCGTTATATACATTTAAACATCAGTCAATCGGAAATTCTCGGTTCACTACGGGTTTTGTTTTTTTTTCGTCTGCGACATTCAAGTTAATAATTTGTTAGTTTCAGAGAAGTCTGACTTCAAAGTGTTTGTTATAAACTACTTCGTGAACATAACAGTTATGTTCATTAACCGTGTGGTGATTCTACCCCTGGGACTGAAATGGTCATTAAAACTGTAGGTTTTAGTTCACAGTACTTGTCAAATACGATTTTGTGTCTTCAGAATTGTCAGCTTTGCACCGAACGCAATAATATCCGTGAAAAACATGGCGTTCAATTTTCGTTCTCAGTAAGCGCAACATTAAATCATAATTCGTTTTTATATCAATTTAGAAAATCGTGATCACTTTTGCAACAACACAGAAGCGCAAATGGGGTAATACTGCATATTATGCGTTCATCACAAGGAAAATAAAACGAAACGAAATTACAGGAATGACGTTAGCGATTGCGGCATCAAACAACAGTATCAAAAGCTTCAGAAGGAAGAGAAACGAACGGAAATTGACTGATAAACCCCCAGTAAAATAGCTGACTTGTTCGCTATATATTGTCTAGTCGCTTGGTGAGGCCCAGCGCTATGGATGAAATGCTTGTTACGAGCTAACGCGATTACCAAGCCCCCAAGGTGTTCAATTTGGGACGAATTGAGAGCAGTATCGTGCCCAAATCCAGTTATCGGTGTCCACGATTTGACAAATTAGTCACAAATTATTGTCTCAGTGTCCCCAAACCACAGTTTACCATCGTCGCTTAAGTAATTGTGTGAGAATGACAATGAGGAAACACGTGGACAAGGCAATCGGCTCTGGCCTCGCCTCTCCGGACTTGCTAGTTGTCACTAAAACACGGAATATCTTTTTAAATCTGTTCAATTATTTATGCTTAAGCACCATTGTGGGATGAAACAATGGTTTGTTAATGGGAAATTAGTTAGCATGAAATAAACGCAGCGAATTTGTGTATCCAGCTTTATCCAACAGTTCGCACAGCGATTTCGGTTTTATCCTTGTCCGTGACTGATGGACACCCAGCTCAGCTTAAACGAGGCGAATGGGGTGTTAATCTTTAAAAAAGCGAAAAGGGTGTTAATCTTAAAAAAGCGAATGGTCTGTTGATCGTAATGCATGTAAATTCACCATCTACGTTATAAACCATTGCCAGAAGTGTCGCTCACATAACCTACTGTTATACACTGGAGTAAACAGGCAATGTTTAGTAAATATAGTTATACATATATACCGTGGATCTGTCCAAGTAATGATAAATAGCGTAATAACCAAGATACATGTTCGTACTATCGAATACTATGAGACGACTTATGTTAGACTCATGTCCTTAAGTGTTACAAAGGTATATCAAGTTGTATGAGGATTATGTATTAACATACAAGCATTGGTGGTCGTATCTTCACGTTATATCACACTGACATACAAGCATTGGTGGTCGTATCTTCACGTTATATCACACTGACATACAAGCATTAGTGGTCGTATCTTCACGTTATATCACACTGACATACAAGCATTAGTGGTCGTATCTTCACGTCATATCACACTGACATACAAGCATTAGTGGTCGTATCTTCACGTCATATCACACTGACATACAAACATTAGTGGTCGTATCTTCACGTCATATCACACTGACATACAAGCATTAGTGGTCGTATCTTCACGTTATATCACACTGACGACTGGAATGTATTTAGGATCGATGAGTTGCACTATGCAGAACATGCAAGTTTGTTTATAAATCTGTGACAGGGATGGCGACAGATGGAGTTTGACAAGATGGTAGCTGCTGCCCCGGGGTGCTGCACAGATTTGGTTAGCCTGATGACGGTTGAAGCGAGGACCCCACAGGGCTTCTGCCTACGGCTGGAACCAAGGGGCCGATGTGTTATTGAATGAAGACCGAGTCCCCTATGAATGATTGTCTTTAAGTGATGCTGTAAATTGAATAACGTACAAACCGACCAGCCAAATGTCATAAGATTGGAAGAATAATTGGATAGAGACGAGGGAAGGGTCGAGATTTGGGCAGACGACATTTTGAAAAAGGCGGGAAAGTAAGATACAGTTTGTTTGCCTAGTTTTTTTTAGTCCAGAGCAGTAGCCTTTGAAATGAGGCAACACGGGCGTTATTTTGATCTTCTTTTCGTCCTTTGACAAAGGTTTAACATGACGACGAAACAAAGAAGTGGATGAGTCAGAAAGTCGACAGGGAGAGTCCGCCATTCAAATCGGGAGATCCCGGTCCGACAGACGGGCCGCTTCTCCAGGAGTAGTCAATATTTCCCCTGTAGCACGCCATTGCTGTCGTCCGAGGCTCAAAGAAAAATATTCCCGTTCCGTCTTAAGGGACAGAATTTGAATAAAACCCTCACCGGAACTGGAAAACAAACACAGGACCGCAGACGCATCCCAAAGCAGAAGTCACGGAACCAAATAACAATAATTGGTCAATAAAGAAAATATTGAGACGAATTAAATATTCACGTGAGGAAACACGACTGTCAACACACAGAAGAGGAGAATAGTGAAATATTCACGAGTACCCCCGTAGTTATCATTCCCAATAAAATATTCACACTCATTTCCAGAAGTATCCTATGGAAGTTTATATTTCAAAAGTCGGTAAAATCTGTCAGGTCAAACTGACTTTAAAATTGACTTTGTAATTTTAGAAATATTACATCACAACCAACTGATATTATCTACAATAATAACAACGTACAATTTTCACAATAACTTCTTGAATTACCAATTAAACCATTGGCAAGCGTCCGATTCAAGTATTCAGTTTCATTCAACAACTATGACAAGCAAACATGATCAGATTATCGCCTAAATGGCGAGGCAATGCAAACAGTCTATCGCAGGCAGGCTCTCTACGCATTTGGGAAGGACACTAGGGTAAAACTGTACTAGACAAATATTTATATAGATAAAACGGTGGGACAATCGCAGGAGAGTTCTGTGTGTATTGTCAATATGGCCGCACGTGGCACGTCTGTTAATGGATACGTTACCTGTGATTGTGTATTTGAATGTAAATACACACCTATTGGGAGCCGGCTAGTCGTATTTGATGGACATTGCACATCAGCCATTACCTATACATGACTATTATTAGAGCTTCATTCATATAATGTGTAATTAAACATTCGAGATCCATTCATTTACTTAACTGCCGAAACACGGCCATTACGCCATATTAGATAACAGCTTTGCAAAGAGCTTCGCCAATAACAAATCTGTTAAATTTGTTCAATCAGAATCAGATAGATGGGAATGAGACACGTAAGTTTCAATGTATGAGTGAGTGAGTGAGTGAGTGAGTGAGTGAGTAGCATTCTTAAGCTTCGTAGCGATTCGGTGAATTAGAAATGATGCATCTTGATAATGTAATTTCTTTTTGATTATTTTTTAATTTGTGTCTCATGAATAGAAATTATATACCCTTTATATAACACTTAATTATGATTTGTTACACCCGCGCCCAATCACGCGATTCGATCCCAAGATCTATGTCCTCCAGTATCCGCTTTATGTCCTCTGAAAGACACCGTGTCCCCACCCGCCCTATACACCCCACCCGCCCCATAAACCCCGACACCTCCACATTCATGAAGTATGCAGGTCTTGTGCTTAAACCAACTTTAAACTTGACATTTGTACTCTCAATCTGTTCCTAGCACCAAGGACGTTGAACAAGGTGTCTTGGGCCAAGTTAGTTTAACCCCCACAGGGCTAACAATGCCTCCGGTCGGGCGAGTGTGAACACCCCCCTGTAATTAGATTCGTGGTCCAAGTCACATGTCCAGGAGACGTCTTGGACACGACTGATCAGGGTCTGTGGGCAGGGGAGGGGATTGAGGCTCACAAATTCGGAGGCAGGGCCATTATGGACCCATTGATTTTGTATTATCTACTTGACACGAATCGACAATTTAATACGACAAACAAACGTGAGAGGTTAAAGCAAACAGGGGCCCATGTTGGCGTAAATCAGGTCCGGCCCGTCCAATATCGGAAGACAATTCCCCTATCAAATTCGATAACAAGTCCCGCTCGCGTGAGACGCTCCTTTTTCAATGGGAAATCAATCAGAAAATCCATTCCTAGGACGATTTTGACTCCAAAGCCTTCACCGAACAAACCCTTGTCTTTTTCTTTGAATTCTTTAAACTTGATCTTTAATTTCTTTCAAAGACTCTCGCTCGACATCTCACAGAATACGGTGTGCCTCGCTCCAGTTCGATAGAGTTGCTGCCTCTAGGAGACCGCACATACGCCACAACCCCGGGCCGAGGCGAGGGACGTAAAATAGGAATTACGGTCGCGTTCGTGGGGGCATGATTCCTCGGGAAATAACCCAAAATAACTCAAACTTAAATGCCATTCCAACAAACATTAAGTTTGCCTGCATTGGACAAGTGAACACTCTGCTGTTAGCGATAAGAAAACCACTGCTTGGATTACATTAATTTATAAACAGATATGGAAATAGGTAGTTAAACCAAACAGGCACACGTTTCAGATCGTTGTGAATCATATCATAGTTCGGTTATACTGTTTCTAATATTTGCATATTAATGTACATGTTGATCGAAAAGTTGGTGAAAAGATGGAATGATAATCAATTAAATATTGTTGTTTCATAAATATGGTGTATATAAAATATGGAATCATAAACAGAAACATTGACAAGCAACGACCTAACTATCTAGGGTTCATTTCGGTCGATCCGTTTTGAAATATGATTTTCAAATATCATACAAAACAAAGACATCAAGTATCACCGACAGATCGATCGATGTAAAGGAAATAAAAACTATTGCTCTCTACACAGTAACCTATGATAGGAGAGGTGTCGCAAAGCTGATTGTTATCAATAGTCGCGAATCCCCTATGTTTCCTAATGACAACAATTCAACTAAATCGTTTCGTCTGTCATAGTGGAAATTTGAAATGAAACCCCATACACGTATGAACAATTTGAAGCAAAGATAGCGTTTTTCGCACGTGCCACGGCGCGTTACAATGCACGCGCTAGGAATCAGACGGAGTACACATTAGAGCGCGTTTGGTGACAAGGTGCATTCAATCTGATTACGATTCTAAACGCGCGCATCAATTTACAGTGCCAATTAAATTTACATTACAGATGGGAGGATTGAGTTGTGTAAGTTAATTTTATTAAATGAGTGTTAAGTGTGTTGTGAAAGAGATTCGAGCACGAACAGGACTAACACACTGACAACGTTTGATCATCCGCGAAAAAAGTGACAATTTGCACGTGCTATCTTCTCCCTGCCCATATTTCACACAACTATGGCGAAATACTCATGAATTTTTCAAAGACATTTTGCACTAATTTTCGTATTTTAACTACTGAAATATCCAATTAGGTGGTTCTTTTCCCGCATCACTCATCAGTTACTGAACTCACGTCGGGGTTTGTTTGTGGGTATTTTTAAAACCTGTTCAATGAAACAGTAATGCGAGGCAAATGTAGAAATTATACGTCATAAAACATGTTAACGTGATAATTTCCATCACATTAAAAACATGAAATCCCGC
Organism: Haliotis rufescens; assembly: GCF_023055435.1. NCBI lineage: Eukaryota > Metazoa > Mollusca > Gastropoda > Lepetellida > Haliotidae > Haliotis > Haliotis rufescens. The sequence continues at coordinate 32,426,026 of NW_025963835.1, forward strand.
AAAACATTAAAATGAAACTTCAGATAATGATCAGCTCATTGAGCGTTATATTAAACAAAAATATACATGCGGTATATTTGCGATAGTAATGGAAAAAAAGAAAAGACGGAACGTTAAAAAAACGGAAAACGATAAGTTGACACGTGATGAAAATGCTGCACGAGACTCGCTATTTGTGGCCTATATTTACATAAGTACATTCACCAGTCGGGAAAATAAATGTGTTTAGTGCTAAAACTCGCAGTAAATGGCACTTTTCACTCATCAATTCTGTAAACCCGTTCTCGGGCAGCTAAACGGCAAGCCAGCCGCTTCAGGGGATGGGGGAACCCCTCAACTACGGTCATTAAAATTCTGTTAGGGAAGGATATTTGGAAAATATTCCCAAGTCACTTGTTTGATGAGAACATCTCTTCTCCCCTCGTTCATCATAAGGCGAGTAGTTGGATGGGGCTAACTCCATGTTCGCTGGTTAGGACATCAGACAGGTGAGTGTTTTAATAAGCCAGAATTTCGCATTTCTGCCATAACCGTTTACGCGTTTGTTGACAGCTATCACAATGCCTGCATCGGTTCAATTCTTTTGTGCTCATCATTCTTGTTAAATATCATTTATGGGTATATTTTCACGCGCGTATTTTAACGAAATGGCGACTCGGTTGAATTAACATTTTTAAGTCGTATATTTATTTCCGATCAATTCATTGAAGTGTAATAAAAAAGATTACCGTAAACAATAATTAAATAAACATCACAAAATAAAATATTCGTTAAGTGAAAAAATATATATCACAGATTTTCAGGAACTTGTATTGATAATCATATACATGTTTAAATCTTGCAATTCTACATGTGAAATATTCGTGGTGGACCACTATGTATGTCTCAGAACCCTGGGTGTGCATCTAGGTATATCACGCATCGATCCCAGCCAAACATCGATATACATACGGCAAATGGCCCGAAGCACATGTTCAACACAACAATCGCACAGACAGCGAGTTTCAGTCTCAGCATGTATGTTTTCCAATAGCCCGAGATCAAAGTAAAATTATCTACCATTGCACAATTTTCCTTTAATAAAATTCTAAAAGTTTATTCAATGAACATAACTTTTATTTCCTTGTTTACGTGCTCCGGTTGTTACAGGAGCCGCCGAAGTGGCACATCGTTTGTGTTCAAGACTTCGGTGTTATTTAGAGGCCCAAAATTTCTCGATTCATTAAAAATACGTATCATCTCACAGGCTTCGCTTTTATCTATCGCAACTGTATTGTTTTCAGTGGTATAACTCCCCTGTGATTTCTTTATGAGAAGCAATGGGTTGTCTATAGAGTATACCCCCTTGCGTTCTAGAAGTAACATAAACGTTTCGGAACTAAACTCTCGACATAGACGCATCTCTTTGTCCTAACTTGTACGCAGATGTCGTAAAGTTTTATTCGTTCTTGGTTCGGTGCTTAAAAAGAAGCGGACAGAGAACGCTAAGGCGAAAACACGGGTAAATTTGTCGCTCGGCCATAATGCAACAATGCCGGACACGTTCACTGCAGTTGTAAAAGCCCCATATACATGTTTCCCGTTCACTAACGCTGTGAGAGGGGCAACTTAAAAGGGCTAGGGATACCACCCGTAGACTGGGCCCCTATGCGTACAACGGCATCAAACTCACACGAGCAGCTGATGGAGAATATTTATGTTGTTTATCGTACCACCTCATGGCACCTTTACCAGGCTTTAGCGTGGATGGGGCTCCACGTACATCCATATGTTCAATGACCACCTTGTTCTTCTAGCCTGTGGTTTGTTTTGAAAATAAGCTTTAAGGGTTTGGTATCCTTTGGTCTAAACACAGAACGCTATAATTCAACAGGATCCAAATTCATCTCCCCACGATACCTATACTTTCTACGCTGAACCATTCTCCGAGTTAAACGATTTGCAATCCACTAATTGTTGACGCTATTGTTCCGGAATAAATGTTTCAGAAATCTCGTTAAAAAACAATTATTTTTCCCCGCTGCAGACATCTCAATACAATTTTGTACGTGTCACATTATTTATGAAACATGTCAAAGACTAAAGTTTAAACGATTACCCTTTTTTCCCAGCCCCTATTGTTATGACGCAAGATCTGCACGGAACACGGCGACGGTGATTATATTCAAACTGCTATCAGTATAAGTGACATCAGATATGTCCACTCCTAAACAATTCCAGCTGGCATTGTTTATTCAGTGAATGTTAAAACACTGCAAGCACATCCTAGTATTTTTCTCAAGTATTTTCCACTAAACCAAACAGAAACATATCTGATTGATAGCTAAAACAGATTCGATTTCTCATCTGGCGAGCAGTCCGCGTTATTCGATGTGACTATTATGTTGTGTTGACGGAACATAGAGAAAGTAGTGACATCCACCAGACCGTGGCGATGTTATCTTAGCGTTTCCCTTATCAGTGATATAATCCATTTGGCGTTCAATATGCCAATGAGTTATCAATGTACCTCATTGTTGGCGATACGGACGTTGATGGCCGGGGATGTTTCTATACGGGCATTGTCGCCGCAGAGTAAATGCTTATTCACGACCACGCAATGTGACCGACGGATGCCGTGAATGGGACGCAGTTTTCTAAATGGGGGAATGATATTTAGAGAGAAAAAAATCGTCAAATATTTCTAAACGCTTTTCCATGCGCAAGCTTAATATGATAGCATATCAGGGCAAGATTGAGGGATAGTTTAGAAACGGTGCATGGTAATAGCATGCCAGGAACGACTTTCGACATTTTGTACGTTTAGATATTCAGACAGTGCCTCTGGGTAGTCCTGCTTTCTGATTTCAGAATAGATTCAATCGATGGAAGCACTTGACCAAAGAATCTAACAGAAGTCCGCCCCACTTGCTATTGTAGGGGCTCCGAGTACATTGTCGACACAAGTCCTATTGTTGCAAGTTCTTCAGTTCGATCGTCGGTGTCACCGCGCCTGTAAGGAGGGGCGAGGGATCTGTTGGTGTCACAGTTCCTCGCCTCTCCCCGGCACCGTCACATCGAGTTAGACGTCGGAACAACGAGGAGACACATTGTAACATTGTCTGCCGCGTTCGCGGGGGATATCAACCAAGTATTGTTTTGCATTTAACTATAATGATGAACTCCTAATTCCCCAAAGTTTCGAAAATGTTATCAATATTTAAATCAATATAAAAAGAAGAATCATTTGCCGTTTTATTTCAAATTAAAGATTACGTCACCCAAAGTAAACAAACGAACTAAAGAAGGCAATTATGTTATTATATACAATATCGAGACTAATTTCCAAGGTCTCTTGAATTACGGACCAAAACGAAATACATCTTTTTGTTTGAATTTGTGTTATAAAGTCATCATTTTTAACACCCAGACGAACTAACCCCTATTCGCCACCCCGTTTAATCTGATATCGAGTCAGCGCAATGTGTTTTAGCATCTTGACTTCAACAAGGCTATGAAAAATATTTCAGGCATTGTAAGTGAGCGTACCACAGTGCCTTACATAGACTGGGATCCGACGGAGGAGAGTGTATTACATCAGCGAGATGTTCTGTGTCATTACCGCAACCTTGTGGATATAGACAGCTTTGATCATCCTTCTAAGCAACAATATAGCTTGACTTGTGCATGACAAGAATTCCTTTTGAAAAAGGCTTCAAACATAAAATTTAAAAAAATGTTGAGAACTATTCATATTGAAGCGCTCAGCGCCTGAGAAATATGAGTACATTCGAGTTTAAGTGAGGTTCGTCATACCACTATCGTGTTCTATGTTGTTGTATTTGAATACGGTTTTATTCATGTACTCACAACCCTAACAATAAGAATATTAGGGTTTATGTTTCAACACAACAAACATACGACTAATCTTTAGTAATAAGACAGATATCGGGTCAGATTGTTTATTTATTTGGTATGTATACAATCCCCACTTGAATCTTGAATATAGGCACTTATCTATTTGACGAGGCGCTGATCGAATTTAATGGTTTCGGCACGCGCCGCTCTATCCGGCTTTTAAACATGAGCCAATTAGCACGAGAGATACAGGTTTACGAAGACCGCATGCTAAAATGTGAGCCGATTATCGCCTAGAATAAAATTAAGTTAATTTGCGAGAACTTCTGACAAACAATCCGGTTACCGGCAATTTGTATCAAACGGCTGTGGGGGGTTATGTATGAGGGGGATGCTAAAGTGGCAAAATACAGAGACGGATAAAATAAATATTTCTTAAAGGGATGCTTTGTTAGGGAGGGGTCTGCAATGTGCAAATAGTTTGTATTATTGGTAAAACTTGGTATTAAGGTATGCAAAAACATAAACCGTGTTCTTTCTCTTACCTGAAAACTTGCTGTTGATGTAATCGTCCTTGCAGATGAATTTATTCTCATCTAATATATAGAGTTCCTCTCCTGTAGATAACTGTTTTCGACACACCATGCACGTAAAACACTTTAAATGAAACACCTTGTTTCTCGCCCTGCGCACAAGATCGTTAGGAGATATACCTTGAGTACAGCCGGCACACTTTGTTCCGTATCGTCTGAAAAAAATAAAAATTAAACAATTATTTAATGACAAACTGGGCGTTGTATTGAAAACAAATATTAGATGAACAGTTTCCTTGTTGCTATACGTTCACATTGTATTGTACAATTGTATAGGCTCTCATATGTTCCTCCTTGGTATTTAGACAAAGGGTCCAATCTGATGATACGGATATTGAACAAGGAAATGTTTTAATACAATTGACTAATATGTTCTTATTTTATCGAAAAAGTCATCTTTTGTGTAGTTGTATTAGAGTAAAATCTAACATCTGTATGTGTTGTTCGATCGAGAATTCTTGTTTAACACTTACATTCCCATTGAACATGTAAATTCAACAAGAACGTTATTATATAAGTTCATATTCTGTGAAATGAACGTCAATTAGATATACATATGTATCTTGTCATGCCTATATACCTACCGTGTTTCACCTGTGTAAAAGTAATCAAGGTGGTCTAACCAGAGCATCGATCACGATGTTTCCACACCTCATCTTTGAGGAAATGACCCCGTTGAGTTATAACAGGTTATGGATAAACTCCCAATAGACCTGGCTAAATAATTAATCTACTCTATTGAAAATAGAAATAGCCCACATGTGTAATTAAGACTATTTCAAATTGCTATCTCTCGGCGCCACTCGAGCTTGAAATTAAAAACTTAAGTACCAGTTCAATTTAAATCAAAACTTTGATGAAATATTGTTGAGCGTTTGAAAACTGTAACAGAATTATAGAACAAAGATAAACTCAAAATATTGACAATTATTTTGAACAGACACTCTGTTTATGTTTAAGCCGTTTCATCACGACAACGTGAGTGGGTGATATTCAACTGTAGTCATGGCATTATTGACACGCGAAGCCGTTGAAATTACATCAAATAGCTATGTAAAGTTGACACAATTTTGAACTTAAATGTGTTAATATATGTCACGTAATACCACAGCCGACCGCCGGCAATACCTATCAATATTGCCGTGTCAGTTCAATAGAATTTACTGTTACTATAATACAGTTTCTTACCTGAAAAAATCTGTTCTGCAGTACAACTTCCCGTCCCTATAGAAACATTTTTCTGTCAAATTACTTTTGCAGTCGCTGCACTGAACACATTTGGCATGCCACGCTCGGTCCAAAACATTCAATAGAAATCTGTCCAAGATGGGTCGGTCACACCCAGCGCACTGCACCATCGCTCCCCCCTCACAATCACTGACGCACCCCACGGGCCGTGACACAGGCTCCAACTTGAGGGTCGGGATCAAAGCCCGCGGGTCAACTGACAGTGCCAGCCTTTTAACTTACAAGTACGCCAAAGATAAAAATGTGTAGCGGGTATACCACTTACACACAGCGAGAGGTACTGCAATCCGAATGTCAGGCTGTTGGCTGTGGTACTATGTCCCGTCTTGTGTCAGACTATCCCTATAACATGTAACGCACGTCCGAAGATTAGGGTAGAATCCTATATTGTTCATTCACGTCCGGGTTTGCATGTCTGCCCCTGAAACTCCACACACGATCCCCCGTCCTCTTATTCGGAATATGTGCTGAAAGTTTTCGTGTACCATAACATCATGACACGCTGAAGGGGCGGAGCCAGCACCTGCCAATCACCTTCACAGTCTCCATAGAAACCCTCACGCTGATCGCCCATTGAACACGCCACACTCACATGCGTCGACCAATCAGAGCTCAGCATTGTTGTGACAGGCGATCGCTGCACCAGCCACTCACTGAGCGGGCTCTTAAAGATTGAACAAGGATCTCTCATAGGGTAGTAGTGAGCCTGTCCCCTGCGGCAGACAGACCCCTCGACACCCTACCCTCAGTAGGGCCCTGAGTAGGGCTTATGCAGCATGTACATTCTCACTCTCGCGTCATTGTATATATATTCTTGAAGAACACAGATCGGATTTCCAACGCACTGCTGAAAACGAAATATTTACCCATAAATCCCCAAGCAAACATTTCAGTATGGAAGTGATGTTTTAGTGAGAATCTCCTACAAATTCAAAGTGCAACATTCGTTACATGGCTGTGATCAAAACCCTGTTAAAAGCAAGTTAATGCAGATTCCATTTCACATACGTTTGTACAGGCCATTAGTATAGCTTTAATATAAACAGTTACCCCATTGTCGCGATGGCGGGGAGCGTTTCTCGTACCCTCGTTTACATAACGTCCACTTGTAAACGTTTGTAACCCTGTTACAGTTTCAATTTAAGAAAGTATACTACGGATACTAAACGCATCTTACTCGAACGAGAGAAATCAAATAAAACATACTTCCGTAGGTTGCACGTGTGTTATAAACTTATAATATTATTGACAGTAACATAAATATCATTCAGTTTAAAAAGTAAATTGTCTTCAAGAATAAGTACCGCCTTGGAAGTGAGAGAAACAAATTTATTATTATCATTGTGAATCATATCACTCTGATTGCGTCAATGGTGTTAGTAAGAAGCTTACCAATGACGTCTTTGACATTTCGAAGGAAGCAGGGTGACCAATAGTCTGTCTGATACAAATATATCAAATACAGCCCATGCAAGTCTATAATGTTTGGCAAGTCTAGATCACTGCAGTATCAGGAAAAAGAAAAGAGTCACTGGGCTCCTTTTACTATATTTTTATTAAGATAACTGAACAACTGTTTTTTTCTGTACGATATGTTCATTTCAGAGACTAGATGTTAGTCTAGGTGACCAATGGTCACCCACCCAAAGTCTCAGTGTGGGTAGTTTCCGGGTGTCAGCTGGCAGATGGTAATCTCGTGCTGGCTCACTGCACGCTGGTGACCACGTGAGTTGACCACTTCTCCCGCCATGTTGGTATCTGCGAAGTGTCACCGACGTGTAATCCGGATACAGCGAAACTTGTCAAGAACTGACGCGACCCTTCTTACAAAATCCACAAACAACGGAGCCAGATGTTTCACAAGCTATCTAACATGGCGCAATTTTAATATCTAGGTATTTGTTGAAAAAAAAATCATAAATATTTAACATTTAGTTAAATAAGATCAAATATTTCCAATCTGAAACTGTGCATTTTTGGACTGATGGTTTAATTATACACATTGTATCAACTTGAAACAGAAAATAATTGAATTGTATAATTAAAGCGCTATCTACAATATGTGGTTAAAGCTAGCAAAACTGGATACCTGTATCTCGTATTCATTTATTGACAGGAGTTTTGAGAATATACCTGAGAACAAAGGGGCATCTGATTTCATGCGTGCGGCACATGGTGACGTGATTTCTGTCCACACAACCACGATACATATCATAGATGAGTTTGAATGATTATAGAAAAACACCAACCTTGCATTTTGAACCCGTAAAACAAACACCCGCATAACGAAAACCAGAGTTTAATGACCCATACCACCGTCCAAAACAAGCCGTAATCCCAGCCACGTTAAATTATCATTTCGGAAACATTAACAAGTTTCTCGCACCGGTAAATATCAAAGAAACGAAACTATTCGTTTTCGCGCGACACATTGCACGTGAAGGGAATTTTTTCAGATCATTATCATTTTTACTAGGTGTTCGGTTTGTTTTATTTGAAATAAATGTACATTTAGTAAAATCAGCACCCAACACCTGGTCCTCAGCACGAGGTATTACAATACAGTTAAACGAGGTTTAATCATCATATAGTCTCAGGCAACGACATCGCAAGTGAGTCCGGCCGAATCGCCTCTCAAACACTCTTCGGTTTCTGATACGAAATTCATCGTTATACGAAAATATCATCAATTTTGTACTGTTTGCAAAAGGCATTTTATGGACAGTTGATGAGAGCCGTAGCTGATTGAATGTTGATTCTGTTTGAATATTTTGAAAAATGAACCGTTTTTGAAAAAATCGATTTGTTTATTGAATTGTTATTGAGGCTTTGAAGATGAGATATAACACTGCGTTGTTGATGAGGCATTGAATGTTTAACTAAAATGTTTAACTGAATGTTTAACTAAAACTAACTACACCACCTTACTTCACTGATTACTGGTTGTTGTTGTTGTTGTTGTTGTTATTATTATTGTTATTATAGCAGTAGTGACGTTGGTGGTGGTAGTAGTAGTAGAAGTAGTAGTAGTAGTAGTAGTAGTAGTAGTAGTAGTAGTAGTAGTAGTAGTAGTAGTAGTAGTAGTTGAGTAATATAGATTGTGTTGAGGAAGTTTAAGGTGATGGGTTAGGGTAGTGGTTAAAGCGTTTGCTCGTCACGCCGAAGACCCGGGTTCGATTCCCCACATGTGTACAATGTGTGAATCCCATTTCTGGTGCCCCCCGCCGTGATATTGTTGGAATATTGCTAAAAGCGGCGTAAAATAATATAACAAAACATCGTATGTGATTGTTCATTTCAAACCCATTTAAAGCTAAAGTTTTGTCCCTTTTTTCATTAAAGTTTCAATCATGTCATATATGTGTCAAATGTTGGCTGTTATACATTCCAACAATCACTACCACATCGCTAAGTCCAGTCAATGAACGCTGAACCTCATCACGAAAGACAGAGCTGTACGGCGATCGTCACTCGTGACCATTAGGGGTTTATTTCCATGTATACACTATTAGTAGGGGACGGGTTTATGACCCTATGTACCCACCCCTCAGCATTGTTATGCTCACGATAACACACCCCTATATAAACTACACGGCGTTACAACAGCTGTAATTGCCCAATCAATCGATGATTACACTCACTTAACGGGTGCGCTTTCCCCTATATACATCTCCATGTGGAGGCGTTTGTAAGCGATTAACGTCGGCTGTGTATTGATCACAACAATCGATCAACGTTTATTCATCGCTAAATCAGTTTACGCATATCAATTGATTTCATTTAATTTTTATTCAAGTCGACTTGCGTCGTGTGTGTCAAGAGATTTGTCATTAAATTTGAAAAATATGTTTTATACACTTATATTATGAGATTATATATCGAATGCTGAATGTTGATGAAATCTAACTTCTGAATTCCTTCAAAATAAAACAGATCTATAAAATATTTTTCTTAGCTAAATACTCAGTGAATTTAGCACCAGACTAAACACGCCACTTGTGCATCGCGCTTAAACTCCACATTTTCTGTCTCAGCGACCTTTCGATTATTGTGTTTCTTCTAAGCCTTTGCACATTTATGACATAAACTGCCGGATAAAAGACATATACACTTGTAATTTGGACCAGACCAAACAATAACAAACGTTGTCAAAGCGTTACAACCCGAAAACAGTCACCGAAACACCTCAAACTTAAGTTCTAAAACACAACTGTGATACCCGTATCAAATACCTCACCACCCACTAACCCTTTCTTGTTTGTTTCACATTTGGCCGCCATCACTTTAGTGAATGCTTTATTTTGCCCGGTTGTTTATTCATAAAACCTTTTCCTTTTTTATTAAAGGAGATCACGGCACCATTGTTGTTTTAAATCGTGGATAATTGAATTGTGTAAATGGCGTAAAACGTTATCACCTAAAAATATATCCACTTTGAAACATCTGTCCAGATACATCATAAAATTGAACTCATTATTGCGTTAAGGTGTCTAATTTTATTTCTTTTGATGATGATGATTATTTTTATTACTTTATTTGCTTAATTTCTATTTATTTTAGGCTTGTTACCATCTTGATCTGCATTGTATATTATATGTTGTATATATATATATATATATATATATATATATATATACTCTTGTACCACTGTTGGTGGTTTTTCAGAGAAATAAAGTGAACTGAACTGTTTAATTTCAAGTAACCCACATCCAGAAATACGCTGAATCCCGGACGGGACTCAACCCCCAAAAGTGTTAGAATCTGTACTTTATGGGGAAGGTATTATCCCAGATTGAACATTTTTTGCTTTTCACCACTTTCTGAATTGTGTTTCGCGCACTGATACGTCCAGTAGTTGTCAATTCGGTTACAATAATTATCGTCAACATTGACAGTCGAGTTTAACGTAAGCATGCTGCCATCTCCATCTAACACCGGTATGTTGTATGCTTGAATCTAGATATACCCTCTGACACGGAGGTTATGAAGGGTGCGAGGTGCAAGGTGTGTCCAGAATCTCTATTAATGGGTGATGTAATATGTATGTAGCGCATACACGTTAAAGTCAGCACCCCTCCGTCACGGCGTAACCACCCCGGTGCGGGGGGAGTTTGTGCCGCTGAGATTGGTGCCAGACTCGTCTCTCGCAGCAGCGTGAAATGATCATGGGGGTGAAGCTGTATCGAGGCCCGGGGTAAGGTGTTCAGGAACTCAGGGGGGATGTTTGTTCGGGTCGGGGGTAGACAAAGGGGAAAACAATGATCATTCATCGCAGCTGAAGTTACACAAAGCGCCTTTAAGATGTATCGCTCTACGGCCTTTTGTTCACGTATTTACCTATTTGAACTACATTTGGCAACAGTTTAAGGGTAATTGCTACAAAAACACAGATCCCCGGGTAAATCCATTAGCACTGGGGATCAAAGCTGCTGTGTGCACCCCGACAGACGGGTGGGACATACCCCGATCAGACCTCACCCTCGGGGCACAAACTTCAGTCCTTGGGTGACGAAGGAAAATATTGAAAATAAGCCTCCAACAAAACTGTCTGAAAGTGACCGCCAAGTTGCATCTTGTGTAAACATTACCTGGATCTCCTACCCCGATATAGACCTAGAGCCACCCCCGTTACTGAGTTCCCGACCCCCCGGGCGATTGGTAGTATATCCGTGTACCGAACTTCAATGGTATCTAACGGGGCCCGCTTTGCCTTCGGGAGAGGGAGACAATGTTTTTAAGACATTCAAGAGTTTCAATAGAATGGGGAAATATTTTTGTGGAATATTTTGAATATTTTGTCAATAATGGTGCTCTATGATAACATTGCGCTGAAGACGCACCCCTTCAAAGATGCGACTGGAAGAGGAACTGTTTGATTGCCTACTGTTGACAAGATGGATGTAGGAATATGTTTCACTCAGCATCAGTGTGAAGGATTTGTGTTGCAATGATGACACCTCGCAGTCTTCAAAGACATGTCTCTTGTGATGGGGTCTTGTGTTCTCATGTGTTGTTGTTGTTGTTGTTGTTGTTGTTGTTGTGATGATGATGACCTTGATGATGATGATGAGGAGGAGGAGGAGGATACGTCTTAATTGTGAAAGTTTAAATACAAATGTGACTTACAGGCTATATGGGAATATATGATACACAATAACAGTGAGATTATTCATTTACCCAAGCCTCACCTGTAAAGTCTATGACACGGAACAAAGGTGATGATGATGATGATGACGACGATGACGATGTACGTCGTTGTCATCTTCATCAACAGAATCATCATTTTCATTATCATCATGATTATTATAAAGTTTAGAAAAACTCATAACGACTCTACCAATGACTAACTATGAGTCTTAGTCACCTTGTTTACTTCAAAATGTCATAGACGTCATTGGTAGCGTTGTTACTAAGCACCAATGACGCAATCAGACCGAATGATATGATTCACAATGATAATAATCCATGTGTTTCTCTCACTGTCCAGGCGAAAGTTTTATTCTTGAAGACAATATGTCTTTTTCAAAGTTTTAAACTGAATGATTATTTTATCAAGGAAACTGGTCGCCTCTTTTTTTTTTTTAGGTGTCTAGCGTGCATACACTTTAAAAAAAAAACATCATGAAAGCACATCATATTGTTATACCCACCCTTGGACACCAGTTACCGTTAAACGGCCAATTATAATAAAAACACTAATAGTGCTAAAATAGTACAAATACCCTGTGTATAAACACTTTGGTTTCTAACACAGAGAGAGAGAGAGAGAGAGAGAGAGAGAGAGAGAGAGAGTGTGTGTGTGTGTGTGTGTGTGAGAGAGAGAGAGAGCTACACAAAAAACAACCGTGAACATTATTTATCATACTACGTATAAACATATTCTTAATCAATACGGCTTAATGGGTTGACAAATCCTCGCACTCCATTAGATATTTCATTTGGTCTGTACCAAGATCTGAAAGTTTGATTCAAAGACGAGGCACGATTCCATCACAAGCTCTTAGATCCAAATAGAGATTACAATTTATTAAAAAAGTGTATCTCGTCTTCAATGCTATTGGTATTACAGTGTTTACAATGTTAATGCTTGTCTGGTACTTGTGTTTTTGTTGTCTCGGTTGCTTTATGTTGGCGATGTAAACTGCCGGGCAAAAGAAAGTATACACCTATGTCTGATGGTGGCGAGAAGTGAAACAAACAAGAAATCGTTATTCGATGGTGATGCATGTGATGCGGGTATGATATGTGCGTTTGTACCTTATGCTTGCATTGTTTCGGCGACTGTAGTCGAGCCTTTTCTTTCCATCCTCATAACGCTTAAATAAATACCGTTTGCGTATCATGCTACACATGCGGGTGTATCGTATCACAGTGTACTTAATGGAGGATAGTCCCTCATACTCTCTTGCCTACCTGCAATACTTTGGCAAGTCTAGATTTCTTCAGTGTAAGGAAATTAAGAAATTATCTGCGATTCGTTCTATTGTATATGAGAAGAAAATGTAAGCAAAAGATCGTTATAAAATAATTTCATTTCAGAGATTTGATCTTAGTCTGAAAAACATTCTATATTCTCCAAAGTCTGTTGTCCATTTAGGATCAAGGTTGTGGTGACGTAGGTAGTGTCCCGAGTCCGCGCCAAACATTGTGTCTGTGCTGAAATCTTTTATATTATTGTATTTTCTGTCCCTTTTGACACTAATGTGATTGACAAGATTCAAGAAAAGTCTGGCAAATATGCGGCCCTCGCTTTTGAAATCCCAAGTACCAAGTTGTCCGACCCATTGTTCTCGGTGTCTTAGGTTTGGTACCTCCCAATCTGTTGTCTGACATTAGGAGAGTACCCGGGTTTGCTTCCAGGAATACAGGCCTTCTGACAATCTGGATAATACAGAAGGCTGCAGTGTTTTCACATTCTCCGAAAAGTTCTGGGTGGGTTTGACAAGGCAGCGCTTCCTGGGAGAAGTTGTGTGTAGAGGGGACAAGGACCTGAGCTGATGATGAGCCTAACCAGCCTGACTGTGCCAGGATCACCCAAACCCTCTTTGCTGCATTTTTTTATTTTAATCTGTAAATAATAATATTATTTAATAATACATTCAAGAGTTTCAATAGAATGGGGAAATATTTTTGTGGAATATTTTGAATATTTTGTCAATAATGGTGCTCTATGATAACATTGCGCCGAAGACGCACCCCTTCAAAGATGCGACTGGAAGAGGAACTGTTTGATTGCCTACTGTTGACAAGATGGATGTAGGAATATGTTTCACTCAGCATCAGTGTGAAGGATTTGTGTTGCAATGATGACACCTCGCAGTCTTCAAAGACATGTCTCTTGTGATGGGGTCTTGTGTTCTCACGTGTTGTTGTTGTTGTTGTTGTTGTTGTGATGATGATGACCTTGATGATGATGATGATGAGGATGAGGATGATGAGGAGGAGGAGGATACGACGATGATAACTTGGATGATATGTGTCTGAAAGTTTAAATACAAATGTGACTTACAGGCTATATGGGAATACATGATACACAATAACAGTGAGATTATTCATTTACCCAAGCCTCACCTGTAAAGTCTATGACACGGAACAAAGGTGATGATGATGATGATGATGATGATGATGATGATGATGATGATGACGATGTACGTCGTTGTCATCTTCATCAACAGAATCATCATTTTCATTATCATCATGATTATTATAAAGTTTAGAAAAACTCATAACGACTCTACCAATGACTAACTAAGAGTCATTAGTCACCTTGTTTACTTCAAAATGTCATAGACGTCATTGGTAGCGTTTTTACTAAGCACCAATGACGCAATCAGACCGAATGATATGATTCACAATGATAATAATCTTTTTGTTTCTCTCACTGTCCAAGGCGAAAGTTATTCTTGAAGACAATATGTATTTTTCAAAGTTTTAAACTGATTGATTATTTTATCAAGGAAACTGGTCGCCTCTATATTTTATTTAGGTGTCTAGCGTGCATACACTTTAAATAAAAAACATAATGAAAACACATCATATTGTTATACCTATCCTTGGACACCAGTTACCGTTAAACGGCCAATTATAATAAAAACACTAATAGTGCTAAAATAGTACAAATACCCTGTGTTTAAACACTTTGGTTTCTAACACAGAGAGAGAGAGAGAGAGAGAGAGAGAGAGAGAGAGAGAGAGAGGGAGAGAGAGAGAGAGAGAGAGAGAGAGAGAGAGAGAGAGAGAGAGAGAGAGAGTGTGTGTGTGTGTGAGAGAGAGAGAGAGAGCTACACAAAAAACAACCGTGAACATTATTTATCATACTACGTATAAACATATTCTTAATCAATACGGCTTAATGGGTTGACAAATCCTCGCACTCCATTAGATATTTCATTTGGTCTGTACCAAGATCTGAAAGTTTGATTCAAAGACGAGGCACGATTCCATCACAAGCTCTTAGATCCAAATAGAGATTACAATTTATTAAAAAAGTGTATCTCGTCTTCAATGCTATTGGTATTACAGTGTTTACAATGTTAATGCTTGTCTGGTACTTGTGTTTTTGTTGTCTCGGTTGCTTTATGTTGGCGATGTAAACTGCCGGGCAAAAGAAAGTATACACCTATGTCTGATGGTGGCGAGAAGTGAAACAAACAAGAAATCGTTATTCGATGGTGATGCATGTGATACGGGTATGATATGTGTGTTTGTACCCTATGCTTGCATTGTTTCGGCGACTGTAGTCGAGCTAATAACGTTTTGTACTTTTTTTTCAAGTGGTGTATACTTTTTTGGCCCGGTTCAGAACCACCATTTGATGATGATGATGACGACGTCGATGACGACGACGATGATGATGATGACGACGACGACGATGAATTAAATGTACGCTTCACACACTCGTCCTGTTTCAGACTCTATTATCGTTCTAAATAAAAAAATACATTCACCTGGAAGGTAAAATTATTTCTTTCGAACGATTTTGTAATAATAGAGAATTAAAAAGATACCATTATAGAACGTTGTCATGGTGATATTGTCCCAAATCATGTGCACGTGTTAGAGGGGCATTTATAAATATCGGTGCATATTAATTACATTGAAAATATACAGGCTGTAATTCGGATTGTGAGAGATTTCGACACAGAAATGGCTTTTGCCTACCCCCAAAGCAATGCATTACAAATCCTTCCATTCGAATACGCGGACACCTTCCGTGGTCTAGTGGATAGAGTGTCTGCCCGGAGAGCGTAAGGTCGGGGGTTTGATCCCCGGCCGTGTCATACCAAAACATGTTACAAGATGGTACTTGTTGTTACGCTGCCTAGCGCTCGGCATTAAACTGACAAAACAAGCACTGGTCGACTCGGAATATACTGTGTCTGAGCGGGTTATTCATGTTAAACTGCGGAATTGTATCTCGGTGGGCTAGCACTATAAAAACGGCATTAGTCAGGACTAGTACGAGCAGACACACACACAACACACAACACACACACACATACGCGCGCAACAATCAAAGACGTATGTATTCGTATACTTGTATATGAAGCTTTTGTGACTTGTGCATGGCTTGTGCGACATCTCTGAATAATGTCTCTATATTAATGTACATATAAAATGTAATAATATTTTTTTTCAGATATGTTTTCTTTCCTTCCTCATAACGCTTAAATAAATACCGTTTTAGTATCATGCTACACATGCGGGTGTATCGTATCACAGTGTACTTAATGGAGGATAGCCTCTCACACGGACCTGGAAACAAAATATCCGATAACTCTCTTGCCAATCTGCATACTTTGGCAAGTCTAGATTTCTTCAGTGTAAGGAAATTAAGAAATTATCTGCGATTCGTTCTATTGTATATGAGACGAAAATGTAAGCAAAAGATCGTTATAAAATAATTTCATTTCAGAGATTTGATTTTAGTCTGAAAAAGATTCTATATTCTCCAAAGTCTGTTGTCCATTAAGGATCAAGCTTGTGGTGACGTAGGTAGTGTCCCGAGTCCGCGCCAAACATTGTGTCTGTGCTGACATCTTCTATATTATTGTATTTTCTGTCCCTTTTGACAGTAATGTGATTGACAAGATTCAAGAAAAGTATGGCAAATATGCGGCCCTCGCTTTTGAAATCCCAAGTACCAAGTTGTCCGACCCATTGTTCTCGGTGTCTTAGGTTTGGTACCTCCCAATCTGTTGTCTGACATTAGGAGAGTACCCGGGTTTGCTTCCAGGAATACAGGCCTTCTGACAATCTGGATAATACAGAAGGCTGCAGTGTTTTCACATTCTCCGAAAAGTTCTGGGTGGGTTTGACAAGGCAGCGCTTCCTGGGAGAAGTTGTGTGTAGAGGGGACAAGGACCTGAGCTGATGATGAGCCTAACCAGCCTGACTGTGCCAGGATCACCCAAACCCTCTTTGCTGCATTTTTTATTTTAATCTGTAAATAATAATATTATTTAATAATACATTCAAGAGTTTCAATAGAATGGGGAAATATTTTTGTGGAATATTTTGAATATTTTGTCAATAATGGTGCTCTATGATAACATTGCGCCGAAGACGCACCCCTTCAAAGATGCGACTGGAAGAGGAACTGTTTGATTGCCTACTGTTGACAAGATGGATGTAGGAATATGTTTCACTCAGCATCAGTGTGAAGGATTTGTGTTGCAATGATGACACCTCGCAGTCTTCAAAGACATGTCTCTTGTGATGGGGTCTTGTGTTCTCATGTGTTGTTGTTGTTGTTGTTGTTGTGATGATGATGACCTTGATGATGATGAGGAGGAGGAGGAGGAGGAGGAGGATACGACGATGATAACTTGGATGATATGTGTCTTAATTGTGAAAGTTTAAATACAAATGTGACTTACAGGCTATATGGGAATATATGATACACAATAACAGTGAGATTATTCATTTACCCAAGCCTCACCTGTAAAGTCTATGACACGGAACAAAGGTGATGATGATGATGATGATGACGACGATGACGATGTACGTCGTTGTCATCTTCATCAACAGAATCATCATTTTCATTATCATCATGATTATTATAAAGTTTAGAAAAACTCATAACGACTCTACCAATGACTAACTATGAGTCTTAGTCACCTTGTTTACTTCAAAATGTCATAGACGTCATTGGTAGCGTTGTTACTAAGCACCAATGACGCAATCAGACCGAATGATATGATTCACAATGATAATAATCCATGTGTTTCTCTCACTGTCCAGGCGAAAGTTTTATTCTTGAAGACAATATGTCTTTTTCAAAGTTTTACACTGAATGATTATTTTATCAAGGAAACTGGTCGCCCCTATATTTTATTTAGGTGTCTAGCGTGCATACACTTTAAATAAAAAACATCATGAAAGCACATCATATTGTTATACCCACCCTTGGACACCAGTTACCGTTAAACGGCCAATTATAATAAAAACACTAATAGTGCTAAAATAATACAAATACCCTGTGTTTAAACACTTTGGTTTCTAACACACAGAGAGAGAGAGAGAGACACAGAGAGAGAGAGAGAGAGAGAGAGAGAGAGAGAGAGAGAGAGAGAGAGAGAGAGAGAGAGAGAGAGAGAGAGAGAGAGATTCACAAAAAGCAACCGTGAACATTATTTATCATACTACGTTTAATCATATTCTTAATCAATACGGCTTAATGGGTTGACAAATCCTCGCACTCCATTAGATATTTCATTTGGTCTGTACCAAGATCTGGAGGTTTGATTCAAAGACGAGGCACGATTCCATCACAAGCTCTTAGGTCCAAATAGAGATTACAATTTATTATAAAAAAGTGTATCTCGTCTTCAATGCTATTGATATTGCAGTGTTTACAATGTTAATGCTTGTCTGGTACTTGTGTTTTTGTTGTCTCGGTTGCTTTATGTAAACTGCCGGGCAAAAGAAAGTATACACCTATGTCTGATGGTGGCGAGAAGTGAAACAAACAAGAAATCGTTATTCGATGGTGATGCATGTGATACGGGTATGTTATGTGCGTTTGTACCTTATGCTTGCATTGTTTCGGCGACTGTAGTCGAGCCTTTTCTTTCCTTCCTCATAACGCTTAAATAAATACCGTTTGCGTAACATGCTACACATGCGGGTGTATCGTATCACAGTGTACTTAATGGAGGATAGTCCCTCATACTCTCTTGCCTATCTGCAATACTTTGGCAAGTCTAGATTTCTTCAGTGTAAGGAAATTAAGAAATTATCTGCGATTCGTTCTATTGTATATGAGAAGAAAATGTAAGCAAAAGATCGTTATAAAATAATTTCATTTCAGAGATTTGATCTTAGTCTGAAAAAGATTCTATATTCTCCAAAGTCTGTTGTCCATTTAGGATCAAGGTTGTGGTGACGTAGGTAGTGTCCCGAGTCCGCGCCAAACATTGTGTCTGTGCTGAAATCTTTTATATTATTGTATTTTCTGTCCCTTTTGACACTAATGTGATTGACAAGATTCAAGAAAAGTATGGCAAATATGCGGCCCTCGCTTTTGAAATCCCAAGTACCAAGTTGTCCGACCCATTGTTCTCGGTGTCTTAGGTTTGGTACCTCCCAATCTGTTGTCTGACATTAGGAGAGTACCCGGGTTTGCTTCCAGGAATACAGGCCTTCTGACAATCTGGATAATACAGAAGGCTGCAGTGTTTTCACATTCTCCGAAAAGTTCTGGGTGGGTTTGACAAGGCAGCGCTTCCTGGGAGAAGTTGTGTGTAGAGGGGACAAGGACCCTGAGCTGATGATGAGCCTAACCAGCCTGACTGTGCCAGGATCACCCAAACCCTCTTTGCTGCATTTTTTTATTTTAATCTGTAAATAATAATATTATTTAATAATACATTCAAGAGTTTCAATAGAATGGGGAAATATTTTTGTGGAATATTTTGAATATTTTGTCAATAATGGTGCTCTATGATAACATTGCGCTGAAGACGCACCCCTTCAAAGATGCGACTGGAAGAGGAACTGTTTGATTGCCTACTGTTGACAAGATGGATGTAGGAATATGTTTCACTCAGCATCAGTGTGAAGGATTTGTGTTGCAATGATGACACCTCGCAGTCTTCAAAGACATGTCTCTTGTGATGGGGTCTTGTGTTCTCACGTGTTGTTGTTGTTGTTGTTGTTGTTGTGATGATGATGACCTTGATGATGATGATGATGAGGATGAGGATGATGAGGAGGAGGAGGATACGACGATGATAACTTGGATGATATGTGTCTGAAAGTTTAAATACAAATGTGACTTACAGGCTATATGGGAATACATGATACACAATAACAGTGAGATTATTCATTTACCCAAGCCTCACCTGTAAAGTCTATGACACGGAACAAAGGTGATGATGATGATGATGATGATGATGATGATGATGATGATGATGATGATGACGATGTACGTCGTTGTCATCTTCATCAACAGAATCATCATTTTCATTATCATCATGATTATTATAAAGTTTAGAAAAACTCATAACGACTCTACCAATGACTAACTAAGAGTCATTAGTCACCTTGTTTACTTCAAAATGTCATAGACGTCATTGGTAGCGTTTTTACTAAGCACCAATGACGCAATCAGACCGAATGATATGATTCACAATGATAATAATCTTTTTGTTTCTCTCACTGTCCAAGGCGAAAGTTATTCTTGAAGACAATATGTATTTTTCAAAGTTTTAAACTGATTGATTATTTTATCAAGGAAACTGGTCGCCTCTATATTTTATTTAGGTGTCTAGCGTGCATACACTTTAAATAAAAAACATAATGAAAACACATCATATTGTTATACCTATCCTTGGACACCAGTTACCGTTAAACGGCCAATTATAATAAAAACACTAATAGTGCTAAAAAAGTACAAATACCCTGTGTTTAAACACTTTGGTTTCTAACACAGAGAGAGAGAGAGAGAGAGAGAGAGAGAGAGAGAGAGAGAGAGAGAGAGAGAGAGAGCTACACAAAAAACAACCGTGAACATTATTTATCATACTACGTATAAACATATTCTTAATCAATACGGCTTAATGGGTTGACAAATCCTCGCACTCCATTAGATATTTCATTTGGTCTGTACCAAGATCTGAAAGTTTGATTCAAAGACGAGGCACGATTCCATCACAAGCTCTTAGATCCAAATAGAGATTACAATTTATTAAAAAAGTGTATCTCGTCTTCAATGCTATTGGTATTACAGTGTTTACAATGTTAATGCTTGTCTGGTACTTGTGTTTTTGTTGTCTCGGTTGCTTTATGTTGGCGATGTAAACTGCCGGGCAAAAGAAAGTATACACCTATGTCTGATGGTGGCGAGAAGTGAAACAAACAAGAAATCGTTATTCGATGGTGATGCATGTGATACGGGTATGATATGTGTGTTTGTACCCTATGCTTGCATTGTTTCGGCGACTGTAGTCGAGCTAATAACGTTTTGTACTTTTTTTTCAAGTGGTGTATACTTTTTTGGCCCGGTTCAGAACCACCATTTGATGATGATGATGACGACGTCGATGACGACGACGATGATGATGATGACGACGACGACGACGATGAATTAAATGTACGCTTCACACACTCGTCCTGTTTCAGACTCTATTATCGTTCTAAATAAAAAAATACATTCACCTGGAAGGTAAAATTATTTCTTTCGAACGATTTTGTAATAATAGAGAATTAAAAAGATACCATTATAGAACGTTGTCATGGTGATATTGTCCCAAATCATGTGCACGTGTTAGAGGGGCATTTATAAATATCGGTGCATATTAATTACATTGAAAATATACAGGCTGTAATTCGGATTGTGAGAGATTTCGACACAGAAATGGCTTTTGCCTTCCCCCAAAGCAATGCATTACACATCCTTCCATTCGAATACGCGGACACCTTCCGTGGTCTAGTGGATAGAGTGTCTGCCCGGAGAGCGTAAGGTCGGGGGTTTGATCCCCGGCCGTGTCATACCAAAACATGTTACAAGATGGTACTTGTTGTTACGCTGCCTAGCGCTCGGCATTAAACTGACAAAACAAGCACTGGTCGACTCGAAGTATACTGTGTCTGAGCGGGTTATTCATGTTAAACTGCGGCATTGTATCTCGGTGGGCTAGCACTATAAAAACGGCATTAGTCAGGACTAGTACGAGCAGACACACACACAACACACAACACACACACACATACGCGCGCAACAATCAAAGACGTATGTATTCGTATACTTGTATATGAAGCTTTTGTGACTTGTGCATGGCTTGTACGACATCTCTGAATAATGTCTCTATATTAATGTACATATAAAATGTAATAATATTTTTTTCAGATATGTTTTGTTTCCTTCCTCATAACGCTTAAATAAATACCGTTTTAGTATCATGCTACACATGCGGGTGTATCGTATCACACTGTACTTAATGGAGGATAGCCTCTCACACGGACCTGGAAACAAAAGTCCGACAACTCTCTTGCCAATCTGCAATACTTTGGCAAGTCTAGATTTCTTCAGTGTAAGGAAATTAAGAAATTATCTGCGATTCGTTCTATTGTATATGAGACGAAAATGTAAGCAAAAGATCGTTATAAAATAATTTCATTTCAGAGATTTGATTTTAGTCTGAAAAAGATTCTATATTCTCCAAAGTCTGTTGTCCATTTAGGATCAAGGTTGTGGTGACGTAGGTAGTGTCCTGAGTGCCCGCCAAACATTGTGTCTGTGCTGAAATCTTTTATATTATTGTATTTTCTGTCCCTTTTGACACTAATGTGATTGACAAGATTCAAGAAAAGTATGGCAAATATGCGGCCCTCGCTTTTGAAATCCCAAGTACCAAGTTGTCCGACCCATTGTTCTCGGTGTCTTAGGTTTGGTACCTCCCAATCTGTTGTCTGACATTAGGAGAGTACCCGGGTTTGCTTCCAGGAATACAGGCCTTCTGACAATCTGGATAATACAGAAGGCTGCAGTGTTTTCACATTCTCCGAAAAGTTCTGGGTGGGTTTGACAAGGCAGCGCTTCCTGGGAGAAGTTGTGTGTAGAGGGGGCAAGGGCCCTGAGCTGATGATGAGCCTAACCAGCCTGACTGTGCCAGGATCACCCAAATGCTCTTTGCTGCATTTTTTTATTTTAATCTGTAAATAATAATATTAATGATATTGAGTATACACAGTCATGTAAAATCAGTTCTTCGTGTCTTCATTTTATTTATACTTATATTGAGTTACGTTGACAATATATTTCTTACAGTTAACTGAAAAAAAATATTACTTACATATTATAATCAAGTGTTCACAAGGCCTTAGTTCCTATAGTTATACTTCGCATGAGGGGTAGAATCGGTCATCAGCAACCCATGCTGACTTTGTGCCTCATGATGTCAATCACTGAATTGTCTGGTCCAGACTCGATTATTTACGCACCGCCGTCATATGATATAATGTTGCTGGAATATTGTTGAGTGCGGCGTTAAACAACAAACAAACCAACAGACTTCGCATGGTACATATCGCCCTCATTAAAGGTAGGCAGTGAGGGCCCATTCCAAACGCTGTTTACTACGACAACGAGGCTTGCATTATCTTGGTTTTGTTAACATCACTTGGCTTTGTTCCAACTGGAAGTCGCAACATTTGGGGTATTGGGACCTGATTTAAGTCTTTCAGTCAATAGATCCACAGTGTGTTGCAAACTGTGAAGGACAGTTGGTGCATCTGTAGATTGCAAACTGTGAATGACGCAAATTGTGAATGACGCATTTGTCATTCCATTGTCCTTTGTCATATCGCACGCGTAGAGGTGTGGGTGGGTAGCTTCGAGGGATAACAGTTGCTGAGAAAAAGGGTTCGATTCCCCACATGAACACTATGGGTGAAATCACACTCACTCACTCACTCACTCTCTCGACGTCCAGTGTAGCGAATAAGCCGTAGAATGAACCCGGTTCAAAATGCGATGTTCTTGGAATTTTTTGTTCAGGTAAATAATGTACTTCGAATATAACAATATTACTGATGTTGACTGATATAGTTTTAAACGGACCAAGCTGTATTGCTCGTCACGCCGAAGACCCGGGTTCGATTCCCGACATGGGTACATGTGTGAAGCCCATTCCTGGTCTCCCCGCTGTGATATTGCTGGAATATTGATAAAAGCGGCGTAAAACCACAAACGAAAAGATCGTTTATGAAGTGAACACTATTTTTACTTGTTCATGTCTTTGTTTGAAATTAAAAATGTTTTTATCTTTTATTCTTTAAGTTCCAGACATATTATAAATGTATCAAATGTTTTTCTGTTTTACATTCACACAATCACTACCGCTGTGCTAAGTGAAGTCACTGAACGCTGAACCTCGGACAAAGATCTGCAGCGACCTTGCTGGAACATTAACAGTGCCGTAACACCATACGAACTCATTCCATAACGGTTCAGTCTGGGTGTGTCCTCTTTGTAGGTTCGGATCCCAGACTCTTCCCCGATACTTGGAACTGCAGCACCATGCCCTGCTCGTCACTTCCGGCTTTCCTTCCACATTAAGTTTCGTTTCTTTGTTCTTTCACGCCACACTCAGCAATATTCCAGCTATATGACGGCGGTCTGTAAATAATCGAGTTTGAAACAATCCAGTGATTGATATCATGAGCATCGATCCACGCAATTGGGATTGATGACATGCACACCAGATCCCGTTAGTTGCCTCTTACGACAAGCATAGTCGCCTTTTATGGCAAGCATGGGTTGCTGAAGACCTATTCTAACCCGGACTTTCACGGCCTTCCACATTACGCTAATATATAACTGAAATCCTGTTCAAGCGGCGTTCAAGGTGAAAGTTCACTGTTATGCAATCAGAACATCGCTACGTCGTCATGTATGTACGTGCGAGAGCTGCTGAATGTTCTGGTGCGAATTCCATTATTGATACTCAGAATGGTACATCACTCACTCACTCACGTTGTCTTTACCCCCGCACAACAAACGTCATTTTGACGTTATATTACGGTCGGAATCAACGCCTCGCTTTCACAAACCCAATTGCGTGTTTAGTAGCGTCCAGCTCACACACCTTCATATTACTGTTGAAGGCGGTGCCGAACCCAATTCACGCATCCTTGCTGTATATAACTGTTCTTGTTGTACGTTATATCATGTATCTAGGATATTGTGAATTGTTTTTTAAACACGCGTACATTTGAGTAATTATCCCCGTATACACAACTACACCGTCATATTGTTAATTTACAAACGTAATGATTTTTTCTGCTTCTTTACATAACGTGAATGTTTCTGTCAATAACCACTGGTATTCCAATCAATGCCACGTTACAAGTTTAGTCACTGCAAGATAGTCGCTATTCATGCTCCGAGTTCCGTCTCAAGATCGAGTTACCGTGATGGACAGAACATATCGACCCCATAACAGATTGAAAATTTGTTTTGTCCGGGTTGCCGGGCCAAGACAGGCCATAAAATGCCCCATGTAATACCACGATGACCCATGAAGCTAGCACCGGCCCACAGCACAGAGCCAGGGGCTATAGGAATAACACACTACATCCATTATGACGACGAAGAGTAGTTTTCGTGTGATCGCGTCTCCTCAAGGGACTTTCAAATGGGGTAATTTGCCCCAACGACGATGTTACTGCCGTCGTCTTTATCTCCGGCTGCTGATGCGCATGTCCGAGCGAATGCCTTTCGACCCTGTCAGGAGCTTTTAAAGTTGTTACCAGCGCGGTATCCAAAGTCCCTGATGTGCGTGTCCGAGCGAAGCCTCTCGACCTGCCAGGAGTTTCACAGGGAGCCCGTTGGACGTCAGTCTCGGTGCGGCTGGGGGTCCCTGGAAGGGCGCTGCTTCATCAGTCCCGAGGGGGGCCGGGGTCTTGGCTGGGTGAGATCCGACGGCTGGAGCTGACGGGTCGGGCCGACTCGGGGGATTAACGGTGTCACTGAGATCATCGTTGACACCTCTGGATTAGCTGGATCTGGCGGAAGATCAGGGATAATCCCTTGAGTGGGCCCAGTTGATCGCGCAAAGCCTTCCGCCATGTTTTTGTTTGGGTTGTCAATATTTTGAGATAAAAGATAGAAACGATGAGAGGTGGTGTTAGGAAATATTAAACGTTACTGTCGAGCGATATTACCGCGGAGAATTGTTTGTTTGGAAAGTAATGGATGTTTCCCAGTGCGTTTATCTGTCATAGACATTTTGTTATGTGACAGCTGATGGTTTACTTCGTGAACACATGCAAGGACTACTTTTAGAATAGTGCGCAGCTGTACTAAAACTAATTATCACTGAGGTTTTTTTTATCTAAGGATGCGTTTTATTTCTGAACTGACGTGTGAAGCTATACATTTTCTCTCTGTTATTTAGACACATGCAGCCATTCATTATGCAATTCCTTTATTCTAAATTGGAATACTTCGTGAACACATGCAAGGACTACTTTTAGAATAGTGCGCAGCTGTACTAAAACTAATTATCACTGAGGTTTTTTTTATCTAAGGATGCGTTTTATATTTATTAAATATTATTTCCGGCATAAAACTATAGTGTATTATCACTTTTAACAGGAGTACAGATTACTGTCAATGATATATCACACCAGTAAATTTCGAGCAATGGCTTTGGTGTTATTCACACAGGAGACAAAATTCTCCTTTTTAAAATGAAGACACTTTTAACAGTTAATCTATTCTACGAATTCGCTCAATTATCTTGGTTGTTAGATAGTCTTGGTCGAAGGAAATATCCATGAAACCATTCCATGAGATGGTTACTTGACGCTGTTCCTTGACGCATTAATGAAATTAATGTGCGCTGACGCTGAGACTCTCTCTCTCTCTCTCTCTCTCTCTCTCTCTCTCTCTCTCTCTCTCTCTCTCTCTCTCTCTCTCTCTCTCTCTCTGCCCCCTTTCCACATAACCACCGAGGTGTAGATTCTTAAAGCCAGTCACACAAAGCGACCTCAGCAACACATAAGTAAGATCGTTTTGTGCAACTGGTCCAAGTTCAATATCTTCCTCGAGAAAGTCCACTTAATTTAACCTGACTGGATCCATGTACGAAAGTGCAATGCTGTAGACGGACTTGTGTTCGCTTCAGTTCTTTATTTGAATCCGAAGACTCTTGACAGTGCATTTCCATACCATTCCATACTTGACCTGAATGTATATATTTAATGAGGTTCATGCTGAATTGGTTCATGCATGCCATCGTGTCCCAATTGCGTAGATCGATGCTCATGACGTCAATCACTGGATTGCTGGCCCTGACTCGATTATTTACAGACAGCCGTCATATAGTTGGAATATTGCTGTGCTGCGTAAACAACAAACAAACAAACAATGGTGTACACAAACATATGTTCTCTTCAGCTCATTATATCTCTTGACCGAAGCACGTTTATTGTTTTACATGCATCATATGCAACCAACAGTGTCGGATTAACGGGACTTGACTGTACTAAACTTGACTATGAATGAATATAATGCTTGATACAGACAAGTGATCGCGTCAGCTCACTATATCTATATACCCTTGACCCAAGAGAATTTATTGCTACATTATCCACTGACTAAACCTTGAATGAATGGACATAATGATATACTCAGACTAACGTCCGCTTCTGTTTATCATAACTGTTCGCGTTTCTTCGTCAGTCCAGCTCACTGACCGACCATTTAATATTTGGGCGGAGGGGCTTTCTAAGTAATTTGTTCAGCTCTATATCCCTATTAATACAGCGACAAGCCCTTTCCATATCCAATAGAAATCTCTGCATAAAGCAGTGTGTGACTCCGACTATATCATGAGCATGTGTTTATGAATCACTATCAAATAGTAATGATACCAGGTGTTCGCAAAAAGGTGAGCGCATCCTGCCCCACCGGTGGCAACCGCCAGTAACACATGCAAAGGCAAGTCAATTTGACAAAATGCAATCTATGCAGGATTTGATAACATTGTATACATGAAGTTATGTACATTGACTATCAGGTGTGACGGTTTGTAATATAGGTCCACGGTCTTCACGGCATGAAGTATACGCTTGTAAAAAGGATAAGCACCACTTATTTTATATATTCATTTAAAAGCGTTTCTATATTATTTTATGACAAAAACCCTTCTTTTTTTACAAAGTGACATACCTACACAGAGCTCGGTTGTATTATGACATACACTAGTTATTTAACTATCTTTTCAGTCGCTTTCTCAACTCAACTCAACTCAACTCAACTCAACTCAACTCAATCAAGTTTATTCTCACTGTAAAAAACACCCATGGTGGTGCAAGAGAAAAGTTATAAATTTCAGCAAAATAATTAAATATAAAGCAGGATGGTAGGATTAGCAATAGTACATGAATATATATAAATGGGATGATGTACATTTGTATATCACATACAAGTCGTTGAATGAGCATTCACACTTGATTATACACCCACATGGTTGTTTACAATGTATAACAATAAATCATAAGAAAAATCACTAGAGTGTACTTGGGAACACGATAGTTCCTACGCTATAAAGGTATGCCCTGGTATAAAAAATAGTTATTTATTTCATATTTTTGTCAATGACTGAGAGAAATTTTGCGAGCTTCTTAAGATCTTTGACGTTTTTGGAAAAAGGGTGTTTTTTTTAATTCAGTGATGTTGGAATAATGTGTATATTTATCAGCTATCGGAGAGGTTCTATATTCATTAAATGTTTCACATCTAAATAGGTAATGAAATTCGAAGAGTTTACACGTTCGTAGCTACTGTGTTTCTTTTCATCAGATGGAATGACCCAGGTCCCGTGAGCATCTAGAAACGTACATTGATACAGTTATATCGGATATATAAAAGTGCCTATAATGCTAAACACGCCCCGAAGACCATTGACACGTTGAAGGGTGTGTATTCTGCCACATACCGTATCTACTTCCAGCAGTTCAACACAACCCGATATTTAATATTGCTTGTTTTGAATTCGAAACCAGCGAACAATTTTATTAGGTGAATATCTGAGTGTATATAACAGCAATTAATCACTCGTGCATACACCGACGTTCTTGACCTGTCACGGCTACGGCCGCCGGACGGTGTCTCACACTCACATAACGGTAAATACCGCCCCAGAGAATGAAATTGACACATAATAAAAGTAATCGGATTTAAAGACTGTCTTTACGGATTGTCGTTATGACCAAAGTACTGTTATTCTTGCTGATATGGATTAAATAAACATGCTCTCCTGATCGGAGTAGGGCTGAGTATACCATTAAGGTGATCTTAGGATTAAGAGGCGACACTTGAACGTGTGTAAGCTGCGAGGAACTTGTGTTGTACATTTGGGTGGGCTGGGTGTGAGTGTGATCTATCGGGTATTGTTCCCGGGTGTTGAGGGGGTATACGTGTGACCTCAAGGAGATTATGGGATCCTGTAAACGGAGACTCCTCGATAGCTAGGTGTTGACGTTGAAATGTGTTCAAATAAACGCAGATCAAGTTGATAATTGAGTTTATTTGTTTGTTCTGTATGTGTCGTAATTTCCAAACAAACCCTATTGTTTCATCTGAAGGGGATTAAGTATTTTTTTTTTTGGTAAGGGATACACATGCAAAACGATAGTGAACTTGAAGATATAAATATTTATGGATAACAATTTATATATTTCTTGTAAAGACGTTTAAGGGCTACTTAATACGAATAATGAATGAACAAGTAGTAGCCCCGTGTCGCCGTTACAAAAAATAGTCAGTCGTTATCCATTAAAGTTTCATGTCTATGTACTTCAAACTTCTAGATGCCTATCAAAGATTTGATAATGAATTTGCTATGTTCATATACCGACATACAATATAAATGTTTGTAAATATGCCATTCCTAGTTTGAAGTTTGAGTTTTGGAGTTCAAAGACATGCTTATTACTTCACTGTAATTAACCAGTGCCCTTATTAGCATTATTCATCATTCACTGATGTTACAGCCTCAAAGTACCTATGGTGAGTATGGTTTTACGCCGCTTTTAGCAATTCTCCAGCAATATCACGGAGGGGGACACCAGAGATGGGCTTCACACATTGTACCCATGTCGGGAATCGAACCCGGGTCTTGGCATGACGAGCGAATGCTTTAACCACTAGGCTACCCGACCGCCCCCAAAGTACCTATATAAAACATTACGAGTCTTTTAACGCTGCAGTCAGTTAGTTATTTTGTCTGGAGATTGTCTAGATATTTATTAAGCTGTAGAGCCGCATACCCAATATTGCAGGGGGCGCTCAACGTGACACATATGTCGGTCACGAAATTCGCTGCACAGAGTTGTCGCCCCTTAGAAACGTGTCCGTGGGTTCGAACTCCGGTTCGCCCTGATTATGTTTCCGGTTTGTCAGCGCCACAGCCGTGCTCATGGGTTTCAACACAGTGGTAAACGTCTGAATCATTGGGGCTTTCCTCCCAATGAAACTGAGACACCGGTAACAGTAGCGGTAAACTCCATGACGTCTGTGAAAGCAGGCGGTAGATGTTAACACTTCGTCACACCACGGCAAGACTGCTGCAAGGTATCTCAACAATTATTAATTGACTATTAGCATGCAGGTTGCACGACACAAAGGCTACTCAACTATACAGAGAAGATGCTAATTATGACATGGTACCGTGCCAGCTGTGATGGCCTCTGAATGTTTGAATGTCGCAACCACGGGGCGCTACATACAGAAACAAAGCAAGACATGGTTTTCTATACGCGCATGATTTACACATTCAGACACTTCACATCGTCCAAATTAATGTTAAAATGAGAATTAATACGGACGACTGGTGTAATGGATTATGGGAGCAGCTTAGGTGTGAAGAACTGAGTCGCTACGCACCGTTCGCTTTGTTCGCCAATACTTACTACTCCATCCATTGCTGACAAACCTCCCGCACTTTTATGCAGTTCGGTGCTAATTTTTTCAACGCCATTTACAGTTAAAGGATATAATTGATTTGTTTGGGTTGCCACCTAGTTCCCAAACCATTTACCGAGTTCATTTTACAAATAATTGGTTACATCCTGATCGTTCCAGTTCCTAGAATGAATCTGATCTGATCGGTTGAAAAACGCTATGTGCGTTCAATCCTGATGGGTCGACAAAGGCTTGAGTGCATTCCCTTCTGATTGGTCGAATCGGCTAGGCTGGCCAGGCTTGAGAACCTCTTGAGATCTACTTATCTAATCGTAGATTTCTCGTAGATTGCCCCTTCTACTCCGATTTGCGGCATAATCATTTTAACAAAATATATACGACTGATGCGACGTTTCTGGGAAAATCTTCATTACAAAAGGTTATCTACCTGCTGAATTATGACAATAACATCACATCCCTAGCTGCCATGGTGTTGCAAATGTTCGACCGATGAAGGTCGACACTTGCTTATATATAATTATGTACATTACTAACTTATTTATTAACAATTTCACACCCTTTCAGCATACATGATAGATAATTGTCATTGTTGCCTTTATATATTTTAAACCAATATCTTAAACTGTATTTTAACAGACATTTATTGAATTGTAGTGTCTCATAGGCCAAATCTGGCCAGACACATTTATGTGTGTGACACTTTAATAAAATATCTTCTTCTCCTCCTCCTCCTCCTTCTTCTTCTCCTGCTTCTTCTCCTCCTCCTTCTTCTCCTCCTCCTTCTTCTTCTTCTTCCTTCTAATCCTGTGAGGGTGTAAGGAAAAAATGACTGGTTGATGACTCAATGTACACCATTGTATATATTGTAAAAAAAAATTATGTATAAATAATACACCACCTTTTCACACTATATTATTCAACAATTTAATAAAATATTTTAACACATGTTACCACTTATTTCTCGTTACATATCACCGCTCCCGGCAATAATAAATTACATATGAATGGGTGGAGATGGCTGGATGACACAATATGATTCGATCTCTAATTTATCCGTTAAATTTAGAAACCGGAAAACACAACCGATTCCAGTTATTCTGCCCCGCCAATGTTGCTATGCTGCATGGACATGTTGTTCACTGGAAGGTTGGGCGATAGTGGGGCCAAGTGGTCACATTGTTCGCTCACCACACCGAAAGCCGGTTCAGTTCCGCACCTAGTACAATGTGTGACACCAGTCTGTTATGTCCCGCTGTGATGTTCTGGACTATTACCCAAAGCGGCGTTAAGCTGTACTCACTCACGCACTAAAAGGGAAATGGGTTTGAACCATGTAGTATGAAACTGTCCACGATAGACCGGATGTGTATTTTGAGGGACTTCTGAAGGTCATTGGAAGATCAGCCTCGGATTCGGACTGTATCAGACTGTTACTACAGGCGGGACTGGAAGGCCATGAAGTAGCAACCAGCAAACAGGGGAGAGGTCGGCGGACTGTATCAGACTGTTACTACAGGCGGGACTCGAAGGCCATGAAGTAGCAACCAGCAAACAGGGGAGAGGCCGGCGGACTGTAGCAGAATGTTACTACAGGCGGGACTCGAAGGCCATGAAGTAGCAACCAGCAAACAGGGGAGAGGTCGGCGGACTGTATCAGATTGTTACTACAGGCGGGACTCGAAGGCCATGAAGTAGCAACCAGCAAACAGGGGAGAGGCCGGCGGACTGTATCAGACTGTTACTACAGGCGGGACTGGAAGGCCATGAAGTATCAACCAGCAAACAGGGGAGAGGCCGGCGGACTGTATCAGACTGTTACTACAGGCGGGACTGGAAGGCCATGAAGTATCAACCAGCAAACAGGGGAGAGGCCGGCGGACTGTATCAGACTGTTACTACAGGCGGGACTGGAAGGCCAGGAAGTAGCAACCAGCAAACAGGGGAGAGGCCGGCGGACTGTATCAGACTGTTACTACAGGCGGGACTCGAAGGCCATGAAGTATCAACCAGCAAACAGGGGAGAGGCCGGCGGACTGTATCAGACTGTTACTACAGGTGGGACTCGAAGGCCATGAAGTAGCAACCAGCAAACAGGGGAGAGGCCGGCGGACTGTATCAGACTGTTACTACAGGCGGGACTGGAAGGCCATGAAGTAGCAACCAGCAAACAGGGGAGAGGCCGGCGGACTGTATCAGAATGTTACTACAGGCGGGACTCGAAGGCCATGAAGTATCAACCAGCAAACAGGGGAGAGGCCGGCGGACTGTATCAGACTGTTACTACAGGCGGGACTGGAAGGCCATGAAGTATCAACCAGCAAACAGGGGAGAGGCCGGCGGACTGCATCAGACTGTTACTACAGGCGAGACTCGAAGGCCAGGAAGTAGCAACCAGCAAACAGGGGAGAGGCCGGCGGACTGTATCAGACTGTTACTACAGGCGAGACTCGAAGGCCAGGAAGTAGCAACCAGCAAACAGGGGAGAGGCCGGCGGACTGTATCAGACTGTTACTACAGGCGAGACTCGAAGGCCAGGAAGTAGCAACCAGCAAACAGGGGAGAGGCCGGCGGACTGTATCAGACTGTTACTACAGGCGGGACTGGAAGGCCAGGAAGTAGCAACCAGCAAACAGGGTAGAGGCCGGCGGACTGTATCAGACTGTTACTACAGGCGGGACTCGAAGGCCATGAAGTAGCAACCAGCAAACAGGGGAGAGGCCGGCGGACTGTATCAGACTGTTACTACAGGCGGGACTGGAAGGCCATGAAGTAGCAACCAGCAAACAGGGGAGAGGCCGGCGGACTGTATCAGACTGTTACTACAGGCTGGACTCGAAGGCCATGAAGTAGCAACCAGCAAACAGGGGAGAGGCCGGCGGACTGGTCTGTACCCAAGATGTCGCAGCTGATTAGTGTGTGGGTGATCGGTTGTAGCTGTCTACTCGGGGGACTTCATTCACTCACGCTCAGCAATATTTCAGCAATATTTCAGCAATTTCTCAGCAATATTCCAGCAGTATTTCAGCAATATTTCAGCAATATTTCAGTTATATTCCAGCAATATTTCAGTTATATTCTAGCAATATTCCAGCAATATTCCAGCAACATTTTATCAAAATTCCGGCAATAAATCAGTTATTTTCCATCAATACTTCAGCAAAATTCCAGCAATATTTCAGTTATATTCCAGAAATATTCCAGCAATATTTCATCAAAATTCCAACCATATTTAAGCAAAATGTCACCAATATTCCAACTTTATTTCAGTAATATTCCAGAAATATGCCAGCAATATTCTAATAATATTCAGTCAATATCACGTTGGGGGATACCAAGTGTTGGTTTCGAAGGTTGGGATTGAAAGTCGGGTCTTCGGCTTGAAAGACGAACACATTAACCACTTTAACCGCCGCCCCATATAATGATGTTAAAAAATACATAAAACAATGAATATCATTGGCTCAAGTTTGTGTAACAATTTACTTGGAATAGTAACATATCAAGTCCACTGCATCATCGCACTGCGTATATTGTTATCATCTACACATGTACGGAGACATAAGTATTAACTAAATAAAGCCGTTTTAACCTCGACACTGGGAGGAAAGTGGTTTCATATTACATGAGTTTACGTCATAAGCAATGATGATATGTAGATACATGACGTCAACGCCAGAACATAATCAGCCTCGGTCATCGACCTAATCACATTTCATTGGGGTAAGTGGAAAAAAAGTCGTGAAAAATATATGAATGGATCACTGAAAAGTAGTGATGACAACGTTTGTTCGCATATAATAAATAAAATCAAAAGTAACTTAATGTGGTTGTTAAATAGATCTTGTTGATGTGCAGCAATTGAATTGACACAGATGTTTACAATGCTCCTAACACACAAGAGACCATTTTGGATCGATCGAAAAAATTACGTTATGAACAAAACCGGAAATGAAGTACACATGAGAATGACATGACGCCTGTCTGTCTCCACTATAAGACGCCTCTAGCGACACATGCAACCCCCCCCCCCCCCCCCCCCGACTCCACATCAAGTCCAGACAATGATTAGACAACCAAGATCTAAATGCGCACGCAGGGAACACACGCATCCTATTCGGCCGAACACAAATACAAAAATAGCCAAGAAGGATTATCAAATCAAAATGGCCGACAGGGCAGCCATCTTGGAAATTGAGAAAATAAATACAAGATCCACAACTGGTAGTAGAAATACATTGCAAATTTAATCTGGCTAGTTTTAAGGGATACTTGCGCTATGAAGCTTAGATATCATTAGGAGCCGGTATGACGAACAAGAGATATACTATTAAACATGCTTAAGTTAAGCAGGGAGGAATGAATTATTTGTTAAGATCGGATTTGAGATCGAGGTAATACATATATAGAAAGATATGACTGACGTCAAAATAACATTTATATCGACAGATACATCTTTGAGAAACTAGAATATATTATGCGTGTGAATTGACCAACATGCTCCAGAGACCTCAATATCATGTACGCTGTGGCTACTGTTGGTGTATGGTGTCGTCGTTGCTTTGATGCAGTAGACGTCGGCATTGTTGCTACCGCCGCGTTGACCATCGTCGTCATTGTGGTGGAGACGCCCAAGAGAAATATCAATAACTGTATCAGCAGCGATCTGACATCCCGGTCCGCGGGGTATTAACACATGCACGCCCCCATGCTCGGAGGAGAAACGCGTGGATCACCACGCATCAGAACGGGACACTTTGACGTTTAATGGGGAGATGGTTTGACGATAATGCTGAGGGCTACCCGTAGACAATCCAGCATCAAGATCACTGGATGATCATTGGGGGATCATCGGGGGATCGGGCGATGACAGTTAACGGTTGGTTTCAGTAATAGGGGTCCTTATTAAGACAAGACGCTCTGTACGAGACGACACTCTGTCCACAAGCTCAGATTGAATCATACAGACCGTGCCTTATTTATACTGTACCCATCCCGTGAAGATCCGGGTTACAAAGAGGCGACTAACGGGATCGGGTGGTCGGGCCACTCTGACTTGGTTGATGCATGTCATCGTATGCCAAATGCGTGGATCAATGCTCATAATGTACATCACTGGATTGTCTGGTGTAGACTGGATTATTTACAGACCGCCGTCATATAGAAGGAATATTGCTGACTGCGGCGTTAAACAACAAACAAGATCATACCGTACCCGACTAATAGTTCAAAGATTGTGTTGTTCGTAAAAAGCTGATATCTTTGCTTGGATTTGGCCTTGGAGTCCTGTCGTATCGACACCCGACCACCTTCCACTCTCTTTCGCTCAAGGGCGGTCGGGTAGCCTAGTAGTTAAAGCGTTCGCTCGTCACGCCGAAGGCCAGGGTTCGATTCCCGACATGGGTACAATGTGTGAAGCCTATTTCTGGTGTTCCCCGCCGTGATATTGCTGGAATATTGCTAAAAGCGGCGTAAAACCACACTCACTCACTCTTTTCCTCAACGTCCCAAAAGCCGGAAGAACAACTATCGACCTAGGCCCGTTCTTATATCTACCATGTATTATGGCCTGAAATGGATCCCCTTGATCTAAACCTAATCTAATGTCTTTAACCCTCCATTGTATCCATTTATAACCTCGTCTCATTTCTTTGAATATTTATTTGTCCTAATTTTATGTTTGTGTCATTGAATCTCTCCATACAGCGTTAAAATTGGCACAAGTCTTACTGTCCTTGCCAAACTTCCCGACAGTTAAAGTAGAAGTAGAAGAAGTTGAAAATGTCCCTTTTTATGAGTTTTGCTATATACATTTCACCCGATGAAGGAGTAAGCATATACTCCGAAACGTTGTGTTCCTCATTATAAAGAAGTTGACATCCATAAATTCTATTCCTTTTGCTATATGTCATCATTATAAGGCCATTATAAGGCCATACGTCCTTAAATGTGACATCCTGTGCCGACTTGTCCATATCTTCGTGCCCTTTATGCTGCTCCCACGTCCGTAAGTCTACACGTATGTCTAATGTACCCACATGTCCCCTATACTTGTTCGACCAAGACCACACCATCAGTACCCGAAACGGGTAGCATCCACCTCATGTACGACAAGACGATCCTTCATCTGCATCCGTACCCGATCCTTATCCCAACGTAAACCCAAATCGCTCATCACACACAACCACCCCTATGAGACACACACGAACACCCCTTTGGGGTCACTCCGTATATTCCTAAGCCCTAGTCATATGCCGCACTGTCATTAACTCACCCCTGGCCGCCCCTCTATGCGGGAGGGTGCTGTGACGACGTCATGACCACTCTTGCTACCGTTGTGTATCAAGTTGCCTCGCTGGATCGTCTTCTTGGCTGTACATCG
This sequence comes from Haliotis rufescens, assembly GCF_023055435.1. Taxonomy (NCBI): domain Eukaryota; kingdom Metazoa; phylum Mollusca; class Gastropoda; order Lepetellida; family Haliotidae; genus Haliotis; species Haliotis rufescens. The sequence goes on from NW_025963835.1 coordinate 32,463,020, forward strand.
CTGCTTAGTGACTGAGGATTTAGAGATCAACTCGCGAAGTCAGGATGTCTGGCGGAGGCTGGGGTGGGAGTAGGACCAAATCCCCGTGGATAAAGACCCCCATCCCCAACCCAGGGACTGCCACCCACGTGCTCCACGAGCAGGGGGGGGATCATGTGTCGAGGTGTCGCCAATTTGTGTCGGACAAGTTAGAGGAACACACAGCGTTGTGAGCCATTAAATCTGATGGCGCCTGGTTCGTCGGGGATGAAGCTTGATTGTCGTAAAGACATGATGCGGCACTTTTTCATTTGGGTCGTGAGTGAAAAGGTACCAAATATTTCATCTGGAGACAGGATGTGTGCACTTTGTGGGATGTCGTTCGTGTCGTTCGTCAATGTCGTGATTTTCGTTGATGTCGTTAATGTTGATGTCGCTGATGTCGTTATTGTTCATACCGCTAATGCCGTTGATGTTGTAAAACGTGGTGTCGTTATTGTCCATGTCGCTCATGCCGTTGATGTTGTAAATGTTGATTTCTTTATAGTTAATGTCGCTGATTTCGTTAATGCCAGTGCCGTTGATGCCGTTTGTGTCGCTAATGTAGCTGATGTCGTTAATGTTGATATGATAGCGGTATAAAATTCTATAAACCATCTTCTCCACACATAATCCATACGGCTGGCTTCAAATAAAAAAGTAAAAACCTCGTACAACAGGATTTAAAACCATACAATTGTACGATAGAAAACTCATATCATGTTAGGACCATATAATACAATGGATAATACATGTTCAAATTCAAGGACACTTCAAATCCATGCAATGACACTTGAAATAACAAATCCACTTCAAGCCCACATTAAACACCGTACCCTGAAGAAACAATGAACAGTAAAGATAGAAAACGTCAAATCTCGGGCGGGGAACTCCAAATACATAAATGTTATCTTTATATATATATTTTTTATTGTACGATTCCGACTACATAAAGAGCATGTGTTTATGGATCACCATCACGTAGTGAAGATATCAGATGTACGCCACAAAGTGAGCGTATCCTGCCCCACGGGTGGCTGCGTCACAAACACACGCAAAGGCAAGTCAATTGTTCATCTTGAAAACACGGGACCGACGTGTACATGATGATTCATGAAGATATCAGATACAACTTGTACACTAAAAAAAGGCAGTTATGATTATTTTCACATGATTTGGGCATATTGTCTTGAATTAGTTAATCATATTACTCTTAAATGCAACAAATATTTCAACTTTTATTATATCTTTGAGAATAATAATAACAGAATATAAACATGGATGATGTATTTGTATACTATAGATGTAAATGTGTCTTTGCTTCTGTGTGATTGGGCTTCACGTTACTTGCACTGAATCCAGGTTCTGGTGTCTTGTTTACAGTTTCGCCAATAAAAACACAACTTTCAGTCCAAACCCTTTCCGCATATGAACAATGGGTTAACGCGCGTGTCGTCTTTCCCGGTACTGTTTAAAACAAAATGGGGAGGTAGGACGAATTTGAATTTCTCTTTTTCTTTTTATTATTAACATTTCTAACTAAACTGCCCGACAAAAGGATGTATATACATGTGGCTAAAAATGAAACAAACAAGAAATAGTTATTCATTGGGGATGTCTTTAAGCGGGTATCACAGGCGATATGGCACACATGATATCAATGAGTATCTCACAACAGGTGACGTGCACATGGCGGCTCAATTGAGTGAGTGAATTGGGTTTAACGCCGCTTTTAACATTATTCCAGTTATATCACGGCGTGTCAGCTTAATGTGGGAGGAAAGCCCGAAGTGATGCAGGTCTCAGACGTTTACCACTTCGGTGAAACCCACGAGCACGGGTATGGTGCTGACAAACCTAGAAACATAATCGGGGCGAACCGGGATTCGAACCCACAATCATAGATTTCTGGCGTGCCCAAGGGACGCAACTCTGCACAGCGAATCGCGGCGCCTTAGACGACTGGGCCACCCGTGCCCCCCATGGCGGCTCAAGGAACATTGCATTTCGGCGACTGATTCAAGTGTATACTTTCTTTTGCCCGGCAGTTTACCACCACAGCTGTACTCAATGAATCAATGATATTACAAAAGGGAGAGTAGGTTGATGTGGTCTCTGTTGGAAAGGAAATCACGTAATTACTTTTCGTCATGACGGGTTACAGTAAAAAGTGCAGCTTTAGAATGGGAAATATCTGCGGAACTGAGGAACCGAATTTTCTAGGAAAAAAATGTTGGTTGGATGGTTTAATTTAGGTTCATCTATTTTATGATTTAAAGATGGTTTACACAACTCCATAGTTCCGAAAAAGTAAATATTGTTTTTTCTGTATTTTGTCGGCAAAACATGCTTACCCCTTTCGCGAACAGGGGCGGTCAGGTAGCCTAGTGGTTAAAGCGTTCGCTCGTTACGCCGAAGACCCGGGTTCGATTCCCGACATGGGTACAATTTGTGAAGCCCATTATTACGACAAATAGAATCTGTTTCGGTGGATAATCAAGACTGGGATTCTCCTGCACTGACATTGTATATTAACAGATTCCAGTTTATGGCTTAACACCACAAACGTCAAAGTAAAACACAGATAGATAGTACTCTATAGTTATGTATAGAAAACTGTGTTATCAAAGTGTATATGTTTCATACAGCAAATATTGATGGTAAAGTTCGAATACATGGGTTTACACCTCACCGTGATAGTATTCTCCTAACGTCTAATGCACACTGTCAGGCAACAGTTATAGTATATACCTTAATGTAACAATAAGTACAAGCAACGACCCCCCTCAAATCCAACTCTAAGTTTTTTCTGTTCAATGGTAAGCATATAAACTTCTGTTTTGTTTTTGTTTGTTTGTTGTTTAAACATATTTCAGAAATATTCCAGCTTTATTATGGCGGTCTGTAAATAATCGAGTCTGGACCAGCAATCGAGTGTTTGACATCATGAACATCGATCAACGCAATTGGGATACAATGACATGAATCAACCAAGTCAGCGAGCCTTACCAACCGATCCCGTTAGTCGCCTCTTTCGACAAGCATAGTCGCCTTTTACAGCAAGCGTGGGTTGCTGAAGACCTTCACGGGTCTATAAAATTATGAAAGTAACATGACACCTAGGTGTGTTCACAAGATACAACTTGCGGGGAATTGTCATGTAAACTCTGTTTTGGTGTGCCACAGTCGAATCAGTGGACCGTGGTAGACGCTTGTCTCAGCTCGTTGGGGATTTAGACGAGCAGTCGCCCGTGAAAGTGCGAAGTCACAACTTGTCATTATCTAAATCAGCCTAGCTAACCTTGATCGGTCAATTCTACTCGTTACAGCCAAGTGAGCTGGGAAGCCACCACTCCGTATACCCGACTGCTGTGCCTGTGTCAGTAGTTGTTAAACGTGTGTAATATGTCTCCACGAAAACAGCATTTCTCTTGGTTCACTCTTGTCAAAAATAGTAAACATCTGTCTTATTAACCTGACTATCACAGATCTACGACAACCGTCACTCTCATACTGTAACGTTAACTCGACTATCACAGATCTACGACAACCGTCACTCTCATACTGTAACGTTAACTTGACTATCACAGATCTACGACAACCGTCACTCTCATACTGTAACGTTAACTTGACTATCACAGATTTACGACTGCACCCACTCTCATACTGTAACGTTAACTTGACTATCACAGATCTACAACAACCGTCACTCTCATACTGTAACGTTAACTTGACTATCACAGATCTACGACAACCGTCACTCTCATACTGTAACGTTAACTTGACTATCACAGATCTACGACTGACTATCACAGATCTGGGATTGTCGTCACCCTCATATTGTGACGTTAACCTGACTATCACAGATGTACGACTGCCGTCACTCTCATACTATAACGTTAACTCGACTATCACGGATCTACGACTGTCGTCACTCTCATACTGTGACGTTAACTTGACTTTCAAAGATCTACGACTGTCGTCACTCTCATACTGTAACGTTAACTTGACTATCACAGATCTACGACTGTCGTCACTCTCATACTGTAACGTTAACCTGACTATCACAGATCTACGACTGTCGTCACTCTCATACTGTAACGTTAACCTGACTATCACAGATCTACAACAACCGTCACTCTCATACTGTAACGTTAACTTGACTATCACAGATCTACGACAACCGTCACTCTCATACTGTAACGTTAACTTGACTATCACAGATCTACGACAACCGTCACTCTCATACTGTAACGTTAACCTGACTATCACAGATCTACGAATGCCGTAACTCTCATACTGTAACGTTAACTTGACTATCACAGATCTACGAATGCCGTGACATGTCAAGTCGTAAATATATTATCATAAGCAATATATGTTAAAAACAGTTCATTGTACCATTCCTTCTATAGCAGAAGGGGCGGTCGGGTAGCCTAGTGGTTAAAGCTTTCGCTCGTCACGCCGAAGACCCGGGTTCGATTCCCGACATGGGTACAATGTGTGAAGCCCATTTCTGGTGTCCCCCGCCGTGATATTGCTGGAATATTGCTAAAAGCGGCGTAAAACCATACTCACTCACTCACTCACTCTATAGCAGAAATATAAATCACCAATGCCAGAGAACAATCAGCCTCGATTATCCGCAGAAATAGATTATATTGGGCCTAAAGGGCAAAATAGCGCTGACCTATATGAATGTATCAATGAAAATCAGTGATGACGTCATTCGTTTTCGCGAAAAGGTTAAGTATGTAATGGTCTATCGGATGCACCTGTCAACCACCTACCAAAGTTAACGTGTTTATGAATCACTAGATCAACAAATGTATAGCAGGTGTTGGTGAAAATATGAGTGTATCCGGCCTCTCCGGTAGCATCTGTCACAAACATATGTGACAGAAGTCAATCCTTCCTCTGAAAAACATGGTACCCCACGATTCAAGTCAAAATAGGAACCTGCATCGAAAATCATGTTGGCAACTGATGCGTCAATTTTGGAAATGTGCTCCACATGTCCACCGTAAAACGTTTTGAAAGCGTCACTGCGGCTATGAAAACACGACCTCATATCGAGATTGGTTCGAACCAAACGATAGCACAGTGAGCGAGTATGGTTTTGCGCCGCTTTTATCAATATTCCGGTAATATCACAGCGGGGGACACCAGAAAATGGGCTTCAAACATTGTATCTATGTGGGAATCGAACCCGGGCCTTCGGCGTGACAAGCGAACGCTTTAACCAATAGACTACCCCACTGCCCCCATAGTTAAGTGTAGCGACGTTACAGTAATGTACAATTATATTAAATAGCTGTAGTGCTAGATTGGTTTGTAAAATTTTAAATCACGAAATCACAGTTCCGTCGTCCGGTTGTCCCGGCTCCTCCTGGTGTTTTATCCTGCGAGTATTACAAGGCAAGGTGATTATCATACCTCCAGATCACGGGGCAGTGGGGTAGCCTTGTGGTTAAAGTGTTCGCTCGTCACGCTGAAGATGAGTACAATGTGTGAGCCCGTTTCCGGTGTCCCCCATACTCTCACTGACTCCTGAGAGACCGCCTCCGTGGTCTTGTGGTAGAGCGTCCGCCCGGAGAGCGGAAGGTCCGGGGTTCAATCCCGGGCCGCGTCATACAAAAAGACGTTAAAAGATTGTACTTGTTGTTACCCTGTCTGGCGCTCGGCATTAAGGGGCTAAAACAAGGACTGGTCGGCTCGGAGTCAGTATACTGTGTCTGAGTGGGGTATTCATGTTAAACTGCGGCATGGTATCTCAGTGATCTAGCACTATAAATCGGCATCAGTCCGGACTAGTACAAGCAGCCACACACACACATACACGTGCATGCACGTTGCTATATAAGTGCAATAATCTTGGACGCGACGTTAAACCCAATTTCACCTCACCTCACTCACTCCTGAGCACGGATAGTACTTTGTTACCTCCCTTATATGTGGAATGGTTGAATGAGGGTCGTCAAGGGAATGAAGAAATGCTGATATTGTTGACCACTTTTGATCATGCATATTGTTTCTTGTTTATGCCGACTCAGCAATATTCCAGCTATAAATAAGTTAGACTTGACCAGACAACGCCGTCAGGGTGTGATGACACCCAATCAATCAAAGTCTGACCACCCGATCCATTAAGTAATGTCTACCTTACGCACCCGACTGAGGACTATATAGCTTGAAATAGCTTCCGCCCGACGTAGAGACACAGAGACCAACTGATGGAGCAATACTGGTGAGGTCCGTTGGGGTATCTAGCATATCTCTGGATATCCGTAGTTCGAGATAAGCGGAATACCATGATATCACACTGACGATACTACTGCCGTTCGAGTTACTGAGAGAAAATGCAGTTCGAGTTACTGCGAGGGAAAATGCAGTACTGAACGGGCTAAAACAGTTCGAATCAAAGACGCTTCCCATTGAATAGATTTCGACAAGTTGGACCTGTCGAGTTTATAGGCAAGCTAATACAGTTCGAGTCAAGGCGTTTTAATGCAGTTCGACTAACGAAACGAGCTAATGCAGTTCGAGTTACAGAGCGTGATATTGCAGCTCGAGTTACTAATGAAGCGAGCTAATGCAATTCGAGTAACTTGGCCATTAGTATAGCTCGGGTTACTGAACGAGATGACCCGTGGAGATCCGGGGTAGAATAGGTCTTCAGCAACCCATGCTTGCCGTAAAGATCCGGGGTAGAATAGGTCTTCAGCAACCCATGCTTGCCGTAAAGATCCGGAGTAGAATAGGTCTTCAGCAACCCATGCTTGCCGTAAAGATCCGGGGTAGAATAGGTCTTCAGCAACCCATGCTTCCCTTAAAGATCCGGGGTAGAATAGGTCTTCAGCAGCCTATGCTTGCCGTAAAGATCCGGGGTAGAATAGGTCTTCAGCAACCCATGCTTGCTGTAAAGATCCGGGGTAAAATAGGCCTTCAGCAACCCATGCTTGCCGTAAAAGGCGATTATGCTTGTTGTAAGAGGCGACTAACGGGATCGGGTGGTCAGGCTCTCTGACTTGGCTGATGCATGTCATCGTATCCGAATTGCATGAATCAATCAAAGGATTGTCTGATCCAGATTCGATTATTTACAGACCGCTGTCATATTGCTGTAATATTGCTGCTCGCGGTTTTAAACAACAAACAAACTAAACGAGATAATGCAGTTCGAATTAAAGAGAAATCCCATTGAATAGATTTCGACAAGCAGCGTCATCTGTATGAGCATGTTAAAAACAAGCTTCATAATTTCGTGATAGTCGGCGATATCTTGATTAGTCATTCTGTTTGTTTTCTTATGCGTAATAAAAATCTGAATAAATTTAAATTCATGTAATTATTTCTGCATAGTTGTGTTAAACTAACCGTGACATGTGCCACGTGTTCAGAGATATGATAATACAAACACGTTCAGCGTGTTCGTACACGTCATTGTTTCAAAGAGTATATCTTAATCAAACAGAGCTGTCGCATATTTCATTTGATGTTCACTCATCTGTGAGCCGACGGAGGAAATGATGCGAAACGTGTGCCGGTTGTTCTTTTGTAATGGCATCAACACAGTGCCGAAGCAAATAAATGTTGTTTTCGTTACAAAGTACAACTAATTACACCAGGTTACTCAAGTTGGGCGGAAAAGCATAGTGCATAATTTAGAAATACAGGTTTCTACACAACGCTGTTTTCTGATTTTTGTATCGTCGATCTCGTACATAATTTGTTTTTGATCATTATCTCACCAATAAATTTTATTTATATTTTGTTTTTCATAGAAATGTTTATGCGTAAAGTATTAATGTATTTCATTATAATAGCCATACTGTAGCTTCTAAACACGCCTTTGATCAGGTAGATAAGCTGTTTTATGTAGTGGGGGTAACAGCCTCCCCTGGTCTAGGGCTTATAAGACCGTGGCTTATACGGTTCGAAACCCTCACGGATCCAGAATGGGATTCATGCATGATAAACATATCTCTGAATCATTTGGTGACCACCATCATCTTGGGTCACGGCTTTGATCCTCTTTGAATTTTAAAAAATCATCGTTTTCGCTCATTTAGCCATGGCTATGAATGTGATCAAAACATATAAGAATAAAAAAAAGGCTATTCATCAGCTATTTGAACATGTGCGATAACTTTAAAATTTGACATTACCAGTGGGATGAAACGGGCCTTATTGCACGGGTTATTCATGCAATCCTGTCTACAGTGACAAAATAAGTTGAGAAATATGTATGTTTGAATTATGGGTCGTATAAGTATAATGTGACGACTATCTGACATATATAGGTAGGTAAGCATGGTGTAGACGCCATGCTAGGATATATGAATATGATCCACGAATCCACGAGCTATGTGATATACTAGACACCAGCTGGGCCCTTCGCGACTCGGTTCGCAACAAGGAAACATTCTCTGCCCGTATTTCTTAATGCTGTGAGCGCGGCGTTAACGTATCCCCGTATTGCTGTGTCGCATCGCGCCGTGACGAATCATCCGACCAGAAACTATACAGGCATGGGACACATCCATGGTAGGACAATGCGGTGTGAGACGAATGGAGGGAAAACCTGCGAAGGTCTTTTGAAAACCATTCCCCGTAACAGTTGTAACACGATTTCATGTTGTGCACAGACGAGTGCGTTCACAGGACTACTCGCAAACATTGAAAGCATGAAACAGCAAGAATGACTGTTTGCTGGGGGGAAAGGAAGAAGGGCTATCCTCCTTTAGAATGTATTATACCAAATAGCACCTGATGTGTGAACACATTCTCTATTGACTTTTCAAAGACGGGAGTTTTACATTGCGCATGATGCTCCTATTGACAATGTAGTGACACATCTCTACCACGCCGTAACGTCGCTGTTCTCGCTGCTGTCGAGGGAGATGTGATGATGTTGTTCTGTATCTTTTTATATGGGATATGAGTCAGTTAACCAGTGTCCTGGTTTCGTTTTGTAAGTTGGCTGTTAAATGACACGTTAAATCATTTCTGCGGTTCGTAAAAAACGGGGCTGATTATGGTAAAGGAAGACACAATTATATGTTTCGTATTGTAATCCCTGCTCCTCCTTCTCACGGGTTATGGCTTGTGTCATAGCGGAGCAACACCTGTCATAGAATCATCAGATTCAAGGTGCGAGAACCTTGTTAAGCGTGAATATGGTGATATGCATCTTTAGAAAGTTTTAGAAATTACTCAATGTCCTTCGAACATTCTTGCTGCAAAACACAGTATCATCGTGATTCAGTCTCATCCTGCACGTGAGATGTTCCTAGTATGTTCGACGCCTCAAACACACAACTATGTTTGTTTGTTTGCTGTTTAACGCCGCACTCCGCAGTTTCCCAGCTATATGAAAAACATGTGCATTCACGTGTATTTAACCTGTAAATATCTCCAACTCCAGCTACACGACCAGGCTTCGCGTTTGTCAAAAACAACTTAACCAATAAAATATTACTTTGATTATTAGGCTGCAAAAAAAACGTTCTTATTTTTCATCACTTTTTGAAGAGAGGAATGGTTAGATAGGTCGATTATGGTTTTAATTATATTTTGATTTCCCAAACAATTTAGAATTGTATTAAGTTGGTCGGCCAAGTATAAGCGTCAGTCGGCAATCAGAAACAAGAATAATACTATGCAGCCTTTCTCAGCCTCACAAAGTTAGGGTTTGTAACTCAGCCGAACGACAAGAATATATATTTGTTGTAATTAACAAACAGATAATCAGAAGTGTTGGAATGACGTTTAATTTGTCCCGACAAACAGGTCTTCAAATTATTTAAAGTTTCTTTGTATCAAGTATTCGAGCTTCACCCTATATACGTACATGTTATATAACAGTCTTTGACCACAGACAAGAACTGGGTTAACTGTAGGGCGTGAATAAGGTTAAATCGAGGGAAAAGGATTTGTAAACTCTTATATTCTTTCTAAAGGATTATCACAGCTTTCGTCTAAAAATAAACAACAACAACAAAACCCAATTTGTCCTGCTAAAGCGTGTGCTTTGTGGACGGGGGGAACTAGGGCTGGCTAGATCGACCTATTGTTGTTGGGAAATCTCTGGAACACCAGACATATAGAAGTAGGTTAACGATACACATGTTTCTTACAATCTGAGGCGCGCACATGTCCTCTCGTGTGACGTCACGCGCACGTCGCTTGTCTCGTTAAATCCATGTCATCTGTAGCCACATGTAGTCCATACTCTGTTAGCTTGTGATTCGGACCCTCTGCCAATAACTTTATAGTTTATCACTGTTCGGTGTTCATGTTATCAACCACTGGTTCTGGCCTGTTTTCAATTATTGTCATGAGGCTATGATATAAACTACCGAGGGAAGTAAAGTATATACTTCAAAGGAGCGTAACCAAAACAGTCGCCGAAACAGTGAGTGAGTGAATATGGTTTTACGCCGCTTTTAGCAATATTCCAGCAATATCACGGCGGTCGCCGAAACAGTGCAAACTAAAGGTCTCAAACACAACATTGATACCAACATCACATACCCCGACATAATAACCATTTCTGGTTTGTTTCCTTAAAGTCACCATCAAACATGCGTGTATGCTTTCTTTAGCTAGCTGCGGCTTAAAACAGCATTGCAGCACTGTACCAATGTTTGTTTCTTGTCTTTACAGGGGGCATGGGTGGCCCAGTCGTCTTAGGTGCCGCGATTCGCTGGGCAGAGTTGCGTCCCTTGGGCACGCCAGAAACCTATGGTTGGGGGTTCGAATCTCGGTTCGCCCCAATTATGTTTCTAGGTTTGTCAGCACCATACCCGTGCTCGTGGGTTTCACCGAAGTGGTAAACGTCTAAGACCTGCATCACTTCGGGCTTTCCTCCCACATTAAGCTGGCACGCCGTGATATAACTGGAATACTGTTAAAAGCAGCGTTAAACCCAACTCACTCACTCATTCTTGTCTTTAAAGCTTTATGAGTACCTGGGGGAAAGGGTTTACATGGCTTTCAGCTGTGTTCCGTCAATACCCAGGCAGCAGGGATGAGCTTCACACTCTCTGGCGAACCAACATTCTAACCACAAGACCCATAACGAGGCTTGTCTGGTCCAGACTCCGTTATTTACAAGCTGCTACGTGTGGCTGGAATATTGCTGAGTGCGGCGATTAACAACGGCAAAAAAAACATACAAACAAAATCATGATGAGATATCTTAATTTTATCAGTTGAAAACTAAGACATTATATCATAATTCATATCCAGTACTAATACAGAGTACTAATATGAAGTACTGATATGGAGTACTAATACTAATGCAAACACTACCTTGATCTGTTTATGGTACCTTGTGCGCATGTGCAGCTGCCGTCGTCGACAAGCAACGATACACATACGTGTGTTTATTACAAAATTTCAATCGCAATACGTTAAGTATGTTAAGAGTGTGAACCCCTCACTTTCTCATTTAGGTATTCAAACGCCTCATACTAAGCCTGCTATGAAATGGCCCATGTACAATTTCTCCTGCTGCTTTAAGGCCCAGATAGGTTTGACCTAAACCTCTTCATGAATACAAGTAGCGCTAAGACTGACAAAAAGAGGAAAAAAGTACCACATATTTTATAATCTACGTGAGTTAAATCACACAGGGGTATTTAGCAGCTCAACATATGCGAAGCAGACAGGGCTAGGTGTAGCAGTCTCTCACGGTTACAAACAGCCATACCGGGTATAGGGGATCCGGTGTGACACCCCCCTGCAGGTCCTTAGTCACAAGTCCGCGGGGGGTGGAGCGAAACGTGAGAACGATGAACGGCGGAGGATTCGGAACGAAGCATTCCTCGAAACAAGGTTATATCTGAACACATTGTGTAACATTTGAACCGCAGACACTGCCGCCCCGTGGCGATGATTCTCCGGGGAGGGGGACGCGCGTTAGCAGTGCTCCACCCCATCGGGTAGATTCGTTCTGGAGTCGGGTGACCCCAGGTGACCTGTCAAAGACATATGATGATGAGAGGCGTTTAATGGGTGTAGAGAACTGATCATTTCAGGTATGAGGGAATCGTTACGTACAGACAGGCACTGTCTGTGTCGAAGGAAACAGAGCAATTCCTATTCTTCCAACAAGTAAACATGAACCTTGTGTCTCGCCTGTGGTCGTTAATAAACAATTTGTATTCCTTTAATAAAGTGTGGAAATATCAAAATGGTTTTTCTTCTGGAACATATTTTATAACCAGATACAATGTGTCTGCTAATACTTGTGGGATCGTCGAAATAATCCTTGACCGTTTTAGCAGGAGACCTGCTTTTATATTTCCTATAGGTTAACATGAAATAGCATCAAAGAAAAACGCTTATTCAAAACATTAACCAACGTAATTAATAGCAAAGGTTATGTGTCTACCAAATGGATTATCCAACAAAGACAAATACCGTAGTCTAATCTGTCTCATAGTCTGCAGCAAGGGAACGACATTTGATGAGAATGAAGCCAGTATAAAGTTAACCACGCGCATGCGCTGATCGTCTCTGGTGACTTCCGGACTCTTCGGGGACTTCCGGAATAGCATGGCGCGGGCGTGTTTTCATTGCCGTCTTGTGCGAAATGTTGACAGTAAAAACACATAAGGGGGTCCTGGCAAAACATATAACGCTTCGAATGAGTCACAAAGATTGAAAATAAACTTTAGACGAGCATAATGACCGTGGAAGCGGCGAGGGACAAGTAGTAAGGCCGGTCGCCTTCCATTGATTTTCACTCGGGTTAAACAGCAAGGAGAAAGGTCGTGTTGAAACAACCCACAACTGACTTAACCCGGTTAAAATAGCTGGCTTGTGCCTATGTAACTGTGGCCCTGTAACGATGTCTTTGACATTGGTGCCTTTTATTAAAGGTGACGTTGAGGAGGATTTATTGCAAACCTGTTTGGGGTTTTTGAAAGTGAGCGAGATGGTTTTATGCCCTCTCAGCAATACCCCAGACACGTCACGGCCAGGGGACACCAGAAATGAGTATAAAAGTGTGGGGAATCGAACCCGGGCTTCGCTTTAACCACAATGCTATACTCCGACCCCTTGTTTAATCTTAAGATTTTTATTTTTAGACTACTATTTCAAACATATTATCGAGTACCGTATTGGGATTAATGTCAATTACATGGAAATCAAAGAGTCAGGGTTTGGTTTGACGCCGCTTCAAACATTATTGCAGTTATAGCGGTGGAGCAGGAGGTTCAAGGCACCCTCTCTATGGAGTTTAGTTCCCAAGCCTCCAGGATCCGCTTCTCGTGGGTTCTAATCCCAGATTCGCCCAGATTGTTCTCCTCGGTCTGTCTGCACCAGACCCAAACTCGATCTAAACAATCTGGAGCAGACTATCCAGTGGTGGATGCACACCGGCGAAGTACGACGCAATGCTATCAACCACTGTTCCAGCTATAAGTCGGCGGTCTGTTAATATTCATGTTTGTCAATCACAATAAGCATCGATCTACGCAATTGTGATACCATGCATCAAGTCAGCCTGTCCAATCGATCACATTAGCCGCCTCTTTCGAAAAGTATGGGTGGGCGAAGACCAGTTCTAACCTGAATCTTCACGGGCGTTATTGCCAATGAGCGAGGTGTGACAACTCTATGGAAAAGTCAATATCACGCCCTTAACAACAAGGAATGACTACTTTAGACCGGTTCTGGAATCACCACAGAGTTGGAAAGAAATAAAGACACGACTGCATATTGTTCCATAACCTGCTATTGCGTAGCTATTGTCTGAAAGATGGACAACTCAATATATGTCCTTCCTGACAATGTTACATCTTCCCGAGGCAAGCACGTTAACTGACCACAAAAGTCCAGTTTCCATCCTTGCCGAACAAGGCTGGAATTTTGGAGTTACATTTGGGCTGGATTAACGAGTCTATGCATAGACCAATAAAAATCGCGTGAAAGAAAAACATGGATTTCAATGTGCAGAATTCGGTTGACTGCGGCGTTTGCAAAGCACGTGTCCCGCCAACACAGCGTCGACAGATATCTTGCAAATCTGTTCATGTTTTTAATCAAGGTGCTCGCGTGATTACATGCATTTCGCGGGGTGAGACTCATTTTATTACAATACAGATCTTGATTATCGATCAGATCGTCTTGACAGGGCGCCGCCATTTTTCTTGAAGCAAATGAATGTGATGAGAGATGAAATCTGATAGGTCAGTTGGAGGGACATAGAAGGGACATAACTCGTAATAGTCACTAGTGGCGCTGTGATCTACAAGGGTGGAAACTGGACTTTTATAGTCAGTTAACTCCCTCGTGGGAACAATGTTTGAATGCCATTTCTGGTGTCCCCCGCCGTGATATTGCTCGAATATTGCTAAAAGCGGCGTAAAACAATACTCACGCACTCACTCACTCACTATATCAGTTATATAACGGCGTTACTGCGTGGGGTGGGAGGCAGGTCCAACATGGTCGTAGACGTTTTCCCCACAGGGTCGGTGCCGAGAAACCAAACATAATCAGGAAAAACCTGGGATTCGAACTCAACGATCTTTAATCCTGGCACAGTATCAGGTACCTAACGAAGGGTTCCAATCTGTACTCTATGATTCACGAGAACAATATATGGTGCGATGGCTTGTGATTAATATCTATGAATCATATAACCCACGTCAACGCTCGTGTCAGCATTAAATATCAAGTTAATTGACATTCAAACACCTGTCTGTACAGTATATCTCCCGTACCCACCGATTCATCCACAGTTTACTTACGTGTTAATTGGCAGGGCAAGACGTTTTAATTGTACATAGCGCTCAATTTAACAAAAACACACAAATCCAATAACGTAACCGAATCCTTCTTTTTGATCGTACCGGGGACGTGCTTTATTCGCCGTGTTGAAACTAAGGGTAGTCACACTGACAGCACAAAGGTAGAGCTCTTACTTCACAACCTCAGTGTACCCGAATAACTCATTCATCAAGCATATTACTGTTTCACTCCCATGTATCAGATGTAGGGCCAAAATGTATTTTATCTGTATCCTTCAAATAATTCTTTTTCCCATTCAAAAAATTACTTTGATGTCAAGTATCACCCTGTCTGGCGTTCTTTGAAACCTCGCGTACGGTGCAAGACCCGGTTTAGACACCGGGCGATGGACCTCTCTTGTGACATACTGTGGGTTGAACAAAACTGAAATCACGAAGCGGTACGAAAACGGAAAAATATTTAACATTTTCTCTAAATTCTTATCCCACGTGACCTTCAAAGCAGTACATGTTTCAAGAGCGCCGTTAGATCCCGGCTAGATTTGCATATACGCGTGATTTGGACACAAAGAAACTTATGGAAAAGCAAACACATATTCCACCTCAGGGACTCGCAACCTGGCGTCGGATGCGCCGCTGACACGATCAACTCCTGGGTGCTCAATAACCATATGTTTTATTTTTTCAAAGCAAAGTAAATTCCATCTTTACTGATTCAAAGTGAATAAAACATGGACTCTGGGGAATAAAAAATATTTTAATAAGAATTTGAATTTTGGCACCTTTGTTCGTTTTAGTCATACGATCTGTATTATTGCACCTTTGTCCGCTTCGTACAGCTGAGATTGAGTTCTGTTGTGTTTTTCCCTCTATTTACATGTACTTTGTATTGATGTGTTGCGCAACACGAGACGTTATCCAGTCAAAACTGAATAGTTTATGCATAGCAGAGTCGACAGTATAGTGGGGAATATTTGTATGTGCCTAAATGCCCAAACATTTGTGTACACGTTACAATCAATGTCTATATTCAGGCAATATGAATATATGTCACAGTTAATGTCTATAATACGAAAATTGACTGAAAAATTTCATATATTGACTGATTCACCAAGGCAAATGTCGGATTGACTGTAAGTTTCAATCAATATACATATTGTCTGAACAATGAGACAAGATTTTAGGCAGATGGGCTGAAATGAACCCCTTAAACTAATCTCTTCATTTCAATTTGGATCCGTATGCAGTTAACACAATATATTGGAATCAATTTGATATTAACAAATGTCAAAACATTACTTATTTTCTTAATAAATCGAAAGTAAAGCATATTAATAGCCAGATAGGTAATTATTCAAATAATTGGCAGCAGTGACATGAAACAGTCTCCCCATCAAAGCCAATGCCCTGATTAGAAGCCAGATAGGTACCACGTCAATAGATGACAGTGGACAGCAATGCCATGCCATTGTTTGGATCAGTCAATATACATGATGCCTTATTATAGACATTACGGTAGCATGAACATGCATATGTACATACATGTATATGCATATATCGTTTAGTAACTGGGCGGTCGGGTAGCCTAGTGGTTAAAGCGTTCGCTTGTCACGCCGAAGACCCGGGTTCGAATCCCGACATGGGTACAATGTGTGAAGCCCATTTCTGGTGTCCCCCGCCGTGATATTGCTGGAATATTGCTAAAAGCGGCGCAAAACAATACTCACTCACTCACTCACCCATCGTTTAGTAACTCAACACGTTTAAATCTGAAAATCTGTTATATGGTAGGATTACACACTTTAATCGTTATTACATAAAACGTCAGAGCAAGGCTAGGGACTAACCAGTCTCGATTATCCGACGCAATAGATTGGTCGTAAAAGACAAAATAATGGTGAAAAAGATAAGAAGGAAGTGATGATACCCGGTGTTCGCGAAAAAAACCACATAAAGTTGTGTTTGTGTTTTAACTCGGAAATTCAAGTGGTCAACATATAAAGGCATTTTACCTCAAAAGGGCTGATTTTTTCCGGAGAGTGACTTACACTACAAACTCATTTAAGTCACTTCACCTGGATTGTTATTAAAGCTACCTTTTAGGGCGAGTAATCTACTACCTCTTGAAAGACATTTAAGCCGCTATATATGACTATATAAGCAACTGTGTCTGGTTATTAATGTTAGGTACAATATGGGCCAGATATTTAAACAATTTTTGACAAACTTGACATTTATTTAAGCTACTGTCCCTGATAACTCGTTTTAGCTACTACCTCTTGCGAGTCCTTTAAGCCACTATATATGACATGTATTTCAGCTGCAGTCACTGGTGACTCGTTTTACCTACTATTTTGGGCAAGTTATTTAAGCTATTTTCTCTGCCAATTAATTGAAGCAACCATATATCTAGCGAGTCATTTAAGCTACTATATCTGGCCAATTATTAAGCCACATACTCTGGCGAGTAATTTAAGCCACCATATCTGGGGCCAGTTTCACAAAACGATCTTAGAGCCACGACTATCGTAAGTCCTTCATTTTAACATAGACTTACGACCGCCGTAGCGCTTGAAACGGCCCCCTGCAGGATTGCAGATAAATGTCATCACTCCCGTGTCATTTAAGCCACTGTCTGTAGCCAGTCATTTAAGCCACTGTCTGTAGTCAGTCATTTAAGCCACTGTCTCTAGCCAGTCATTTAAGCCTATGTCTCTAGTCAGTCATTTAAGCCACTGTCTCTAGCCAGTCATTTAAGCAACTGTCTGTAGTCAGTCATTTAAGCCTATGTCTCTAGTCAGTCATTTAAGCCACTGTCTGTAGCCAGTCATTTAAGCCACTGTCTGTAGTCAGTCATTTAAGCCTATGTCTCTAGCCATTCATTTAAGCCTATGTCTCTAGCCAGTCATTTAAGCCACTGTCTGTAGCCAGTCATTTAAGCCTTTGTATCTAGCCAGTCATTTAAGCCACTGTCTGTAGTCAGTCATTTAAGCCACTGTCTCTAGCCAGTCATTTAAGCCACTGTCTCTAGCCAGTCGTTTAAGCCACTGTCTGTAGCCAGTCATTTAAGCACTGTCTGTAGTCAGTCATTTAAGCCTATGTCTCTAGTCAGTCATTTAAGCCTATGTCTCTAGTCAGTTCTTTAAGCCACTGTCTCTAGCCAGTCATTTAAGCCACTGTCTCTAGTCAGTGATTTAAGCCTATGTCTCTAGTCAGTTCTTTAAGCCTATGTATCTAGCCAGTCATTTAAGCCACTGTCTGTAGGCAGTCATTTAAGCCACCGTCTCTAGCCAGTCATTTAAGCCTATGTCTCTAGTCAGTTCTTTAAGCCTATGTATCTAGCCAGTCATTTAAGCCACTGTCTGTAGCCAGTCATTTAAGCCACCGTCTCTAGCCAGTCATTTAAGCCTATGTCTCTAGTCAGTTCTTTAAGTCTATGTATCTAGCCAGTCATTTAAGCCACTGTCTCTAGCCAGTCATTTAAGCCACTGTCTGTAGTCAGTCATTTAAGCCACTGTCTCTAGCCAGTCATTTAAGCCACTGTCTGTAGTCAGTCATTTAAGCCACTGTCTCTAGCCAGTCATTTAAGCCACTGTCTGTAGCCAGTCATTTAAGCCTATGTCTCTAGCCAGTCATTTAAGCAACTGTCTGTAGCCAGTCATTTAAGCCTATGTCTCTAGCCAGTCATTTAAGCAACTGTCTGTAGTCAGTCATTTAAGCCTATGTCTCTAGCCAGTCATTTAAGCCACTGTCTGTAGCCAGTCATTTAAGCCTTTGTATCTAGCCAGTCATTTAAGCCACTGTAGGCAGTCATTTAAGCCACTGTCTGTAGTCAGTTGTTTAAGCCACTGTCTCTAGCCAGTCATTGAAGCCACTGTCTCTAGCCAGTCGTTTAAGCCACTGTCTCTAGCCAGTCATTTAAGCCACTGTCTGTAGTCAGTCATTTAAGCCACTGTCTGTAGCCAGTCATTTAAGCCACTGTCTGTAGTCAGTCATTTAAGCCACTGTCTGTAGCCAGTCATTTAAGCCACTGTCTGTAGTCAGTCATTTAAGCCACTGTCTGTAGCCAGTCATTTAAGCCTATGTCTCTAGTCAGTCATTTAAGCCACTGTCTGTAGCCAGTCATTTAAGCCACTGTCTGTAGTCAGTCATTTAAGCCACTGTCTGTAGCCAGTCATTTAAGCCTATGTCTCTAGTCAGTCATTTAAGCCACCGTCTCTAGCCAGTCATTTAAGCCACTGTCTCTAGCCAGTCATTTAAGCCTTTGTATCTAGCCAGTCATTTAAGCCACTGTCTGTAGGCAGTCATTTAAGCCACTGTCTCTAGCCAGTCATTTAAGCCACTGTCTGTAGGCAGTCATTTAAGCCACTGTCTCTAGTCAGTCATTTAAGCCACTGTCTCTAGCCAGTCATTTAAGCCACTGTCTGTAGCCAGTCATTTAAGCCTTTGTATCTAGCCAGTCATTTAAGCCACTGTCTGTAGGCAGTCATTTAAGCCACTGTCTGTAGTCAGTTGTTTAAGCCACTGTCTGTAGCCAGTCATTGAAGCCACTGTCTCTAGCCAGTCGTTTAAGCCACTGTCTGTAGTCAGTCATTTAAGCCAATGTCTCTAGCCAGTCATTTAAGCCACTGTCTGTAGTCAGTCATTTAAGCCACTGTCTGTAGCCAGTCATTTAAGCCACTGTCTGTAGTCAGTCATTTAAGCCACTGTCTGTAGCCAGTCATTTAAGCCACTGTCTGTAGTCAGTCATTTAAGCCACTGTCTGTAGCCAGTCATTTAAGCCTATGTCTCTAGTCAGTCATTTAAGCCACTGTCTGTAGCCAGTCATTTAAGCCACTGTCTGTAGTCAGTCATTTAAGCCACTGTCTGTAGCCAGTCATTTAAGCCTATGTCTCTAGTCAGTCATTTAAGCCACCGTCTCTAGCCAGTCATTTAAGCCACTGTCTCTAGCCAGTCATTTAAGCCTTTGTATCTAGCCAGTCATTTAAGCCACTGTCTGTAGGCAGTCATTTAAGCCACTGTCTCTAGCCAGTCATTTAAGCCACTGTCTGTAGGCAGTCATTTAAGCCACTGTCTCTAGTCAGTCATTTAAGCCACTGTCTCTAGCCAGTCATTTAAGCCACTGTCTGTAGCCAGTCATTTAAGCCTTTGTATCTAGCCAGTCATTTAAGCCACTGTCTGTAGTCAGTCATTTAAGCCTATGTATCTAGTCAGTCATATAAGCCACTGTCTCTAGCCAGTCATTTAAGCCACTGTCTGTAGTCAGTCATTTAAGCCACTGTCTGTAGCCAGTCATTTAAGCCACTGTCTGTAGTCAGTCATTTAAGCCACCGTCTCTAGCCAGTCATTTAAGCCACTGTCTCTAGCCAGTCGTTTAAGCCACTGTCTGTAGCCAGTCATTTAAGCCACTGTCTGTAGTCAGTCATTTAAGCCACTGTCTGTAGGCAGTCATTTAAGCAACTGTCTGTAGTCAGTCATTTAAGCCTTTGTATCTAGCCAGTCATTTAAGCCACTGTCTGTAGGCAGTCATTTAAGCCACTGTCTGTAGTCAGTCATTTAAGCCACTGTCTCTAGCCAGTCATTTAAGCCACTGTCTCTAGCCAGTCGTTTAAGCCACTGTCTGTAGTCAGTCATTTAAGCCACTGTCTCTAGCCAGTCATTTAAGCCACTGTCTCTAGCCAGTCATTTAAGCCACTGTCTCTAGCCAGTCATTTAAGCCACTGTCTCTAGCCAGTCGTTTAAGCCACTGTCTGTAGTCAGTCATTTAAGCCAATGTCTCTAGTCAGTCATTTAAGCCACTGTCTCTAGCCAGTCATTTAAGCCACTGTCTGTAGTCAGTCATTTAAGCCTATGTCTCTAGCCAGTCATTTAAGCCACTGTCTCTAGCCAGTCATTTAAGCCACTGTCTCTAGCCAGTCATTTAAGCCACTGTCTCTAGCCAGTCATTTAAGCCACTGTCTGTAGGCAGTCATTTAAGCCACTGTCTCTAGCCAGTCATTTAAGCCTATGTCTCTAGCCAGTCATTTAAGCCACTGTCTCTAGCCAGTCATTTAAGCCACTGTCTCTAGCCAGTCATTTAAGCCACTGTCTCTAGTCAGTCATTTAGGCCACTGTCTCTAGCCAGTCATTTAAGCCACTGTCTCTAGCCAGTCATTTAAGCCACTGTCTGTAGGCAGTCATTTAAGCCACTGTCTCTAGCCAGTCATTTAAGCCACTGTCTCTAGCCAGTCATTTAAGCCACTGTCTCTAGCCAGTCATTTAAGCCACTGTCTGTAGGCAGTCATTTAAGCCACTGTCTGTAGGCAGTCATTTAAGCCACTGTCTGTAGGCAGTCATTTTAGCCACTGTCTGTAGTCAGTCATTTAAGCCACTGTCTCTAGCCAGTCATTTAAGCCACTGTCTGTAGGCAGTCATTTAAGCCACTGTCTGTAGTCAGTCATTTAAGCCACTGTCTGTAGCCAGTCATTTAAGCCACTGTCTGTAGTCAGTCATTTAAGCCACTGTCTGTAGTCAGTCATTTAAGCCACTGTCTGTAGCCAGTCATTTAAGCCACTGTCTGTAGTCAGTCATTTAAGCCACTGTCTCTAGCCAGTCATTTAAGCCACTGTCTGTAGCCAGTCATTTAAGCCACTGTCTGTAGTCAGTCACTGTCTGTAGCCAGTCATTTAAGCCTATGTCTCTAGTCAGTCATTTGAGCTACTACCTCTTGCGAGCAGTTCAAACCACCAAATCCGGATGGTTATTTAAGCTACTTTCTCTGGTGTGTGGAGTCGGTTGTGCAGGGGTAGGAGGCGAGTGATGGGGTAGATTGACATTTAGACCCAGAAATAAAGATTACTTATTTAAAAATCTAGATCTACAAAATAAAAAATAAAATCCAAATGGAGCCCAGAACAATATTTAATCTCTTTCCTAGAGCTGAGGCAATATAGACTTGCCAAATCATTATAGACTTTAGTTGGACTCCTTTATAGAAATATTCTCTAGAGTCTGGGAGTCAGACCATCCTCACGAGTTGCTTCTGTTATTACACTGTCGGTATCGTTATACGACTAATGTCATAACACTGTGAAATAAGTGAGTCTCGATTAACACCGTTTTTAACTGTACTCCAGTTATATCACAGCGTGTCTGCTAAATGCGGGAGGAAAGCCCGAAGTGATGCAGGTATCAGACTTTTACCACTGACATGAAATGAACATATATGCTATATTACCGAATGTGGAATCAATAACAGTATAGTTTAGTTGGTCATCAATACTGGCATCGAACACAGTGCTGATACGATTGGAATTATTAACTGTTCCCATAACTAACAATATATATAGTGGTTAATGCTACATACCGCCGAATACGGAAGTTGTAATAAAAAAACTTTAAAAAATACCAGTATGTACACAACCGTAAAAAAAATCAATAACTCCAACGTGCGCACGACCGCCCGGCGCGGACGTTGAATAAGCGTAGTTTATGAGCGTCCCCTAGCGGCCGTATGGTGTTCTAAATCGATCTCTATCTGAATCGATGCCGACAATCTTCATAAAGGAATGAGTTAATGACGAAAACACATGTTCTGATATGGCCATTGTCTTTCTAAATTACCGTGTATTTGATATACTAGAACTGCCAACGACCTTTGAATAACGCTGGTCTAAGCACGACTCCTTGCTAACAGAGAAGGCGAAAAGAGCACGGAGAAAATTAAATCCTTTTAGAAGCCAAATAGATCGTCTTCTATTGGGAGAATTTTAATTTCCATCAATGATATTTTCTCCTGTAAATAAACCGTTTGATGATGATAATAAAAAAGGTCTTCCAGCAGGTGCTTGTTTGTGGTCTATTTCTCCTATATCGCTGTCACCAAAAAGAAAATTAATGAGAAAAAAAAACAATTGGATGTTCGGAATACACTCAAAGTGGTATCGTGTTTCCAGTCAGGTTCGTAAGAACGAGAAGAAGAGGAAATCTACTTCAATGGAAACTTACATGACATTCAAGTTTCATTTTGAGCAAAACTGTGTCCATCGTTTGACTTTTATAGACGATAGAGGACAGTTAATGTACATTTAAGATGGTCCTTTGAAAGTGATTGATGGAAAATGGATCCTCACTGTTGCCAAAGTAAGACTTGATTGTGAATTTAGTTTTTGTTGTGAACTGTGTACCTAATACTTCAAATTTAGTAAATGATTCAATAAAACC
This sequence comes from Haliotis rufescens, assembly GCF_023055435.1. Taxonomy (NCBI): domain Eukaryota; kingdom Metazoa; phylum Mollusca; class Gastropoda; order Lepetellida; family Haliotidae; genus Haliotis; species Haliotis rufescens. Next base: position 32,486,008 of record NW_025963835.1, read on the forward strand.
GTATTTACAATTTCATGTTTTCTTGTGGGGTTACCGTGGACACACCGATTAATACTTTAGAGAGACGGAAATGCTTGTTAGAGCAAGAAGTTGTTTTTATCTATATTTTCTTATTATTATTTCAGGGCGTCCAGGATGTCTAACAAACAGTGTGTTTTTTATTATTATTGTTGTTGTTGTTTTGGGTTTTTTTATTTGGGGAGGGGGAATAATCATTTTCACCGATTCTGATTCTGACTGATTAAGCTTAATATATTTTAAATACTTACAACTGGATAAGAGGTATTTAACAATCCTTTTCCCAATAGGAAATTGAATTGAATGCGTGAGGGGGCAGGTGTGTTAGGGGGGACTTCATATCAGGAACTTCAATGCCAAGGACAAGGAATTACCTCCACAATTTTCCCCCATACACCCATCCCTAAAGCTCCGGCAGTTAGTGAATAGTCAAGTCTTGGCATGACAAAACTAGTGGCTGATGGCCGTCTTAGTGTCGTGACACGGAATCAATAAAGTCACGTTGAGACCACCCAATTCCCATTTAGTCGGGTCTACCAAGCAGGATGTAGGGGGACCTTCTCCAGAATTACCAAACATACATGAAAAACGTGATATATGTGTGTTTGTTTGTTGTTTACGCCGCACTCAGCAATATTCCAGCTATATGACGGCGGTCTCCAAATAATTAAGTCTGGGCCAGACAATCCCGTGATTGACATCATGAGCATCGATCCACGCAATTGGGATACGATGACATGCATCAACCAAGTTAGACTAACATTTAGTCTCTGAAATCTTATATTACACAATATCCTTCTTGACTCTAAAAATAAAAATAAAATTCCCTATGCTGATTTCAGGAATAGAGCTAGCTTGGGCTGGCTAGACTTGCTTTTGTATGCATTTCTAGATTATGTTTTTTTCATAAAATAAATATATTCCACGGTCATGGTGCAGGACTACAACCAAGTCAGCAAGCCTGAACACCTGATCCCGTTAGTCGCCTCTTTCGGCAAGCATAGTGGCCTTTTACGGCAGGCATTGGTTGCTGAAGACTTATTCTACCCCGGATCTTCACGGGTCTGATACATATATGTATGTAGTTTAACAGCTTGAACACCTGAAGAAACACAACGAAAATCCATGACGAAAAGATTCTTTGCAAAAGTGAGTGAGTGAGCTAAACGTGGCTTTCTACAGTATTTCAATTGATGTGGGAAGATTTCAGTCATATATTGGCGTGTCAGCTTGATGTTGGAGGAAGTGAGGTAGGTTTTAAAGTTTTTACCACTTTGGCGAAACCCACGAGCACGGGTATGGTGCTGACAAACCTAGAAACATGTCAAACATCAGAGCGAACCTTCCACGTGAGAGTTTAGCCACGCATCAAGACTGAGTCTTGTGTTCTCCGCAACATGAACGCATGTGTTTCAGGCAAGGGCTGGCGTAGTCCATCTGTTCCTGGATTCCATACCAAACTCTGGTCCCTGGCGTTACTGCATAATCATAGACTGCTACACTGCGCTCTATCATTCATCTGCCATAGCTTCACTCCATCAACCCCCCCTCCCGCCCCTCAACCCTCACCCCGGGGGAGGACCCTGTACCCCCAACTGTCAATCATAGTCATTGAGTTGAGATTCCCGCATATGATTGATAAGTCCTGTCGGGTATGTGGAACACATGCTGCACCTTATCGTGTGTTGTGTCAACATGTTCTCATGGAGGTTTAAAGACGTTCTACATACAGCTCCTACAGCGGTTATCTCCCCTAGGAATGGTTTCTCGACAGTTCTGTCTTTTTTTTAATTGCTAGAATCAAAATGTTTCATTTTAAGTAATTCAGCAATATGACACATTGCCATGAGGAATTTTCCACGAACGAGGCAAAAGTATGTTTTTGTTAAATCTTATGATTATATCATTGTATTCCAAAACGTTCGTTTAAACGCCATATTTTCAAAGATGCTCAAATGGAATTATTAACTTCTCATATTCTTCAGTAACTACACGAAAACGTTTAGTTAACACGATCCAATATTTCAGGTGTTTCCTTCAATAAATAAAGGTGGTGGTCATGTTAAGATTTGGAATGAACGCGTCAACGCTCCCTGGTATAGGGGCGGTCGGATAGCCTAGTGGTTAAAGCATTCGCTCGTCACGCCGAAGACCCAGGTTCGATTCCCGACATGGATACAATGTGTGAAGCCCATTTCTGGTGCCCCCCGCCGTGATATTGCTGGAATATTTCTAAAAGCGGCGTAAAACCTCACTTCCTGGTATACATTCAAAATAATGTTTTTAATAACCAAATCCTTGCTTTCATCATTTTCATAACCTTGATACACGCACCTTGGCAGTCCATGGAAAAAGATATAATGTTTTGTCCGTCATCGGTAGGTACAGAAAACCATGCCTGGTTCACCCATCTTTTTGTGCAGCCCAACAAATCAACAAATATATAGATATATATAAAGACGAATACCCAGTCCACAAGGCGTTCAGCGACGCCTCCCGCGTGTGGTGTGTCCTACACGGGTTGAGCTGTGAAGCATTCCGCTCCTATCTGCGTGGACTGAATAACGGCATTATCTACAACAGCCATGTTCGGGTTTCAGAGGAGATATGTAACCACCGCCTTCTATGCGCGAACAGCAATGTCAAGGCTTTGAAATGACAAGGATCCCATTTCGGAATTTTGGTAAGATTCAGCCATCGCTCATCAAGCCTTTGTTTACCCCTTCCGCAGATCGCTGGGACGCCTGTCGCAACTTATATGTTTTACGGGCCTTTTTTCCGCTCTTCGTAAGAAAAACGTATTCTGATTGTCTTTTAAAATGAATGTACCTGACACGGCAGACTGGGATTTAGGTATTTTCAGGCGTTATTAACGTACGGTTAATGGAGTATTTTTTTAACATCATTAACACGGTTTTTTACTGTTAGCGCCATGGCAGTTAAACCAGTGAATGAGATCACGGTCCGCAGACTTCGTTTCGGGAGTTGCTGCTGTTATTGTCAATGATTGATACGTACATACAAACAAGATGATTGATACGTACATACAAACAAGATGATTGATACGTACATACAAACAAGATGATTGATACGTACATACAAACAAGATGATTGATACGTACATACAAACAAGATGATTGATACGTGCATACAAACAAGATGATTGATACGTGCATACAAACAAGATGATTGATACGTACATACAAACAAGATGATTGATACGTACATACAAATAAGCTGATTGATACGTACATACAAACAAGATGATTGATACGTGCATACAAACAAGATGATTGATACGTACATACAAACAAGATGATTGATACGTACATACAAACAAGGAAACAGTGAAGTAGTAAAGCTAAATAGTGAAATGAATAACATTGATAATATCTTGATACGATGTTTACCATGATGATATTGACTTGTAATGATGTAGACCTCAGTGATAAGAACAGTAGATATCGATACATTGATTTGATGACTCGATCAATAGAGACGACCCTGAGGGTGCTTTGGGAATGACAAAACATGCTGATTAACAACTGCAATTTGTTTTATTAGTCTCTCCCTCCCACCTCTCTCTCTCTCTCTCTCTCTCTCTCTCTCTCTCTCTCTCTCTCTCTCTCTCTCTCTCCCCTCCCTCTCTCGTGATGATAGATGTACAACCTTTAATCGTGTTATTTGCTTACATACAAGCGTTGTTCATGTGTAGAACGTACTATGCATACCCCAAACGTGACTATTAGCTTACACAAAAACCTACTACATTTGTAGGGCGAAATATGCAAGGTTTTAACATTCGTGATTCCACATATGGAATGTACATTTGTAGGTTTAAAAAACTCCTATCATGGGTTTACATGCGGTCGTTAATTTACAGCTATCGGGGCATGACGTACTTTAGATATTCATTTATCATGCGTATAAGTATTGCAAATTAATAATTGAAACGACATAATATACACATCCGGATCCGCATTATATGCGGAATAATTAATTGATTGGGTTTGTTTTTTTAAAAACATTTAAAGCTAGTAATAAAGAGTATAGTATTAATCCTCTGGGAACGAACCAGACGCAACTATAATATATATATAAAAAGTCAACTTTCAGAACGACAGAGCTGGCAACACAAAGACAGGCTGTCGTCAGAGAACTAGCATCCTCTATTATGCATGGTATGACATCTCGATTCTGTTGAGATATATGTCCTGGACCAATTCGCCGCCGTAGCCTTGTTTTGAGTCGAAGCATTCTGTGCAAAGTAACTGGTAAGAATATTGAGATGATGACGTCACTTCCGGAATGAAGCTATGGCGGCGAATGTCTCATGGTGTTTATCCACAGGAACTCGATGATAGCGTGTATAGCATAATATATTCGTATAGAAAACGTTTGCTGAGTTCAAACCCGTGTAGCGCCGTTATTTCCGGCCACCTTGTTCTTGGTTACCTCGGCGGCGAAGCCTAGGGTTGAGATTTGATGGTTGTTTTAAAATAAATGCGAGGTGAGGTGACCACAGATGAACACGATTGTGTAGCCTATGGTTTGTTTAGCAGGTGCCAATAGGTTGAAATAAGTGACATTCATATTTCAGGCGATATCGAGCTGTGATTCGAACCGAGTGCGAAATCTTGAATAAGAACCAAGATGGCGGGTGTCACTCCTTGTCTATGTGTATATAGAGGGTTGTGAATTTTTTTCTATACGAATACATTATGCTATACACGCTATCATCTAGTTCCTGTGTGTTTATCATAGTAAAATAGAGATACATTGGACGATCGAGGACCGGGATCAAGCGAATTCGTAAACAAAGACGAGTGAATGAGTATGGTTTTGCGCCGCTTTTAGCAAACTTTTAGCAATATCAGGATAAAGAGACACAAGAAATGTGCTGCATATATGTTGTAAATCGAACCCGAGCCTTAGGCGTGACGAGCGAATGCTTTAAACACTAGGCCACCCCACCACCCCCATCAAAGACGTAGAGCATGTACCAAAATTACCACGCTGTGAAAGTCATTGTTCTTTTAATGGGTCTATTGTCCTTTCAAGAAGGGAAAAATAAATAAATTTTAATGCACATATATTATATATTTTGCGGTATGTTTATGTTAAAACGTTGCTTGTCTGACCTTGTTGAAAACACACGTCGGTGTGTTTAATTAAATAGCACTTGTGTCACTTTATACCTACTCCGTGATGGTAACATCTGGATGGAAGATGCACCGATTTGTACTTTTTTCATTTATTTGAAACCTTTACATATTCTATTATCTTGAAGGATTAATTAGGACAAACCACCCGTTTTTGTTTTACGAGTAAGCCTACCATTTTGCCAAAAAGAAAAATCACATTTTGAAAATGAAAAATATGTTTGACTGAAAATATGCTTATTTAGGAATATATAATATTTTTTAACATTTGTTTTTAATATACTTCAAATTTACCCTGGGGACATGGTGCTGTCTATTTTTCCTGGTTGATACAAGAATAGAAAAGTTAATAAAACATGAAAAACAGTTGGTTTGCCATCATGGTGCAATGACAGTGATGCAAGGAATTACGAGTAATATGCATCCACCTAGATTCATTATAGTTGATGAGTGAGTGAGTGAGTGAGTGAGTACAGTTTAACTCCTCTTGTACCAGTATTCCTGCGACGGGAGATATCACAATTGGAATTATACCCACATTCTACCTTAATTGTACCCAAACACACGGTAACCTTGCGTGGCGAGACAACGTTTAAACCACGATTCTACCGCATTTGACACGAACGGCTTGTCAGATAAATGTAGGAGAAACTCCCAACTCGAAACTTGTTTTTGTTTCACACAGGTAATATGTTTTCATACAGCCGATCAAGACAAGACATAAATGTCTTTTTGTGGAATAAATAACCATTTTTGGACCCAAACACGATTTGGCCAGAATATCAATTATGAAAAAAAAATAAAAAAATTGGGGGGTCTAAAACCTGTGGACAAATAGGTTTTTGAAGACAATCAACATTCCGACGGCGAGTGAGTGAGTGAGTTGGTTTTACCATGCAGGTCGAAGATGCTAAATACTTTGGTGAAACCAACGAGCATGGGTTAGAGGCTGACAAACCAAGTACCATAATCAGGGTAGATCTGAGATTCGAACACACAATCGTACCATCCTGACACGCTTTAAGGACGCAAGGGCTGGGCAAACAGCGCTCCCAGTACGACACGTCCAGTACATTTTTGAGGAGTAACATGAGAATACATCACAGATAAAGATAAATACATGACGTAAATATCATTTTAACGTTGTTTTAAATCAAAGGGTTTTTTTCTCAGCACAGGAACAATTTATGAATTTTATATCGGTCATTTTTCAGAATATAAACAATTTATAGTTAAAATATCCATGTATATTTTAAATAAAGTTTACTCCATTTTGCGTTGTTAAAATTATTTTCTCCAAGCAACATAGAATGTCACCTCATTTGAAAAATGGAATGCAACCCAAAACTGCATTTGGTCTGAGAAAAACACATGTGGGGTAAAATGTATTTAAGCCAGCAAGAAGGGTTTTATTTGATAGTGTAGTACATATAGAATGATCTAGTCTGACCCTGATGAAAATATATGCAACACAGCACATGCAAGTCTACAATGCTCGGCAAGTCTAGATTACTGCATTATCAGAAAATGAAGAGAGTCTCTGGGCTCCTTTTTATTATATTTTTATAAAAATAATTTAACAACTTTTTTTCTGTAAGATATGTTCATTTCGGAGACTAGACGTTAGTCTAAGAATAGCCTCTGTTGTCAGAAACCAGTAGCAAACTTAAGTCAGTTTTTTTCCAGATGTGCGATAGCGCACTGAACGGTGCACTCGTTACAGGTGACTAATTGGTTCTATGCAGTGTCAGACTGCAAGTAATCAGGGGGAGAGAACTCGGAGGTGACAAGATATGTGCGAAATTTGACTAGACTGATGAGGTCATTACTGCTGATGATAACAAGATAAGATAAAAGGATCACTTGGAGGCGAAACATAACATTTGGCTAGTGGCTTTAGTTGGCATGTAAATATACCCCCTATTTTAAACTTGGAAATTTAAACGCTCTTTTTTTCCTTTGAACTACTGTTTATGGTGGCTGTAAATTCCTCCAAACCAATGAGGCACAAGAATCGATAGCCTGACTTAAATCCTGTCCACCGCCCCAACTTGTTCCAACGTAACATATGGTTCTCTCTGCCCTTACTGAACCAATAATAATCACTATTTCAAAAAGCAAACTTATTTAATCTTAAAATCAACAAAACACATTTTTTAAAACTATATATCATTTAATGGATGTTTATGGCAACGACTATTTGGATCTTAAATATGTCTATTTTGACTATGGAAAATAAAAATGTAGAATTTTCTTTGTGCTATAAATGTTGTGAGATTTTCTGAAGGGCCAAATTAAAAAGATTGTAAGCAAAACTCGCATTTGAATGTATTAGTATTTATTGTTCAAAAATACTTTAACAACAATTCAAATTCATGGTTGTGTTACAATAATAAAACAAAATATATAATGATTAAACTACCGCGAGGTGAGTTAACATGTTTAACATGTAAGCATGATATTAAAAAAATATTTAGGTTCATTAATATGTGTGAAAATATTTTACATACGTTCATGGTTATTGTCACATTTTCAAATACTTTCGTCGATATTTCGTTAAATACTGTTGAGAACAAAACAAACGACAGCTTCGATCGTCTTGCACGTGCAGGGTTAAGACCAGAAACGTGAAACGATCTCACGTGCAAAGTGTTAGATTCTGCTTCAAACAGATTATCATAGCTTGTGAATTCCCCCTTCCTGGTTTTGTAGCAATGTAACAGGTACCCTGAAAGAAATGTTAATTTCTGAAATATTTGAGGTATTTGTGAGTAACTCACGTCGACTATGGTGCGACTCCCTAGAGCGTTGGATGAGCGTCAACTTACGGTCGAAGAGACGGGGGACTCTCGTGTTGGTCAACGCGGGTTTGCTGACCTAATCTTGGACACGCGGCGTTATTTGAAGTGAGATTAGCTAATTCCTTGTGGATTAACTGCTCCTCTTATTCCTTTGATGGTGGGATCACGTACCGCTTTTACCAAAGCGAGACAAATTTCACAGGGTATATGCGAGCGGGTTGCAATCAGGGCCAATTTACAAGTGGGATAAGATTTTAGGGTGAGCAGATCAGGTATACACCGGACGAGGGCAGGTCGGGCGTGTTTGATGTCCGATGAAGATAGTCGCGTTCGTTGTGTGGTATGGTTGCAACAAATATCATATTGATTGTTTAAGTGAATGGAACGAGTTTGAAAATATGGCGTTACACGTGTTATAGTTTAGGAATTAAGTTGGCTTAACGTCACAGAATTTCGGTTGTATGACATTGAGTCAAGTTTGTTGTAAAACGCCGCACTCAGCATTATCCCAGCTATATGACGGCGGTCTGTAAATAATCGAGTCTAGACCAGACAATTCGGTGATTGACATCATGAGCATCAATCTACGCAATTAGGATACGATGACATGCATCAACCAAGATAGCGATCCTTACCACCAGATCCCGTTCGTCTCTTCTTACGACAAGTGAGTGAATGAGTGAGTGAGTTGGGTTTAACGCCGCTTTTAACAGTATTCCAGTTATATCACGGCGTGTCAGCTTAATGTGGGAGGAAAGCCCGAAGTGATGCAGGTTTCAGACGTTTACCACTTCGGTGAAACCCACGAGCACGGGTATGGTGCTGACAAACCTAGAAACAATCGGGGCGAACCGGGATTCGAACCCACAATCATAGGTTTCTGGCGTGCCCAAGGGACGCAACTCTGCACAGCGAATCGCGGCGCCCTAGACGACTGGGCCACCCGTGCCCCCTCTTACGACAAGTTTGGGTTGCTGAAGACCCATTCTAACCCGGATCTTCACGGACGATATTGTGTCATGTTTGAGGGCAGTCGGAAGTGACGCAGGTAGTAACTGACTTTATTTATTATGTCATCGTCGTCGTCGTCACCATCATCGTCACCATCATCTTCATAATCGTTAGTAATATTCCAGCCTGTTAAAGATCGAGCCTCGGCCGATAGACCCCTGATTGTTAGCACGGTCAAGGTCGCGCGCCAAAGGTCACGATGACATCTAATCAGGAACAGAGCATGGCCATCCGACACCCAGTGCTGTCAACTTTGGACAAACATCCGGGGTCCACTCGGACCAGTAATCAGGGTTGTCTACATGTGCACGCCTTTATTGGAAAATATGTTCCTTGACTTGCCGTGAATAAAAACTACTTTGCAAGAAAAACGTCATCTGTTCGGGCCAAAACTTAAAGGGGCACTATTTTTACTTGCAACCCAAAATAATTTTTTCTCCTGAGCATTGCTTATCTTATCGTGTTTATATTTTTTACAGTCAAAATGTGCGAAATTTTCACTTAGGAAATTTATTGAAAGCCTGAATATTCAGTTATTTTACAAATTGACTGAAAAATATGTCCATCTGTATTATTATGATAACGAATTCTTTTATGTTTAATATCATCACCAAGAGACTGAAAATGTTACGATGACAAGTACATTTCTATATTGTTTGACTTCTAATCCTACATAAAAATCTATTGTGATGTTTATAGGCCCTTTTGATCGTCTTAATCAGTTTTTAGTCAATCTGTTAAAGGAATGGACAGATTTTTCAGTCAAAATGACTGAAATATTTACACATTTTATAAATTGCCTGAGAGAATCACATTTTACAAATTGACTGTTATATATACGCGCTTACAAAGGAAAAGACTTGTGAAAACAACGTCTATCGCGCATCGAAGAATTTCCCAACCAAGACGTAGAGGAACAAAAACGAATCGGTCCAATGCTACAGCAAATGAAAGAAAACAAAATGAAATATCATAATTACAACCTACCAAATTGATGTGTATAATTTTAGACAGCTTCCTTGTTCGAGGAATGTATCCGTGAATATCCACACAAAGGAACAATAACCCACACGTCTGCAGCTGTACAAAAAAATGTATTCGATGTCACGTGTCTCTGTAACAATCAAATATTTTTAAAAATATATATCGTTTCGGGATATTATAACCCGTGTTCGTGGGTCCTACTATTTAACGTCCGAGGACGCCCGGGAACGTCAGGGGGCGTCCGGAAACGTCAGAGAGGTTTCATCAGACGTCCGGAAATGTCCGGGAGGTTTCATCAGACGCCCGGGAGTTTTAAAATACAGTGCAGTCAATAAAACATGTCTTTCTCAGTTTGGTAAGATCGTGAGAATATCAACTGGCGCACGTGTTTGCCATGTGCAGCGGCCAGAAAATGGAAGTACCGGTCACCGGAAGTTCCTGGTCGCTGCACATGGCAAACACGTGCGCCAGTTGATATTCTCACGATCTTACCAAACTGAGAAAGACATGTTTTATTGACTGCACTGTATTTTTAAACTCCCGGGCGTCTGATGAAACCTCCCGGACGTTTCCGGACGTCTGTTGAAACCTCCCGGACGTTTCCAGACGTCTGATGAAACCTCCCGGACGCTCCCACAAGATGCTCCCCGACGTTGCCCGGACGCTATAGTACACCTACCGCCGTCATATAGCTGGAATATTGCTGAGTGCGGCGTTAAACAACAAACCAAACTATAGTACCCGACGTTTTACACTCAGTGAACCATCTGGGGCCACGCGTGAACTTTTGAAAACGTCTGTGTTTCAGTATTAGTTATGGAATAGTATACAGAATATGACACTATAAAAGAACATAATATTTGTTCCATAAGCAAATTTACATTGTATCCTTTAAAGCCTACGTTACGAATACCTCGTCAGTTCGAATAAAATAAAATATTGTTTGCTTCGCAGATTCTTTTTCCAGCTATATGATATTTGTATAATTAATACAAGAACACAATTATATAGAATACACTTTATTATTTAGTATCATTCTCCCGGCCGCTCCCACCAGATGCTCCCCGACGTTGCCCGGACGCTAACTTGTAATATATATTCTCTTATGTAGCCAAACTGATTGGCATCTAGACTTACATTTAGTCTCTGAAATCTTATATTACACAATATCCTTCTTGACTCTAAAAATAAAATAAAAATCCCAATGCTGATTGTGGAATAGAGCTAGCTTGAGCTGGCTAGACTTGCTTTTGTATGCATTTCTAGATTATTATTTTTTCATAAAATGAATACATTCCACGGTCATTGTGCAGGACTAATTGGCATCATTCGTGTATTAATAAGCTTTAAGCAGGTCCTATGCAATCTTCGAAACCAGTAGGTGGAACAAAACTCACTAGAGATGAACAGACATGCCAACTATGTACCTCCCCTGTAGTAGCTGATGAATATCATTATTTATTTAAATGTGAATTCTTTGCTCTCTATAGATCTCTACACATGCCCGTATATTATCATAAGTTCTCCATACCCATAACTTGGCAAGACTATTTTCCAACAACAGCACTAAACACTGGAGAAATTTATGTAAATTTATCTCTGTCTCATGAACGAAAAGCCCTTCGTGATGTTAATTTAAACATGCAATGTGTGTACACAGTGTCTTAAATTGTTCTATGTATATTTATCTAATGTTAATTATATATTGTACTCTTGTACCGCCGTGGGTGGTTTTGAGTGAATAAAGGAATCTGAATCTCATAATCCAGATTAGTATACCTCCATTCTATTAAATGCTACGAACCCCTTTTGTCAGTCCTGCACCATGACCGTGGAATATATTTATTTTATTTTTTTAAAATAATCTAGAAATGCATACAAAAGCAAGTCTAGCCAGCTCAAGCTAGCTCTATTCCACAAATCAGCATAGGGAATTGTTTAATTTTTTTAGAGTCAAGAAGGATATTGTGTAATATAAGATTTCAGAGACTAAATGTTAGTCTACCCTTTTGTCAGTCCAGATCGAATGACAAAAAATGCCGTCAAAGACAATTATGCTCATGAGCGAGGGAAGTTCTGTGATAGTTAGTGATGGAGGGATGCATGCGGTGACATCACTTCCGGGACGACGTTATGGTGGCGTATGGGCCGAGGATACTTACTTACTCATAATACATTGGAGATATGCTACACTAGCCAGTCGGGGATGACCTGATACAGACGCTGAACACCAAACGGGATCATAGTTCTTTAACGCTGTACGCGATACATTGAATTGATGACTCGGTCAATAGAGACGACCTTGTGGGAATGACAAAACATGCTGATTAACAACTGCAATTTGTTTCATAGTCTCTCTCTCTCACACACTCTCTCTCTCTCTCTCTCTCTCTCTCTCTCTCTCTCTCATGAACGCACGCACGCACGCACGCAAGCACAAACGAATAGTCCGTCTCCCAGACTCAAGAGAATAAATTAAGAAAGTAGTCCATCTCAAGTTCTAGAATGTTTTGGCGATTAAGCATTTTCCAGGCTCCATATGTTTTTTGTAGATATATATTTTTAAGTAAGATAAGAATATTTCTAGGACTAAATGTCAGTGTAACACACACTGTGACTCTTTCCCCTCATCCACAATCTGTATCCGCTCTTGATTGGTTAAACCAAATTTATCACTCAGCATTATCATAAGTGATCGTCCGAAAGGCATGTTGTACATAAAGAGGGGGCTGTTCCAACAATACAAATTCGAGCGTACGTGACCACCATGGTATTTGAAGGACCGTTGCTGTCTTGATGACGTCATCACAGCTTGGTAACGTCGACACCCGATCGACACCTGGCAATGGGAAGTGAACATCACCCCCACCCCCTACCCCCCTCCCCTACCCCCGAGTGTCAGAACAAGGGAGACTGGGGATACCCACGGCGCGAGGAAAATAAGAATTCGAAACCATCGCCTAGTCTCATGTCACCGCTCCGCATGATAACAGCGGGCTTGGTTACCCTTCCCGCCATTTTCCAATTACCGAACGATTTCCGCTTTCTTTGTAAGTCCGGAACGAAATGAGATTTGGTTTGTTTCTGACGTGTAAAATGATAGTACAGCGAAGCATATCGTATTATCATTATGTAACCAACAGTTGGGGCAGCCGTGAGAGAAATCTCATCCACAAGACCGCGAAGATTAATTTTGTTCGCAGTTGGTACACAGTGTATCCATCACAAAGACAATGACCTCATACGGAGTATGTTTACTTTTCAAATTTCCTGAATGATAAGATAGCCTCGCCGATTGTTATCAACATAACATTGCAGGAACCAAAATAGCTTTCGTTTGACAAGGCAAGCCGGTTTCGGGTAATTTGCTTGAAACACACAGCGGTTTTGTGGGATATACTCAGTCACATTTCGGGCTCCCTACACCAACGTGTCAATGGTGTTCTATGGAAGCTGTCTTTCTGTCAAATTTACAAATTGTCTTAATGAAACGTTGTTTTTTAAATTTGTTAATATACAAATATTTGTGATCACTTTTTAAACTGTTTATCAGAGACCATATAATAGATCATCTATTATATGGTCTCTGTGTTTATGCAGTGATAATGAATTAATAGTTCACGCTTTTCGAGAACACCTTGACTTTACTGCTATTCAGTGATCCATTCATATAAGTTTCACCTCTGCTTTTTACGCAAAATGGAATCTGTTTCAGCTGATAACTGAGACTTGTAATTCTCTAGCATTGGCGTTTTATATTTACGATTGAATGTAAAGAACTGTTGAATAGCTACAGCTAGATTAAGATGTTCTACGCATAAAGTTCTTGTTGAAACTGGACCCTGTTTGGAGAGAAGAACGAATTCGTCTGTTATGTAATTTAAACGCAGCGGAGGATTGGCGCCATTTTCTTCTTGCATGTCCAGCCTCTACATCATTCAGGTGAGGTGAGGTGAAATTGGGTTTAACGTCGCGTCCAAGATTATTGCACTTATATAGCGACGTGCTTACCAGATCATGAAAGTGACAGTCGGAATGTGATTTCTAATCATGCAATCTCGAAAACTTTAACACGGGGTATTCCGAACGATAGTAACGGGCTTAACGACTGAATCCATACAATCTAGACCATATATTTGCCATTCCAGAATGTTCTTTTGTTCAGGTTTCAAATTTTTAGTCGAGAATCTGTCAAAATATGTTTCGAAGCGTAGTCGCCAATTTGAAATCAGTGCCGTAAAGCACGAGAAAGCTGCCTTCTGATTGGCTAATGTCGACTTCTTGTCAGTCCTTCCATTGGTCGGTACAATATCGCGCAAGGTCGGTCTGACGTGACCCGTAATGGGATGTCCTCAGACCTTTGTTTAAGCGATAGCGAGAGCTGAGATCTGATTTTAATGAGATTGTCGCTTTAAGCAATATCCCAGCAATACGACGGCGGGACCACCAGAAATTGGCCTCGTGGAATCTGTTTCGTTTGATAATCTAGACTGGTTATTCTCTGGACTTGACGTTTTATGTTCACACATAGTACCTATGTAGGGAGCGACGCTTTGACCGCTAGGCATTTTAGTGACCGTGTGTTTATTCGTGTTTATCGAAACAAAATGTGCGAAGCCCATGTATCTTATACCCGTCCTGATAGTGCTGGAATACTCTACGTGCGGCGTAAAACAATACTCACACACAAACTGCATTACAATGCTAATAGCATAGGCACCTCACCCTGAGAACGGCGCCTTTCAGAATCCAACATATATCCGATGTAATGATTGCTGTATCACCCTTAAACGATCTTATCATCGAGAAAGCCCTTGATATTAGCGAGAGCTATTTCTCAACATGCGAAAAGAACTACAACGGTCGGATTTTCGTCGGAAAGGATACTCCTATTTGCACTTAAATACCATTTCCGTTTATAAAGAATTCGACATTGCCAGCATGAGAGCAATCGCCTTGACTACCGTTAGTCTTTCCCCAGTCAACAACTTTAAAGTCTCGTACGCATTTAAGGCGCAACTGCGATAACAGATTAAATCTCGTCGTTTCTCGCGAGGCCAAAATGCACAAATCAGCTGCTGACGAGATTTCATAAACCACCCGTCAACTATCCATTGAGGTGATGCTATCAGTTTTCGTTGTATGGTGTAGTTTGTACGGCAGCACGTGTTCGCGTCATTAGAGGTCCCTCTCTACAGGGTACGATGTATCACAAGCCTGGAGATAAGCCAGCTAAAGCTCGTCTGTAATGTACACAGTGTGTATCTCCCGACACAATTAAGATATGAAGTACATTATACATGTAATTTTGGCTAATTATAACATGGCGTTATATATTTGATCGACACGCCACGCTGCACCAATAGCGCACCTGCTTGTTCGTCGCTCAACCGAGATTTATGCAAATTGCTGTTGATAAAAAATAACCTTGTTTGGTTAGTTCGAGTTGTGTTTGGAAGAAAATTTGGCGTTGGAATTATAAAGGATCAAATCTACCTGCATGGGTCTAACGTGATCGTCCCTATAACTAGCAGCCTCTAACCCTTTAATTCTCGCTCACAAAACCAAGGGGAGCAATCTGTCCGAAGAGTCATTACTCGACGTCCGACAACACAGACGAACGGCAAGGAACCAAACGCGCACATCGATTAAAATACCCGTGGCCCAATCGGTTTGTCATTACTGGGAGGCCTAATAGACTTCGGGAACGAGGTATCTGTCGCAGACTAGTCGCGCGTGGTAATTAATGCATTTTCAACATGAATGAAATTCATAACGATGGCTTTAAGGTCGGTCTGTTTACCCGTTCGGTCGATGAGGTGTTTTAGATGAAGGGAGTTCAACTCCAGTTTCCCCAGTAAGCAGATAAACCCCGCACATCTGGTGGGCGAGGGGAGCTTGTTATCGGCGCTCCCCGAGAGACATGGCCGCCCGAGACAGGCTGATATACAAGATATGCAAATAAAGCCTATTGTCTTTGAGCGCAGTGATTGACAATGCACGCCACGTGTTTGGCGAAACTCTTCCGATTTCTCTTCAACTCAATCGCACTCGACTCTCTGTTCGGATCAAGCATGCTGTAAAAGCCCCACTGAGAGATTTCTTGTAACAAAACAGTTTGCAAACACTGTGTGCACAAGATTTCACAGGAACCACCCGTTATCGATCGCCGGCAATGTGGTAAGCGGCAGTGCTCGGAGCTGACTGAGGGTGCGCAGTTTGGTTGCCGTTAAACGAACAGGGCCGCAAAAACAGAACACTACAATCTTGCTGAATTAAAAACAGTTTTCAATAATTGTATTAATAGTTCCAAAGCAATAAAGGACACCACATGCTTTTTTCATGTTTCTGATCAAAAGAAACATTTGAGATTATTGGACAAATATTGAAATTACTTCTTTTGTTAGCGGGTATCGAGAATTAAAAACAAGACGAATTGTTTCATGTTTATTTGTCCGTATGCTAGGTGACATACTCGTGAATCAAACTTTAAGTGTCCTGTTTTTAAATATTTCCTTTTGTATCGAAATGGAAGAGATCCTTAGAATTTATTCATCACAACCGACATTCGCTATTCACATAGCCAGTAATGTTGATAGCCGCTATGGGATTGTTATTTGACTCGCTGTAATCGAGGCCTCTCTGTGTCCGACCTTGTTAAAGTGGATATACGTTGTACTCTGACCAAACCGAACACCCGCCATACTGAGATGTGGGAGAGATCACTCGACTTTCAAGACAAAGGAAATATTTTATCTGAACCAATCGCTAAATATCTTGACCAAGACTTGTAAATAGAGGATATTCAGGCCAAAAGTGTTATGAGAACGTTACTTGTAGGGGATTAATTTCTCAGATTTCTCAACTTCAGAAAAGTCAGTCTTTCACACTGAAGTATATCATAAACGGCTATATTTCTGAAAAAGATAAAAGACAAACACGGGCAAGACTTTTTATGTCATGACTGTACATGTATTTCTGAAAGCAACAAACATGAGCAAGACTTTTTTTTTGTAAATGACTATATATCTGAAAAGCGTACCAGAGGCAAGACTTTTTATGTAAATGGCTATATATCTGAAAAGGCGTACCAGGGGCAAGACTTTTGTGTAAATGGCTATATATCTGAAAAGGATGATCATGTGGCCCATGCAGCATCTGCCGAGGTCAAAATCGTCACCTGTTTATTCTGACAGGTTCGTTTGCAATTCGGCAAAGTTAATAAAAAACATTGCATCTTTTCGAATTTCCTTGATGGTGAAGCAAGTAGGGTGTCCCGGATGTCAGCGGCGGGGTATCGAACCTAAACGTCTGGCATAGGAACCGACGGGTGATATGGGAACGTCACTTGTAGGGTGATAATTTCTCAGGGTTCGTCAACCATAGTTGTTTCCACGTTTTGATCTGTTATTACCGTTGTTAAACCTTTTTATTTGTTTGTTTGTTGTTTAACGCCGCACTCATGAATATTCCAGCTATGCAAAGGACAAAACAATCCAGTGGTTGATATTTTGAGAAACGGGTACGATGCCAGACAAACAGTCCCGTCACCCCGCCAGACAAGCCGACCCATGTTGTCGCTTCTATATTGCCTGGGACATGTTCTAACCCAGAAAAAACCCTTAAAATAGATAGATAGAACTGAAAATAGAGAGATAATACGACTATCGACAGATGACTTATATATGAATATAGACAACAGTTCTTGGATTTGTCTCTTTCTTACGCCTCTTTGGCAGGATGTTTGGGGACGAGTGTGTGTGTGTGTGTGGGGGGGGGGGGGGGGGGGGGGGGGGGATTTAAGAGTCTCCTGACAAAACATTCATTTGAGGATCGATAGTAATGGTAATAGTAAAGTCCTGAGATCAATTGCAGCTGAAAAGCTTTGCGGACAAATACTAGTACCCAGTAATGTAATTCTTTTTTGCATATAACGGTGACGTTTCTCTCGTGAAATCGATATCCAGGATGCTGGTACAGATTTCGATTGTGTTTCTTTATCAGTTTTTTTTGTGAATACGGACACTCGTTAATATGGATTGTAGTCTCAAATGGTTCAACTGTAATGTTATTTGTTGAGGGAAATGTTTCTATGAGGTCACCGCTGGTTATAATCATTACGCACAGAGGGCAATGTGAACGAAAGAATAATTATTTGCCTGGCCACGGAACGATTATAAAATATGCTAATATACCGTCAATTGATCGACTTTAATTTGACACTCCCCGATAAATTCTTTAAATGCCGATATTAAGTAATTATGCAAATTCAGAGACTCGACTCAGAAATATTCGCGTTCTTATCGAGTCAAAGAGGGTTTATCGCCAACCATAAGTTTGCTTTCTGTATTATCATGTGACACGTGCCCGTCAAAATCGCTAAACATCGTCATGTGACCCGGACAAGGTCACGTGATTGTCATCAACGGGCTATAACTCATATGCTTCAATCAGATTATGTCCAAAATATTATCTCGACTCAGTTAATGAATTTTTAGTCTTAATTTACTGACTTTTAATGTCCAGTGTACTATCTGATAATGATTTTTCTGAACACCACCACTGCTATTGAGATCCATATTTTATCGAAATTATCATTTTTCTCTTTTTAAGACAAATAGTTGATTAACACTGCCGTGCACTGTTTCATTGTATAGTGGTGGCGTTACTTCAACACCTGCATGCGCCGCTGGTATAGAACATAAAAAATGTCTTTATGCAGATGAAATATGTATATTTCGTTTGTAAACGAACGAACCTATTGTGTTCCTGACAAAGGGGTCCTAATGACATGAAACTAACACCAGGACTTTCACTGTTTTTATAGCATGTAACACGTGCATTTACTAATCCACGGACTTAATGACGGATGCGAACTCAACCTGATACTCTTTTACCAAAGTGTATTATCCCGAAAACTACTTATAAAAAACGTCACGTTTATAGCATATGTTAGGATAGTGAATGTGTGTAAAAAACCGTATGGTTTAACGTCTACATTTATTTTGCATTACGTCACGTTCGACCGTTTATATAACCAGTCACATATAGATACATACATTCAAATATATTAAACTTTTAATTATTTATAGAATTATTGAAATAAAGTGCGATTAGGATTTTAAAAGGGAATGGTTTTACGTCTTATATTGCCGAGTGGCCCAAGTATGGCACTCGTGACTATACAAACTTTATATTAATCATTAAATTTTTCATGTAATGGCGTAATATATTTTAATCAAACAGTAAATAACATAGTGAAAATCAATTTACATTCTAGTTCTAAACATTTGGTCGGGATCAAACAAAAACGGAAATCCCATAACAAACAAAAACAGAGATACCTAAAACAATCATGTTTTTTTAAGCCAGTCCATGTGTTTTTTTCCGTCTGTTGTTTACATGGTAATAGTTTTGTAACTTTGCATTCACATTCTTACAAAACTAATTATTTTGCAATAACTTTTCAAAACACATTCACCCAAAACTGTGATAAAAAATCCAAAGGTGACATAACATGTAAAAGCAATTTTCACTTTAAAATTTCAAAAAGTTGAGTAAATACACATATAATTGAATTTCTTCCCCCGAGAACAGACGGACCCACTCGGAGACATCCGGCGCCCTCCCTCACCCTGTGCCGTGAGACTATATGGATATATTAAATACACCATCGATCTATCGATCTATCCTTTTATAACGTGATGACGTGACATTATATTTTACTATAACCTGATTGAATTTCTTCTAAGCCTTACCATTCCGTCGACAATGTACTCAAACTGTTTCAGCGTGTCAGCGTCTCTCTGTTGTAGCATCGCGTGCGACTTTTTTCCAGCCGATTCTTTATTTCACAGGATTAAAAATGGAATTAAATTCAACTTTTTTCACACGCCACAACACATTTTTCAACGATATTTCATGATGTTAATTTTACGACACTCGAGCCACGCAATAAGTTGACAAAAATTGTAATTTAAAATTTCCCCAGGCGCTTAGTCGAAACTCTCCGAGACAGATTCCATTCACCCCAGTCGTGTCCTTACACCTTCTCCCTCTGACATGCGCAGTTGGTGTAACCGGGGCACGCGCTCATCAGATCGAGGCCAGTTAATTCTCTCCTTCAGTGACCAGAGAGTTCCCCAGGGACGATAATTCTGCGCGTTGCACGCGTGTAAGACAACGATCGGTTATGACATGGCGAGTTTATGTCGGCCCGTATTAAGAAATGGCTAGATTTTGTGATATACACAGTTAGCCTGTAATGAAGAAGATGATATAGTGTATTCGGGTCGTATGGCGCTAGTAAACTACGATCCTATTGGTTATAAGACGGCGCGGGGCTGTAGGTCCGAGACGCTTAATGTCTGTACGCGAGGTTTTCGCAATTTTAGCTGTCCTATCTCCCGTATTCTCTTCAGACTAAGTCAATTATGTTTCTCTTTAGTCTGTGCTGGCACAGAATATTGACATTCGTGGATAATGAAAGTAAGTCTGATGATGCCTGCTTATGGCTGACCAGAAACTATCACGTCCGTTTCATGGCGTCGCTTAACGTCGGGCCCTACCTGGCGTCCTCTACAGCATAAACAGAAAGCGACGCTAGTGGTTATATGTGATTATCAACCGTCAGCGGCTATCGTCATGGCGTCACAGGCGTTGTAATGGCGTCGTGTGGCTCTGTGATGGGCAAGCTCCTCGTTCCCGGAGCCCCCAGTGCCATCGTACACTAGGAGGGTAACGAATGTGTCACTATTCAAAGGAGCGTATGTCCTACGTCAACAGGCGTTGTCGTAGTGTTGTCGGGCGTGGTCATGACGTCACCAGACGCTGTCAGTGTTGTCGGGCGTGGTCATGACGTCACCAGACGTTGTCAGAGTGTTGTCGGGCGTGGTCAGGACGTCACCAGACGTTGTCAGTGTTGTCGGGCGTGGTCATGACGTCACCAGACGTTGTCAGAGTGTTGTCGGGCGTGGTCATGACGTCACCAGACGTTGTCAGTGTTGTCGGGCGTGGTCATGACGTCACCAGACGTTGTCGTAGTGTTGTCGGGCGTGGTCAAGACGGCACCAGACGTTGTCGTAGTGTTGTCGGGCGTGGTCATGACGGCACCAGACGTTGTCGTAGTGTTGTCGGGCGTGGTCATGACGTCACCAGACGTTGTCAGTGTTGTCGGGCGTGGTCATGACGTAACCAGACGTTGTCAGTGTGTTGTCGAGCGTGGTGAGGTGAGGTGAAATTGGGTTTAACGTCGCGTCCAAGATTATTGCACTTAAATAGCGACTAATGCCGATTTATAGTGCTAGCTCACTGAGATACTATGTCGCAGTTTAACAGTTTAAATACTACCTGAGTGGGCAGTTTAAAAAACCCACCCAGACACAGTATACTGACCCCGATCCGACCAGTCCTTTTTTAGCCCCTTTATGCCGAGTGCCAGACAAGGCAACAACAAGTACCATCTTTTAACGTCTTTTGGACGCAGCCGAGGATCGGACCCCGGACCTTCCGCTCTCCGGGCGGACGCTCGGCCACTAGACCACGAATGCGGTCTTGTCGGGCGTGGTCATGGTGTTAGCAGACGTTGTCATTGTGTTGTCGGGCGTGGTCATGGCGTCACAAGGCGTTGTCAAAGTGGCGTCGGAGCTTAGTCATGGCGTTAACAGGTGTTTTCATAGTCTTAGCAGAAGCTGCTGTATATTAGATCGACTGAGTGAGTTTAGCTTTAGTGAAACATTTGATAGTGTTAAACGCAAGGCAAATTCTATAGGTATCCTTTCTGATTATGTTGTCATTTATTGATATTGTGGCTTATAGCTAACACGTCATGTCGTAGCGATGTAGTTGCTTATAGCTAGCACGTTGTCATGTGGTAGCGATGTAGTGGCTTATAGCTAGCACGTTGTCATGTCGTAGCGATGTAGTTGCTTATAGCCAACACGTCATGAAGCGATGTTACGATGATTTGGACAGTATTCCGGTCATATCACGGCGTGTCAGCTTACTAATGGAGGGAAGCCCGACGTGATGCAGATCTTAGATGCTTACCAGTTTTGTGAAACCCACGAACAAGATTTCAAACTAACAATCATAGGTTTCTGGCCTGCCCAGGGGACGCAACTCTTCATAGCGAATTGAAGATAAGTATTCAGTTTTGTTGGCGTTGGCGTTGATTCACATTTACTTCTGTAAAAGTTGGCGAAACAGTGCTGAGGATACTGTTTTCGTTGTCATTGACGACTATTCGTTTAGTCAAGCTTTTGCCATAACTTGTATTTTCTTGTTTCCTTGGGGGCGGTCGGGTAGCCTAGTGGTTAAAGCGTTCGCTCGTCACGCCGAAGACCCGGGTTCGATTCCCGACTTGGGTACAATGTGTGAAGCCCATTTCTGGTGTCCCCCGCCGTGATATTGCTGGAATATTGCTAAAAGCGGCGTAAAACCATACTCACTCACTCATTCTTGTTTCCTTGACGACCGGCAAGGTGAGTCATGTATGCTCCATCTTCAGTCATCACAAACGTCACAGGTTACTAAAATATTTGAGACATTGTTGAGAAATTGCGGGACTAATGAACTGTTTATAACTAAATCATATCATTTGAAGAGGGAAAATACTCTGTTACCATGACAACTCGAATGCATAACATTAAATTTCTCACGTTCTATACTAAACGTTCGGATAGCTGTTCATTACCCCCACCAGTAATGGATTTGTAGGATTTAACATGACACTTTTAACCCTTTGTTTCTACCCACTGTACGTGGAAATGCCTTGTACCCCCGCGCTGGTATTGCTGGAATATTGCTAAAAGCGGCACACAACTCAATTCTCTCATTCAGGTATTCACAAACACGTTAGTAGGGGATGACTGATGGAGCCAGATGGAGCTAGAATACAGGTCGGGGAATGGCTCCGTTAATTCTAAGCTTAAGAGGACACCCATTTAATTCATTGTTGTTTTGGGGGTAGAGGCGAAATTCGGGGAAACAATTTTAGGTGAGCGTATTATAAGTTTGCTATTTCTTAATGACGGAACCAAACAATGTCTTCATATTCAACACACATCTCACAAACACCCATCATATCCGACGCATGTTGTTTTATTTTGGGTCAAACCCGTGTACAAGCTATTTTATCAAGATTAAGTGGGAAAAGATTACTAAATATTCACACTCACGATTCCCGCTACAGACTAAAGTTCCCCACGCCACACACACACACACACACACACACACACACACACACACACACACATACACACATTCCCCACACATACAATTCCCCACGCCCAATACACAATTTCCCATGCCACACACACAATTCCCCACCCCAAAAACACAATTCCCCACACTTACAATTCCCCACGCCACACACACACACACACACACAAAAAATTTCCCACGCCACACGCACAATTTCCCACGCCAAACACACAATTCCCCACGCCACACACACGATTCCCAACGCCAAACACACACACAATTTCCCCACGCCACACACACAATTCCCCACGCCAAACACACACATAATTCCACACACACACAATACCCCGCACCACACACACACAATTCCCCGCATCACACACACACACACACACACACACACACACACACACACACACACACACACACACACACACACACACACACACACACACACACACACACACACACACCGAGTACCAGCTATTTTTCCAGCATTAAAGGGGAAAAGATTACATTATTTTCAAATCCCAAAAATAACGTGGTTTCACTGTATACATTATCAATAAATATGACAACCTCCCTCACTCACTTGGTTATTCTAATTGGAATGATATGTTACGCCAATGTCATCGTCCCGAGTTTCATTTTGGCTGGACTAACGAGTCTATGCATAGTCCAATCAAAATCGCGTAACGGACCAGACATCCGGTTCGTAAACAACATGGATTTCAACATGTAGATTTCGGTCGACTGAAGGATTTGCAAAGCATGTGTACCGCCAACATGGCGTCAACGGATATTTTGCAAAAAAAATCATGTTTTTTATCAAGGTGCTCAAGTTATTTGTGGCACCTCGTGGGGTAAGACACGTTTTATTACAATATTACGGTGGCCCATAAGGGACATGGAGTCTGTTTTTCCATATTTTGATATTTCACTTACTTTTATCGTAACCTTTTTGCAAATTAACACGATTTGTCTTACAAATATGTGATAAATCATGTGTAAAGAAGATATTGAATCGCTTAAAAGTGAAACGAAAATGTCAAAAACTAAAATTCACCACGCCAAACACACAATTACCAACACGGACAATTCTCCACGCCAAACACACGATTACCCACACAGACAATTCTCCACGCCAAACACACAATTCCCCACGCCAAACACACAATTCCCCACACAGACAATTCCCAACGCCAAACACACAATTCCCCACACAGACAATTCCCAACGCCAAACACACAATTCCCCACGCCAAACACACAATTCCCGACACAGACAATTCCCAACGCCAAACACACAATTCCCAACGCCAAACACACAATTCCCCACGCCAAACACACAATTCCCCACACAGACAATTCCCAACGCTAAACACACAATTCCCAAACGCCAAACACACAATTCCCCACACAGAAAATTCTCCACGCCACACACACGATTCCTCACGCCAAACACTCAATTCCCCACACAGACAATTCTCCACGCCAAACACACAATTCCCCACGCCAAACACACAGTTCACCTCACAGACAATTCTCCACGCCAAACACACGATTCACCACGCCAAACACACACACAATTCCCCACTCCACACACACAATTTCCCACGCCAGACACACACACAATTCCCCGCATCACACACACACACACTTTCCCGTATCACACACACAATTCCCCACCCTGGCAAATCCTCATACACACATTTCCCCAGTTCCCCAGGGTATGCACCACCAGGCATCACACACGTCACAGGTTACTAAAATATTGGAGAAATTGTTGAAGGTGTGGTGGCTCCGGCGTGACAAACATGATTAAATCATGTCATTTAACGATGGGAAAAACACTGTCACCATGACAACTGAAACAAATAAGATTAAAAATCTTCACTTTCTATACAAAGGATTTATTATCAGTATCATTAAGATTGTTTGGATCTTGAGAATTTTGCCCGTTTGCAGTGGTAGTGCAAGCTCAAACCAAACACAGGACTTGATTGAATCTTCAGCAACCCATGTTTGCTGTGAAAGGCGACTATGCTTGTCGTAAGGGCGACCAACGGGATCTGGTGGTAAGGCTCTCTGACTTGGTTGATGCATGTCATCGTATCCTTATTGCGTAGATCGATGCTCATGTCAATCACCGAATCGTCTGGTCCAGACTCGATTATTTACAGACCGCCGTCGTATAGCTAGAATAAACAAACGGCGTTAAACAACAAACAAACAAAACGTGAATGAAGGTAGCCTTACTGGCCACACAGCGAGCGTACACTGTTGTGTGTCTCCCAGACCCAAAAGAAAAAAAGAAAAAGAAGTCCAACTCAAGTCTAGAATGATTAGGCATGTCTCGATTACCTCAGATCCAGCTATCTGAACCAAAGGCTTGGTCAGGGCTCCATTTGGATTTTACTATTTTTATTTTGTAGATATATATATTTAAATAGATAACTTTATTTCTGGGACTAAATGTACACCGTACTGTCCCCTCAAGGACCTAAAGGCTGCCTTATATTCTCTGTATCAGCAGGTGCTTGTATTCAAACTGTTAACGGGGATGTTAAAGGTAGAACATAGAAGGTACTCAGAAATATGTATCAATCTGTGAAATCTCTGTCTTTAGATAAAGGTTCCACTGGGTTGTTCTGAAGCAAGTCTGGTGTTCGAGTTGGCTGTCAAATATCACCATCTGTATCTTCATTTTCCATCAGTGATGTTGCAGAGTTTCTTTCCGATGACGATCACTATGATATCACGTTAAATGCTCTTAGGATTTTCATAGTGCTCTTTGCTGACTAAACTATTCGTGTGGACGTCACAATTGTTAACAAAAGCGTCTTGCTAAGTTTTACTCTTATTGTAATAAATATAAGTTAAAAGTCAATATTGATAAAAAAGTAAGGTTATTGTGTTTAGAAAACATTATCCATTGCGTTCAGTTTGTATTTAGTAATGATGAAGTATCTTTATGGGTTTTTTCAATTCCAAACGGCACACCGCCATACTGGCATACCCCCAATTAAAGGACCCTGTCTGATAAATCCTGTATGACAGGTGACCGGGAATAGAGTTACAAAAACATAATTACGGACTTGTGTAGGAAAATAAGTTACAGGAAAAAAAGGTACAAACTCAAATTATTTGTCATTACCCTGAATGACATACCCTAATTGATATACCTTAAATGATATACCCTGAATGGCATACCCACGATGATATACCCTGAATGGCATACCCACGATGATATACCCTGACGTTAAACAAACAAGAAATGGGGTTGCAAGTGTTTCGGCAACTGTTTTCAGATGTTTGTTAAATGTATTGTTAAATGTATGCTTTCTTTTGCCAGCCAGTTGAGTACCTTTAATTAGATATACTTGATGCTATACTTCAAATGATATACCGTAAATGATTATCTATGGTTGTATTTCCAGTAGTGAATTATCACGACTCAACTCGTTACTGTGTAGACCTTGTTTATGGAAGGCGCACGTGCGTTACACAAACATGTCACTCAAATCTACCGTTAATCTAACAAGAATATTTTTATTCATTAAACTAACCCACTGGATGAGTGACTCTGAAACAGGCACCAGACCGGGTTCATGTCCCCAGATAACTGTACTTATTGTGTGACACAGTTCAAGCCTGCATTGCAATTTGAGCACTACAGAAAAATAATTAGGTATCTGTCACACGTGGACTTTGAAATGGACACCTCGTGGCACGAGGCGGCATATGGTCTCGTGATTGTTAATGTGCGCATTACATCGGGTAGATACATATTTTGCCGAGTTGGTTAATCGGGCATATACGCTTCAGTATTATCAATATCAATAATATACATTCATTGACAATTTCATCTATTTACATTTTATATTTTCTAAAACTAGTTTCGCTATTCCCGTTTTGTTCCTACATGAAATGAACATTAACTGGAGAAGAATCCTCAAATGCTCTCGATTAAAATGTAAAAGTGGAAGCCTGTTTGGGTGTATGAGTAAGACGTCCCTTGTTAACACAAGACCAAACAACGGGGAGCTTGTCTACTCATATCAGTGTGAATATTTAAACAAGACCAAGCAAATTATGCGAACGTTTTACATCAATTGCCAAAAGCTTCGCCCGCTTCATAAAATATGGATAGCAACGATCAAAGGATTAGGTTTTATTTTTATAACAGTAGTAACTGTGATTTTCGCAACCTGTATTTAAAGATTAAGCTAATTACAAATTTGTCATAATGAGTGTCCGATGCAGGGACAAATTATCGGCTCGCGAATAAATAATTCAAGAGAACTTCGTGCAAGAGAAAGATTGACAGTGGAGCATCGCGCAGGTGCACCAATCCAACTGTCATGACCACCCTTCAAGCGGGCAGTTCTTGCCGAGGGGAAATTAGACTTTCTCGATTCCGGAAGTGGGGACAGATTTTGAGGACTTTGGTAGACAATTATCGATTTGGTAGTTGGTGCAGTGTCAGTAACAGACGCCTTAAAGACCTCACCGCAGTCAGTGCAATATCTGCACTGCGACAACATTACCCGCTATGGATATCTCTGGGAAACTTACATTGCCCTTAATGAAAAACCAACTCATCTTGCTTTAGTCTTCTCAGCAGCTTTAGTTAAACTTGCCTGTGGGATATTGCACATGTTATGACATATTTTGAAAGGATAGTTCGCCACGTGGGAAGCAGCATAAAAAAGGACAGTGAATTATTTTAGTGTATTTGTGTTGACAATTTACTTTTCTTCTCGAAGGAATGTTAAGTGTGTGAATATTGCCATACTCTAAACTTGGCAGTGAATTACCGAAATTCTCTGTTGAATTAACATTGTTATTTTCACTGCAGATGTTCTACATGTTTACTTCAGTGAACCAGCGTGGGGTAGAATGTCGGCTTCGTCATCATCAACAGCAATAGCAAACATCGACATCGAGAACGTCACGACTGTAGCACCTTTCCACTCACTGACATTTTCCCGCGTTATAAACAACATACAATTCATGTTATAGTTGTATGCATCCTGAGACGACCACCAAACAGACAAACTTTGAGTGGGGATATGTCCGTGTGACGAATTCGAAATGTCTGGATCCCCACGCCTGCATTGACATTCGATGATATAACTGATATCCTGCTTAAAGAGGCATTGAAACCGTTAACATATCCATATGAAAATATTCAAAAGACAAAATATTTCACCTATAGATATCTCTCACAATGTTCAGTAAAATGATTCCCCTGTTTAAGCTCCTTCGTGTAAAATGTTTTAACCCATCAATAATTCAGTGGCTCCTTTGTGAAATGGGAATTCGGAGAAAAGTGTTTTTGCGATTAACATAATTTGAATTATGTAAGTATTATTTGTACTTATTTGTTCAAAAAACGGCGGATTATTGTAACAACTTTCAGAAAACGGCGAATTACGAATAATGTCTACGCTACCCCTGAGACTTCCCGTCTGTTCAATTACAGCGAATATGTCGTTTCTTGACACAGAAATCATTAAACGTACAATCGGAGGGAAAGTGTCAAACCGTTGCTCCAGAATTAGAAAGCAATCATTTCCTTCTTTCACGCTTTACATAAGAAGCTATTTTACGAAAATTAGCATTTTTTCAGACTAGTGATTCACACATGCCTGATTAACCACGGAGAAGTGTCAAAATCAAAATAAACAACCCCCGTCATTTTCCCTCGTCAAAAATAGATGTACACCCCGCTTGATTCCCGCCATCCAATAACACACGTAAGTGTTCAGCAAACACATGCTTAGAAGGCGGCGCAACTGTATTGTGCCACGGTCGATTGGATCAACTAATTCGTAGGTGGGCTTGGTAAACCTATTAAACAACAAGTCCCGACAATAGTGTCAGTGCAGTCGTCATCATCAATGCTTTGTTCGATTTGATCGACTGGAACACCTTTTGATTGGTGTAAACTCGACCCCGCTGAGTTAAAGACGCTTTGATAGCTGACATTTGAATGTAGGATCCTCCCTCCGCGAGTTAACCTTTATATAATTATGTAAAGCTTTCTTATACTAATTACTGATGTTTTATCCTGTAGTGTCAAGAATTATCGCTTAGTCGTACTCGTATTTTCATTACATCGATAAGGGCTCGCTGCGGTGTGTCAAGTTTGGTGTAATACGATTGGGGAGGCTTTGGTATTATTGAGAAACGCGAATCTAGAGCTGATCATGTGACAAAGAAATTTGTCTCTCGACCAGTAATATCTTGACCAAGGGCCATCAATCATCCGCTGAACTGTCGCGTCAAAATTGGGCGAGGCAATAATAGGTAAATTACATGCTTCCGCAAACAGCCCTAACGTCGGTTATTAGTTAAAACGTCGCCACAATGGGAAATCCCTAGATCCTATTGTTAGCATTTGATTTATCGCTACCAGTTGCAGTGCGCATATTGTGATGACGCAATCATGACGTCATTTGACACCTCGTAGCGGAAACGCAGGACTTCATTGTGGCAGGTCGTGGGTCCTCCGTATTATTTGAAATGTGTCAACGGCACACGACGTCGGCAGCACCGTCCCCACAGCGATCTGTCAACTGCATGGACGCTGCTGGCGACGTGTTTGAAACATGCATGTATTACCCCAGCAGGTGCTCGATCTGCACGTGCCTCCAAGACAACTCAAAATGGCGGACAATGGAGCTATTTCCCACGATTCGCAACTCGGCTCTGATTTGATATTTCCCCCGGACATTTAGACCGCTGGAGAGTCGGGATCCGACCACAGGACCGATATATTTGTCTGTGAGACGTGTTCAATTTCACCCGTCGTCCGGTTTTTCGACTGACCTTCTCGCGTCCTCTGCGGCTGACATATTTGTTGTCGACTCTCTATGAGAATTGCCCGGCTTTTGGGCTGGTATAAAACCGACAATATTAAGAGGCTATTGTCTAGCAGTCGCTTCGCTTTTGATATAGTGCCGGAAGGGGTCATCGCACTGGCCTTCTCCGTATATTCGGCGATACATAACACTAAGGAGAAATGCTAACTCTCTAACATATGTTAAATCAGTATTGTCACACCCATTTGTATCGGCTTCCGCTCTTTCTTGGCTCTTTGTGACAGGAACATGAAAACATGGTCTCAACATTCACATGACTTCTTTTGGTGATGTCTGTTTTGTATATACGAGTGAGATATTTCAAACTTTTTTTTTATTTTGATATTGTTTTCATTGACTATTTGTCACTCAGGGCCCCAGTGAAGTGAAACGTCACGTGACTTATGATCAAGCGCTGTTGTCTTCTATGTAAATCAACATTGTTATTGAAAGGGAACATTTGTTTTATGGATTTTGATTGAAGTAAACAGTAGTACAAAGCAGTGATGTAATAAAACGGATCTTTTTTTGTAGGAATAAACTGAAATGTTTGTGTTTACTGTTCATTCTTCATGAAGACAACTCGGTATATTACACAATGGCGAAAGAAAGAGCAGTTCAGCCAACACATTGTAGCCGCACATAAAATGCATGTTTCGTTCAACATTTTACAAAATCTTAGTTTCGAGCAGATGTAGAAACTGTTCCGATACAAGCAACCACGACCAGGAAGCAGTTGTTTAAGTTACACGAATTGCTTTGCGGGTATACATGTATTTATTTGTTCTGATGTTAAAAGGAATAATTTAGTCTTAAGCTGTTTTTCTTATTTAAAGATGTTTATATCCATAAACACCAAAATTAGAAATAAACAAACGCAAAATATCTCTTCAAATATTTTTTCAGATTGATTGATAATTCACTCAGCTAAAATGGCAGTATGACTTCTAAGGTGAGATATTTCTGTTTCGGTTATAGAATGTGTAGACTGCTTGCCACAAGGTAGAGGGCATCATTCGGGGTTTGTTTCTTTTTAGAAGTTTTACACATGGGAACAGAGTGGGTTATTATAGATAAAACACAACTTTCGGTCTTCGCTTCTACTCACTTCGAGTTGGATTTAACGCCGCGTTGAACAATATGTGTCACTTTGGGGAAACCCGCGAACAAGGGTACGTGTTGAAATATACACGCCGTAATTAAGACAGATACACGCCGCAATTAGGCAGATACACGACGTGATTAACATTAATACACGCCGTAATTAAGACAGATACACGCCGCAATGAACATAGATACACGCCGTCATTAGACAGATACACACCGTAATGAACATAGATACACGCCGTAATTATGATAGATACACACCGTAATGAACATAGATACACGCCGTCATTAGACAGATACACGCCGTAATTAAGACAGAAACACGCCGTAATGAACATAGATACACGCCGTAATTATGATAGATACACACCGTAATGAACATAGATACACGCCGTCATTAGACAGATACACGCCGTAATTAAGACAGATACACGCCGCAATGAATATAGATACACGCCGTCATTAGACAGATACACGCCGTAATTAAGACAGAAACACGCCGTAATGAACATAGATACACGCCGTAATTATGATAGATACACACCGTAATGAACATAGATACACGCCGTAATTAAGACAGAAACACGCCGTAATGAACATAGATACACGCCGTAATTAGACAGATACACGCCGTAATGAACATAGATATACGCCGTTATTAAGACAGATACACGCCGTAATTAGGCAGATACACGACGTGATTAACATTAATACACGCCGTAATTAAGACAGATACACGCCGCAATGAACATAGATACACGCCGTCATTAGACAGATACACGCCGTTATTAAGACAGATACACACCGTAATGAACATAGATACACGCCGTAATTATGATAGATACACACCGTAATGAACATAGATACACGCCGTCATTAGACAGATACACGCCGTAATTAAGACAGAAACACGCCGTAATGAACATAGATACACGCCGTAATTAGACAGATACACGCCGTAATGAACATAGATACACGCCGTTATTAAGACAGATACACGCCGTAATTAGGCAGATACACGACGTGATTAACATTAATACACGCCGTAATTAAGACAGATACACGCCGCAATGAACATAGATACACGCCGTCATTAGACAGATACACGCCGTTATTAAGACAGATACACACCGTAATGAACATAGATACACGCCGTAATTATGATAGATACACACCGTAATGAACATAGATACACACCGTCATTAGACAGATACACGCCGTTATTAAGACAGATACACACCGTAATGAACATAGATACACGCCGTAATTATGATAGATACACACCGTAATGAACATAGATACACGCCGTCATTAGACAGATACACGCCGTAATTAAGACAGAAACACGCCGTAATGAACATAGATACACGCCGTAATTAGACAGATACACGCCGTAATGAACATAGATATACGCCGTTATTAAGACAGATACACGCCGTAATTAGGCAGATACACGACGTGATTAACATTAATACACGCCGTAATTAAGACAGATACACGCCGCAATGAACATAGATACACGCCGTCATTAGACAGATACACGCCGTTATTAAGACAGATACACACCGTAATGAACATAGATACACGCCGTAATTATGATAGATACACACCGTAATGAACATAGATACACGCCGTCATTAGACAGATACACGCCGTAATTAAGACAGAAACACGCCGTAATGAACATAGATACACGCCGTAATTAGACAGATACACGCCGTAATGAACATAGATACACGCCGTTATTAAGACAGATACACGCCGTAATTAGGCAGATACACGACGTGATTAACATTAATACACGCCGTAATTAAGACAGATACACGCCGCAATGAACATAGATACACGCCGTCATTAGACAGATACACGCCGTTATTAAGACAGATACACACCGTAATGAACATAGATACACGCCGTAATTATGATAGATACACACCGTAATGAACATAGATACACACCGTCATTAGACAGATACACGCCGTAATTAAGACAGAAACACGCCGTAATGAACATAGATACACGCCGTAATTAGACAGATACACGCCGTAATTAAGACAGAAACACGCCGTAATGAACATAGATACACGCCGTAATTAGACAGATACACGCCGTAATGAACATAGATACACGCCGTTATTAAGACAGATACACGCCGTAATTAGGCAGATACACGACGTGATTAACATTAATACACGCCGTAATTAAGACAGATACACGCCGCAATGAACATAGATACACGCCGTCATTAGACAGATACACGCCGTTATTAAGACAGATACACACCGTAATGAACATAGATACACGCCGTAATTATGATAGATACACACCGTAATGAACATAGATACACGCCGTCATTAGACAGATACACGCCGTAATTAAGACAGAAACACGCCGTAATGAACATAGATACACGCCGTAATTAGACAGATACACGCCGTTATTAAGACAGATACACGCCGTAATTAGGCAGATACACGACGTGATTAACATTAATACACGCCGTAATTAAGACAGATACACGCCGCAATGAACATAGATACACGCCGTCATTAGACAGATACACGCCGTTATTAAGACAGATACACACCGTAATGAACATAGATACACGCCGTAATTATGATAGATACACACCGTAATGAACATAGATACACGCCGTCATTAGACAGATACACGCCGTAATTAAGACAGAAACACGCCGTAATGAACATAGATACACGCCGTAATTAGACAGATACACGCCGTAATGAACATAGATACACGCCGTAATTAGACAGATACACGCCGTAATGAACATAGATACACGCCGTAATTAGACAGATACACGCCGTAATTAAGACAGAAACACGCCGTAAATAACATAGATACCCGCCGCAATTAAGATAGATACACGCCGTTATTAAGACAGATACACGACGTAATGAACTTAGATACACGCCGTAATTAGACAGATACACGCCGTAATTAAGACAGAAACACGCCGTAAATAACATAGATACACGCCGTAATTAAGATAGATACACGCCGTTATTAAGACAGATACACGACGTAATGAACATAGATACACGCCGTAATTAGACAGATACACGCCGTAATTAAGACAGAAACACGCCGTAAATAACATAGATACACGCCGTAATTAAGATAGATACACGCCGTTATTAAGACAGATACACGACGTAATGAACATAGATACACGCCGTAATTAGACAGATACACGCCGTAATTAAGATCACGTAAATATATTGTTAAATTTCAACGAAGTTGAATTTATAAAGAAATTGAATTTTATTTCAGACCAGATAAACAAGAGCCAATCGGCCGTACGGAACGACGACCTGGACAGCACCAGCTGCAGACATCGCTCGTGATGGACCACCAGCTGATCCCCGGCCGTGCATATATATATATATATATTGATTGAAATTGACAACACACGTAATTAGATCTTCCTGGGCATGTCAATATACATGTGCCGACATGGTTTGGTCTGGTAATAGTTAATTAATATGCATAGTTTACCGACTTTAAGACAGATAAATTGGTTTATCTGAGTTGAGTGAGTGAGTTGGGTTTAACGCCGCTTTGAACATTATTCCAGCTATATGTCGGTCATTAAGCTTAATGTTGGAGGAAAAAAGTGATGCATGTCTCAGACGTTTACCACTTCGGTGGAACCCGCGAGCAATGGTGCTGACGGACCTTGAACCATATTTGGGGCGAAACGGAATTGGAACCTACAGTCATAGGTTCCTGGCGTGCCCAAGGAACGCAACTCTGCAAAGCGAATTGGGGTGCCAAGACGACTGGGCCGTCCGTGAACTTTTATCTAATGATAAGAGAGGGATTAGATGGATGTTGTCAGCGATATTCGATCGGTAAATAATATTGTCTGGACTGAAAGCCCGATCCACGCTCGACGCTATCGGGGCACAATGAAACCATGAGGTCACAGGTCACAGGTCACAGACTCTGATGACACGACAAGGGTCTTTACTGAGTACCTACCCGTAACCTACCTTAAGCCGAATAACCGGGTTCGAATCCCGGATGAATACAATGCGCGAAGCCCATTCTTGGTGTCACCGGTCGCCCTGGTAAATCTTGAATACTGTTAAAATCGACAAAAAAACAACAACAACACTCCCGCTAACCCTACCCGTTGTTTGCCTGTGTGTGGTGCAGGCATTGACTGGGCACAGTTTACAGATAGAATATATAATGTATCACAAACTTGGAATCTTATCGTGTGAATACTACATCCCCCTTCACATTGTTGATTATATTTGATTATGGTTTAAAAAACAGATTCGTATCTTCTTATTGGTAAAGAAAGTATACATTTAAAAATTGGATTTCACCAAAACATTACACATGTTAGCAAAACGCTACTAGGCTGAAAACAATCTCAGAAACACTACAAACGTAGGCCCAAACACAAATATGATCACCTTCCAGTCACCCTTTCTTGTTTGTTTCATGTTTAGCCACCATCAACGTTTATTTTCGTGACTTTCGTTTTATTCGAAATATGTTTCTCAATGTGTTTTAATTATGTCTGTCTTTCTCTATTGTTGCTTTTTTTCATTTAGATGTACGTCACACGCAGACATAATGTATTTTGTTTTATGCTTGGCGCTATTTGGTTATTTTCTCTGTATTTGAGACGTGTTTATATAATTTCTTTACTTCCCTGTTGTTTTTTAGATGTGTGTACACACGCCTCCCTGTGTCACGTGGTCACATACACATCCTACAGGATGTAGTGACTCACACATGTAGTACAAGGATTCATCAACATACAGATGCCTTATATACGGAGACATAATTATTTCATCTGCCTCTCTGATCTGCCGTAACGGGCACCGAGACAGATCTCCTCCACACTCCTCTGTCTCCTCCTAACAACCCAGTTGGCCTCAAAAGAGCTTGAGGTGTTCTCAAGGAAGAAGTTAATGTTTTTACGTCTCTTGACTTGTGGCCAGCCTGCCACCATTAAAGAACAAGAATCCACGACCTTGTATTTCCTCTGCGTTGTTCTGGCTCAGCACTGTGGTGTTCTGGGTCAGCATGGTGGTGTTCTGGGTCAGTATTGTGGTGTTCTGGGTCAGCATGGTGGTGTTCTGGGTCAGTATTGTGGTGTTCTGGGTCAGCATTGTGGTGTTCTGGGTCAGTATGGTGGTGTTCTGGGTCAGTATGGTGGTGTTCTGGGTTAGCATTGTGGTGTTCTTGGTCAGCATTGTGGTGTTCTTGGTCAGTGTTGTGGTGTTCTGGGTCAGCATGGTGGTGTTCTGGGTCAGTATTGTGGTGTTCTGGGTCAGCATTGTGGTGTTCTGGGTCAGCATGGTGGTGTTCTGGGTCGGCATTGTGGTGTTCTGGGTCAGTATTGTGGTGTTCTGGGTCAGCATGGTGGTGTTCTGGGTCAGCATTGTGGTGTTCTGGGTCAGTATTGTGGTGTTCTGGGTCAGCACGGTGGTGTTCTGGGTCAGCATTGTGGTGTTCTGGGTCAGCATTGTGGTGTTCTAGGTCAGTATGGTGGTGTTCCGTGGTGAAATGCTGTTACAACATTCACATGTTCGCGTCTGACCTGGTAAACTACGCGCCTTTCAATACCTCTTCAGAAGACTCTTCAACTTGGGAGTCCTTTCATTCGAGAGGTTATCGCGACTATGGTAATAATAATTTTCTTTTCTTACTCATGACTAGTCGGTAGACGGGCTAGAATAGCTCGTCTAGAATATGAGCCGTTACATAGAAATATGGGAGGTAGTTAAACATGGATAATGATGAAAAGAGTGACAATTATGGACCCGCAGACCAAGTCTCGCGCAGACGAGAATTGCGCGTGTGCTCTCGAGATCGATATGTCGTTAACAGACGTCACTGGTTCGCCAGTCCGTGCTGCAGTTACCTCCCTTTGGTAGTCGTTTACGTGAAGATGTAATTGGAATTTGGGAGAGCACAAGCGGCTTTTGATGCTAGTTATACGAGTCGACGAACGTGTCTTGCAATCCAACCGTAAATATCCCCTAGAGTGTAAGCTTGGGTCGTAATCGCCCTTGTGGAAAAATTCCTATTATCAAAATTCTCGGAGGATGGGTTTTGTTTTGTGCCGGGCACGAATGATGGCTCCCGTGTACAAGACCACGCACGCGACTGCCATCGCTGCCAATTCGCGCGTTTTTCACGAGCACGCAGCAAGCCCCGCGACAAAGGGAGGGTTGTGCATTTAGAGTTGTTAGTCGGAAACAAGACAAACAGGGAAACGGATGATAAAATGAGAGCTATAAAATTTGGACGCACTTTGTTCCGAATGAAACCCGGGAACCTGGGTATTAAATGACGGGACAAAGTTTCCGGTCGGAAAATCAGCAAAATTGGCATGTTTGGTTACATGTGATGCGTAATTACTGGAAATAATTTTTAATCGATATATTTATAATTGGTAATATTAAGTCTCCTCTTTATGAAACTAGTGGTTTTGATACGCGTGGGTTGTCATGGGTGTAGGCGAAAGACAAGTGGAAGCAAAGAGGCAACAGTCAGAAATAACAGTTGCTGGATAACGCCATCGACTAACTGGTCGTCGGGTTCTCGCAGTACACTTCTCTTGGAGTTGAATAACCACAGGCCATTCCTGGCAGCGTCTTACCAAAATACATTATACAAGATGTTACTTGTTGTTACCGTGCCTGACCGCCTCCGTGGAGTAGTAGTAGAGCGACCGCCCAGAGAGCCGAAGGTCCGGGGTTCGATCCCCGGTCGCGTCATACCAAAAGACGTTAAACGTGTTACCCTGTCTGGCGCTTGGCATTATGGGGCTAAAACAGGTACTGGTCGGCTCGGAGTCAGTATACTGTGTCTGAGTGTTGTATTCATGTTAAACTGCGGCATGGTATCACAGTGTGCTAGCACTAAAAATCAGCATCAGTCCGGACTAGTACAAGCAGCCACACACACGTGCATGCACGTCGCAATATAAGTAGAATGATCTTGGACGCGTCATTCACCTCATTTCAAAGCGGCTTAAAAATAATTTTTTAAAAAGAGATCGATTCCTGTACCATGGAAGACTGAGTGTATGAGTGCGACTACATGTGGTATGCACGTCGCAATATAAGTGCAATAATCTTGAACGCGACGTTGAACGCCATTTCACTGCAACACTTCCTGTAAGGGGATAAAACAAGGACTGGTCAGCGCTGTGTCTGAGTGGGGTTTCTGTGTGCTAGCTCTACAAAACTGGCATCATTCCGGACGAGTACAAGCACACACACACACGCGCGCACGCACACACACACACACACACACACACACACACACACACACACGTGCATGTACGTCGTTGTATCAGTCAAACACCGCGACTTTAAACCCATGTCATCTCACAATTCGTGGTATAAAATCAGGTGTTAATTGCGTTGACCTTTTCAGCACGTGAACGCCACAAAGAGTGAGTGAGTTAGATGGGTTTAACGCCGCTCTTAACAGTATTCCAGTATATGTGTTTAAGATGCTGCCATCCGCTATTAGTTGTCCCCCTTGGGCGTGCCAGGGACCTATGGTCATGCCCTGATTACGATCCTTGGTTCGTCAACACGTTACCGTGTGGGTTCACCAAGCTGGAAAAGGGGTAGTAACTGTATCATGTCGACCTCTCCGCCCACACACGCCGTGATGTGACTAAACTTCTTTCAAAGCGGCGTAGACCTTCTCCGTGGTCTAGTGGTCCCTTCTGCCCGGAGAGCGGGGGATCGAGGGTTCAAGCCCCATCCGCGTCATTCCAAAGGACCAAAAGATAGTACCTGGGCTCGACATTAAGGGACTAAAACAAGGACTGGTCGGCTCATGTTAAACTACAGCATGGTGTCTCAGTGAGCTAGCATTATTAAATCGGCATAGTCCTGGCTAGTACAAGCACGCGCGCGCGCTCGCACATACACACACACACACACACACACAGAGAGAGAGAGAGAGAGAGAGAGAGAGAGAGAGAGAGAGAGAGAGAGACATGCTATATAAGTGCAATGATCGCGCCATTCACCTCACTTCAAAGCTGCTTACAAACAACTCGAAAAAATAGATCGTGTCCTGTACCATGGTAGGCTGAGTGAATGAGTGAGTACATATGGTTTTACGCCGCTTTTATCTTTTTAATGATTTTAAACGATATTGCCGATGTTTTACCGAACAATGTTGTTTTCTTACATCTGACACCAGCCGTTGTCTGTTTTAGGGTTATTAACGTAGAATCTCTGCCATGGTCTGTTTCAGGGATAACGTAAAATCTCTATCCTTGTCTGTTTTAGGGTTAACGTAGAATCTCTTTTCTGATCTGTTTTAGGGTTAACGTACAATCTCTGCCATGGTCTGTTTTAGGATCAACGTAGAATCTCTTCCCTGGTCTGTTTTAGGGTTAACGTACAATCTCTGCCATGGTCTGTTTTAGGGTTAAAATTGAATCTCTGTCATGGTCAGTTTTAGGGTTAACATAAATCTCTGTCATGGTCAGTTTTAGGGTTAACATCAGCGACCAGAACAAGCCCCACTCCCTGCGGGGATCTCTATTGATTAGTCTCAAACAATAGGTCCGGTACTTAAGTGTTGCTCGCTGTGCGGGCTGCGTAACGTCTCCGCGCTCCAAGAGTCCACAGTCTCGTAGGATACATTTCAAATTCGTTAGATCGCGTGACCCGTGCGAGTAGTTCGTCTTCCGCCCTGTCACCCCGATAATAAGGTAACACGTCCGTCGCACGATCAGGAGAGTGATACAGTTATGAACACGTCTTCTCAGATCGCTGCCCCTCGAGCACTTCCGCCTGCACGTAAATCACCGCACGTGCATAAGGATGTAAGCGGCCTCTACAGGAACATAAGCGGCCGGCGTAAGTCACGCACTACCACGCGAGACAACGCGCGATTGGGATTTTGCTTTCATGAAACCGAGATCAGACAAAGTGGCCCAGCATTACGTCACGTAGTGTAAGCCGATACCAGATCGTTAGCCCTTTGAAACTCAAAACCGAATTCTGAATTATAGATTTTGATCAATTAAATCAGATCAAATTTACGAATGGGGATATAAAAGAAACTTAACCTTTGCCCTTTGTCAACCATTTGAAATTTTTGCGGGAATGTAAACAACGATTTAAGAGACCCGGTTCACCGCCAATACTCCTTGCAGAGTCCTGTTAGTAATTAGAATTAAAGAGATTGACTAAATGGTGCACAGAGTCTTTCAGAGACCCCGATTGCCTGCTATTTTTTTGATGACCTAATAATAGGGGGGCTCCATAATGGACGTGTTTGTTGGGCATAGGGAATAATTAGCCCTCGGCTCAGGAGAAGATTTCAGGGCCGTCAGTTAGAAGCCTATACTTGTTCAGTCTCTGTTGATGTGAGGGTTTTCGCGACGGAGGAGGGGAGGGGCGAAATGGCATGTGCCAGTGCACGTGTCAGAAGGGTAATACTTGTAAGCACGCAACGAAACGCCGACGACCACGCCCATTCAGGTTTCCACAGCCTTTTTAAGTATTTACAATTTACCCGGGTATTTGCGTTGAATGTTTAATCGTTTGCAGATGTGTGAGGACTTGTGTACTTAATCGAGTGCTCCTTTAACGTATTCTGGGTTGACGGTATCTTTAACTCTTGTGGTTCGGTCAACACTTGGGTAACAGTTCAGACACACCGTTTAATGCTTCAGGGAAAGGAAGAAGGAATTACTGTTTAAATCTATAAGATTTCTTCGCGGT
Organism: Haliotis rufescens; assembly: GCF_023055435.1. Classification (NCBI taxonomy): domain Eukaryota; kingdom Metazoa; phylum Mollusca; class Gastropoda; order Lepetellida; family Haliotidae; genus Haliotis; species Haliotis rufescens. Next base: position 32,526,914 of record NW_025963835.1, read on the forward strand.
ATTACGGTGAACTCTCTCTTGACCCACCTGCCGAAGGGAGGGTAATGCCCGTTTTGAAAGAGTTTCTGGTTACAGAAGGTTTGTTGACTCGTTTTTCTTACTGAATCACGTACGGCTATTATTTAACTTAGTTAAAGAGTGTGAGTTTGGAGAGAACTTGTATAATTCGTATTCCTGATACGGTTCGTTTTAACGGAGATTTGGCTCATCAGTATTTTTTTACTATTTAACCGGATCCTGGTATAATGCAATGTAGATTTTTAGGAGTCTATGCTTAATGACCTCGTACCCATTTACAGCATTTTGAAAGTGTATTTAATGAGTTGTGCGAAAGTTGATGTCTCCGTGGTGTGTGTTTGTGTGAGCGCGCGCGTGTGTGTATGTATATGTGTGTGAGCGTGTGCGTGTGTGCGTGCGTGCGTGCGTGCGTGCGTGTGTGTTTGCTCGTCACGCCGAAAGCTCGGATTCGATTTCCCACAGACCCGTGAAGATCCGAGGGTATAGAATAGGTCTTCAGCAAACCATGCTTGCCGTAAAGATTCGGTGTAGAATAGGTCTTCAGCAACCCATGCTTGCCGTAAAGATCCGGTGTAGAATAGGTCTTCAGGAACCCATGCTTGCCGTAAAAAACGACTGTGCTTGTCGTAAGAGGCGACTAACGGGATCGGGTGGTCAGGCTCGCCGACTTGGTCGATGAATGTCATCGTATCCCAATTGCGTGGATCGATGCTCATGATGTCAATCACTGGATTGCGGCGTTAAACAACAAACAAAGATTTCCCACATGTACACATTACATATCAATCAAAGAAATGTTTGTGTTCTAGGTTAGGAATGTTTATGTCGAAGGCCCGAGTTCGATTCTCCACATGGCCGCTATGTGTGGAGCCCATTTCTGGCGCCTTGTTCGATCCCCTTTATACCGAGCGCCAGACAGGAGATCGAACCACCGACCTTCCGTAGCCGTAGGGGAGTTCAGTTTCTACCTCAACGACCATGTTAATGTCTAACACGGGTTGCAAGTCATCGCCGTCGTGCAGCTTCCCGTGCACTGGTTACTGTGTAAATTACACTGCCGGACAAAGGAAAGTATACACTTTAAAAAATTACAAACCTGTCAAACATTACTGGGCTGAAAACAGTTCCCGAAAGACTGCTGTCTTAACGTGTCAAACACAGCTAAGATACACATACATGTATATCAAATACATCACCATCGAATAACCATTTCTTCTTCTTTTTCATTTTTACCACCATCAAACATGGGAGTATACCTTCTTTTGCCCGCCATTTGATACTTACACGTCTATGAAACATGTTATTATACACAATTTCCTCCTCTAAACAAATCCCCACCCCAACCCACCCCACACCATGCTGATTTCATATGTGAAATAGACCAGACATGTTCTTTATAATCTAGATTAGATTAATAATCTATATTAGTTTTGGTTCCATAAATACATATACAGTAAAGTACGTTTATAAAGAACACGCTTATAACGAACTGACCGATATAACGAACTTATTTTTTAGTCCCGGCCATTTGTTGTATAAATGCTGTATATATGCCTATAACGAACTACGGTTATTACGAACTAAAATTAGTGGTCCCTTTGAGTTCGTTATAACCGTAGTTTACTGTATTCCACAGTCATTGTGCAGGGCTAAGCGTACGTGAGCATTCAGGCAATCATTCATTCATAACGATATCGTTAATTAGCCTGTTGCAACAGTATAATAGTCACGCCGTCACACAGCTGGAATATTGTTTAGTTAAACAACAAACAAACACATACAACTTAGCCCTTCCCCTAAATAAATAGTCAAGAAAAATAAACGTAAAAATTAAAATAATAAAGGCAAGAATAAAATGAGAGCAAACAAGCACGTGACAAAATAAAAATAGAAATTAATTATATACATCTTTACAGTTTGAAATATCTTATTAAAATCAAACATCGGCACCGCAACCCCACAGGTTCACAAACTAAATACGACTCTTCGATTTCAGGAAGCCACCATGTTAAACAGCGTCTTACTGTCGAGGGACGTGTTCAACAGACGGTATTGATTTGTGGACGATGCCCCGACTCTGAAACGCTCACTTCACCCTTCATCCTAAAACTCCAGTAGCCCTTCTCCATGTTGACGGAGGCTGAAGGCCACTCCTGGCCACTTGATGACCGATTCACACAGGTGACGATGACCAGTGTCCGACAAGTGGATTAAACCTATCCCCGTTGCTGTGTCAGTGTCTCTAAAGCTGCGGGGATTACCCCCGCACATGTATGCCTTGTAGTAAGGAGTCGAATGTCCCGGGTAGGGAAGCGTGCTGGTCCACAAATTTCGGGTATTTGCAATGTTTTGCTCGACCCTTAGATAAATACTCCGCCTGAGAAAGGGTTTTACCAGTGAAACTTCATCTGGATAAGATGCTCCGGTCGGGTGTGAGTGAAAGGGTGGGGTGAGGAGCGGGGGTAGGGGTAGCACCTGCACGTCTGCCGGAATACCCCCAAAAGATTGCCCCCGTGGGGATTCCGGGTTAGAATTGATCCCCCACGTTGGCGGTAAGAGTCGACGTAAAGCATTGGGTGGTCAGGCTCGGCGACTTGGTTGATTGCGTGTCTTTGTTTGTTTGTTTGTTTGTTGTTTAACGCCTTTAAATAAACTTGGTTGATTGCGTGCCTTCATTTGTTTGTTTGCTGTTTAACGCCTGTGCATAAACGAGTTTGAACCTGACAATCCATTGATTGATATTATGAGCATCGATCTACAATTGGGATATGATGACATGCATCAACCAAGTCACCGAGTCTGACCTCCCGATCCCGTTAGTCGCCTCTTACGAAAAGCATAGTTGCCTCTTACGGCAAGCATGGGTAGCTGAAGACCTATTCTAACCCGGATCTTCACGGGTCACGTGTCTTCGTACCTAAACGGAGTGGATCGCTGCTCATAATATCAATCACTGGATTGTTTGGTCCAGATTCTATTATATAGAGGCCGCCGTCATATAGCTGGAATTTTGCTGAGTGGGCGTTGAACAACAAACAAACAAAACCAACAGCATATTGTCTGCTCTAAAGGACATCCCCCAAGGGGACTAATGAATGGAGGATAGTCGCTGTATCTTGAGAATTATCAATTTTAGGAATGTGCAACTATAACACATTCCTTGTTAACGACCTTGGGTGGATATGATGCAAGGTACTTGAATATGCCAAAGTGTGCGCATCGTTGGAATGAAGAAAACCCATATAAACTGGGTTAGTGTTGGCAGATGTAAGCAACCCCTTGTTCATTCATGTTGAACAAAACAAGATACATTGAGAAGACAGACATCTTTTGAAGAATGGTTTCCACAGGTTTCGAAAACGGGTATACATATGGTGGTGTCTCGTCGAACTAATGCCGTCGGTGATGATGACAACGATGATGGTGGCGACGATGACAATGACGGAAATGGTAACGATGGTGACAGTGATGATGATGATGGCGATGAGGATGAGGATGGTGATGGTGATGATGACGACGATGACGGTAACGGTAACGATGACGGTACAGTAACGATAATGACTGATGGTGACAGTGATGATGATGATGAGGATGAGGATGGTGATGATGACGACGATGACGGTGACGACGATGACGATGACGGTACAGTAACGATGATGACTGTGATGGTGACAGTGATGAGGATGAGGATGAGGATGGTGATGATGACGACGATGACGGTGACGACGATGACGATGACGGTACAGTAACGATGATGACTGTGATGGTGACAGTGATGAGGATGAGGATGAGGATGGTGATGATGACGACGATGACGGTGACGACGATGACGATGACGGTACAGTAACGATAATGACTGATGGTGACAGTGATGATGATGATGACGATGAGGATGGTGATGATGACGACGATGACGGTAACGGTAACGATGACGGTACAGTAACGATAATGACTGATGGTGACAGTGATGATGATGATGACGATGAGGATGGTGATGATGACGACGATGACGGTGACGACGATGACGATGACGGTACAGTAACGATGATGACTGTGATGGTGACAGTGATGAGGATGAGGATGAGGATGGTGATGATGACGACGATGACGGTGACGACGATGACGATGACGGTACAGTAACGATAATGACTGATGGTGACAGTGATGATGATGATGACGATGAGGATGGTGATGATGACGACGATGGCGGTGATGGAAGTGATGACTTCTACTTACGACTTACCTCAACCGTAAGTCACAACTACTGCACACGACTGCAGCATGACCTTGTTTCACGACTACTACCCGCGACTTCTTCAACACAGTTGACTACTGCAACTCGTCTACAACCCCCTTTATTACTACTGATGATACTAGTGATGACGATCCTGATGAAGTTGAATATGTTTAAGGGATTGGGGTTATAATTGTGACAGTGACGATGGCGATGATGAGGATGATGACGGCGATGATGATGACGACGACGCCGGCGATGATAATGTTGATCATCATCATGATGATGTGGTGATGATGATGATGAGGATGACGGCGATGATGGTGACGGCGACGGCGGCGATGATAATGATGATCATCATCATGATGATGTGGTGATGATGATGATGATGATGATGACGACGACGAGAAGGGATCCAGTAACTCATTCACTTTGTCTATATGTTTCAATCAAGCAGAACCAACCAACACTACATTCAAAACCACAATCGAAGAGTGTCGAAATTCTGAGACTTTACGGTACCAAATACCTGGGAACAAAAGCATAATGGCAAGGGAGGGGAGGGGAGTTTGATGACACCTTAATACGAAACTGTGTCCAATAACCGCGCTGTCAACAAGCATGTCCTAGCTCTGTAAGCCGCTGGAGTAGAGTAAAGAGCACGCAGAGCGCGCGCGGTAGCCGGTATCTTTATCCGGTAGAAAGTGTGAGGTGGGATTGGTTTCAGAGGGGGTGCTGCCTGAATAGCGAGCTACAGATCAGGGGTTAGGGGTCCCCCAACCTGATCGGCGGAACGTGGGCTCCAAACGTGTGTTTTTCTTTTATAGCGTGTTCGTTTTGTTGTCATTTTTCTCATTCGTGTAAAAAGAATACAAAATAACCTTCTTGTAATGTGCATTCAGCATGGATGTACGACCAGATAGACACGTTTACCTGTCAGTGTAGAGCTCGTCAGTTTGTTTTTCTTTCATGCGGGATTCTTGGTTTGAGAGGGGCGGTGAAGTTGACTATCAATACAGTGTATGTGCAAACGGATCCTTAGGATGATCAAATCCAGAATAACAGTATTATGTCATGAGTGGACGCTTAGTACAAGAATATACGCACATGGTTGTATGTCCGCCGTACCAAGATATACCAAGCGCAAGGATTTCCATCTATGTGATTTATTGTCATATGAAACTATTATATCATACCACCGCACTGAATAAAATACACAAGCGGCGAGCCACGGCCCTGCACGCAGTCAAAATATGTGCGAGAAAAATTGATTGAAGCGCCTTACAAGTCTAATGGCTTTTCTTTGTTTGTGGCTCATCTCCCGATGACGTTTCTCCATGTGTTGAGGTTTGTTCGTGGGTTTCCTTTGCGGCGATGTGTGGGAATGTTGAACTACAGTTCGTCCGTTGATTAAATTATTAAGAAATGAAACACGTTCAATGGGCCCCGGCACAGCTTGTGTGACACATTGATTGTCTCGGCGTGGGACGTTCCTCTCATAGCTGTGTGACACACGACACATTGCAACCAGCTGACAGATTATACTCTGATATAATCTAATCATAAATTAATTGATAAAGTGATGTCATGAACTAAATTAATGCCACGAACCATCCCCTCATCGTAAACAAGTGTGGCAATTACCATGCGTAATATCTGGTACGGCAAATACATTAAACTGTGATTGATAAAGACGATTGTTGTACGGAAACTGTTGCAATGACCTGATACGTCTTCAAGTATTGCACCGTTTGTTTGTTTGTTTGTTTGTTTAACGCCGCACTGGATTATATCCAGAGATTCATTAGTTAAGCAACCTTGGAATTTAACAGTTGTCATTTTCCACATCAGCCCAAATATATAAAAGTAATATGGAAGTGAAAGCGTATTCAAGAAAAAAGCTATATCTTATTCATTTATTTCAAACAAACGATTAAAAAAAAAGGTTTTTAACTTCTTAACTAGGTTGTCTTTTTCTATAATGTCGTCGATTAAAAGCCGGGACTCGATTAAAATGTTTTTACCGGGACCAGACAATCCAGTGAATGGCATCATGCGCATCGATCCACGCAATTGAGATACGATGACATGCATCAACCAAGTCAGGAAGCCTGACCGCCCGATCCCGTTAGTTGCCTCTTACGACAAGCATAATCACATTTTACGCCAAGCATTGGTTGCTGAAGACCTATTCTACCCCGTTTGTAAACAGTAACCTCGTTTATACGGACACTTCCGTGATATTTTCTGGTTGTAAGGTTGTTTTGCGTTTTTTATCTACTCTTAAGCGTCTTTCTTCAGTAAAATAACAGTTGCATTCAACGGAATCAATGCTTCATTTTTCTTTTTTAAAACATATGTATATCGCAAGTTTATTATGGCCTAAATGTTCTTAACTAGCTACCAAATTACTGCCAGAGAGTAGGCCGTGCTACCATGGTTAGAAAAGAATTAAAAACAGCTGTTTGACCTCTATAAAAGCTTGTTGAACATTCTTGTACAATTTGTTGTCAACAACAGCTTGCGACAAAAAACTCTACACATTTAGCCCGGCAGACATACTTACATCTACTTCAGGAATTATAAATGAGTAAGTTGTCATTTAAAAAAAAGAAAAGAAAACGTTTTTGAAATATAGCCGCCAGCTCCTCATTCTTGAGCTATAAAACACTGCCGAACAAATCATCACTTTATGTTGGCCTAAGGCAAATACATAGAGAATATATCCTTAAACAGAAATATCCGGAAAGTGATGGGTTTTTTTTCTAAAAACAATTGTGTTCTGTAATTTAGGCTTGACACTTTTTAATTTGAATTTTGTGAATCCCTGTATATCCTGCTCAACGAGGGAGTTGAGAATATATCAACCCCTCCCCTTCCGACAGTGCACTTTACGTTGAGTGAAAATCACCGGGAATTATCATAATTTTCACGAGATCGTGACATCCTATTTCGAATCAGCTATCACAACAACAGCAACATCATCACCACGTCACCGTCCCCGTCCCACACCTCAATCACGTGACAGTTATTGACGCTATCGGCCGCCGTCATCTGCCAGCGCCTAATTCCCAATCTATTTCCAGAGCGAACTCACAGGTATCTCCCGTATACCTGTATTTTAATTTCAAAATCACCAGCGCCCGTGTAATAAACTTGTCATTCGACCATCACACTGACCACATCCCTCTTGTCCAATTTCAGCCAATTACCCCCAACCAGCGTCAACCACAGGTGTTTCGACAGGTAAACGGACGCTACCGGCGGCGCCCTTTGATGTGGGCCCCCTGCAGAGCTGCTCTGCTTGGCAATGCTCGGATCGCGTACAATACGCAACTGAAACAAAACCCTGTATCAACAGCAACGTTGTTTACGACGACAATACATAGTCAAATGCCTCTCCCAGTACAATGTGGAAATCTGTCCCCCAATACGGGTGTATTGGCCCGGTGTTGATATATCGCGGGCTTCATATATTTGGCCTTATTCTCCGGTTTTAGGCGTTACTTGTAGTATTGTGTAGCCTGTTATAAATGTAAATAACGCTATTGCGAGACTACATTGAAGTTGTCGCGGTATTTGCCTGTCGGCGCATACACTCGATACATAAACATATCGTATATTCCTTGTCTCTAATCTCTGAATACACGTTTTAACTTATTCAACCTTCGTCAGTTTGGACTAGAGGGGTTTTGTGTTGAATGGAGGCTTTTTATCAAAGGGAAATTAAACGTTAACGTTTGTGCTTATCTGACGCTGTGACGTGACTTCAGCGTTGTAATAGCAATATGTGTTAAAACAATTATTTTGTCATGGTGGATGGCGACTGAATCTATCCATAGTATATAAACACCCAGGCAAAAGAACATATACACCCGTGTCTGACGGTGGCTTAAAATGAAACAAACAAGAAACGGTTTTCTGATGATGAAGTTTGTGACGTTTGTTTTATAGTTGTGTTTGGACCTTAGGTGTGCATTGTTTCTTCGACTGTTTATTGCCAAGTAATCTTTTCATAACGTTTTTAATTTTGGAGTAAAATCCAATTTTCAAGTTTTTAAATTTTCATTTGCCCAACAGTCTATATAATCCTCGGTTTTATGGATTATTATGTGTTTAATTTATACAATGAGGGAAACAAACAAACATTAATGCCCAATACATGTAGGCATATTGAACTAATTTGATACCTACGAAATATACACGTATGTCTTTTACAGGTAAAGGGGCGGTCGGGTAGCCAAGTGGTTAAAGCGTTCGCTCGTAATGCCGATGATCCAGGTTCGATTCCCGACATGGGTACAATGTGTGAAGTCCATGTCTTGTGTCCCCCGCCGTGATATTGCTTGAATATTGCTAAAAGCGGCGTAAAACCATACTCACTTACTCACTCACTTTACAGCTGGAGCATGAACCTGAAGTCAAATGCGCGCTATAACCAAACGAAGTGGTGCTATCCAATTTGGGTACACTATCATGCCAATAGATACATGACACAATGACTGTACTCTCGATCACAAATATCGCCCACTGATCACGGTAGCGTCCATGCCTATGATGTAATCATCAGCACATTTTGGCAAATATTTAAACTAATATGTCAGTTAAGACAATAACTAATTTTGGAGGATATCTTAAACACATAATTAATAGCCCAAGACAAAATTAAACTAAGGCGGTCATTAAGAGAGTGACGACAAAAAAATTGATGATGTCAAATGATGATGATGATATCGGCGATGGTGATGATGATGATTATAGATGTATGATGATGATGACGCCGATGGTGATGATGATGATAATAATGATGATGATGATGACGCCGATGGTGATGATAATGGTGATTATAGATGTATGATGATGATGATGATGACGCCGATGGTGATGATGATGATGATTATAGATGTATGATTTAAGGCGTAAAACGACGACGGCGACATAGAGACAAGATACTGACGACCGTTTTAATGTGGTGTCAGTTGTCATATTCTCCAATATAAAAACAATTTCATTCAATTAAAAACATAGAATCCAACACTTCTTCTATGGATATGACGCGCCAATACTTAAACGACTCCGGATGATAAAACCGTATGAATCAGGCTTTAATTGAAATCGAAAGCACGATAGTATTACTCATCGCGTTCTCCTCCCGTCTCTACCTCAAGACATGTTCCAATATATATTTGACACACGTTATGATTGGAAATAATTCAGTGATTGGCATCGACTGATGAGATGTGATATCAATCAATTACAAATATATTCAATTATATTACTTCAGCGGTCCCGCCAATATTATACATAGTACATTTGAGCGTCTCGTCCCCATCTCTCCATACTAAGCAATGAGCAATGCTAGCTCTTATATATCTCGTTTGAACGCTGATCTTTACAGATATCGAATTAGGGATATAGGGTACAAAAACTCGTTACCTTCGGGAATCGAACCCAGTTTGCTGATGTCCAAGTGGCAGGTCGACAATCAGATCACCGTTTCTATTAATATAAGGCGCCTAGGTGGCGCCACTGGTGAAATTGAAGCACTCCGACTCTGCCTTTGGTGATATATAACTCCCAAGTTCATCCTTCACGTCAGATATTTTTTTACACAAAACAAAGTTTTTGAATTAGAACAATTGCACTTCGTGTCGTTAAGCAGCTAGGAAAGAATAATGCGTTATGTGTGAAACATGTGTCTTATCGACAAGTATTAAAACAAAAGTTTAGAGAGAAATGTCAGTTTGAGAAGTCGTATCTTTCGAAACGCTATGTAAAATTGAATCAACGTGCGGCGAGTTTTGTTTATGTTCCTGGCGGGGTGATGAATTAAGGATTTCAGTAGCTATGGCGAACATATACTTCAACATACCACCCCATGCTCTCTCGAGTAATGGCAATAAAAGTGAAGTTTGATTTTACAACACTTGTTTTAAGCATTTGAAAGGTGATGCGGAACTCAATAGAAACAGAATTTTAATTTACAGTGTGAAATCGTTGTTAAAGTTTGTAATTAATATTTTCTGGTTGTTTTCGAAAAGGGTTAGTAAAATGTCAATTCATATATTTTGGTGGTTCGACTGATATACGAAGAACGGGACGCGGTTATTTCTCCCGTCTATATTAACGGGGTGAAACTTTCAAGCAAGCCATGTTTTCTGTTACGCGTTTGTAATTTATTTGTGTTATTCTTTGTTTGCTTTTATATGTAAATTAGACGTTTAAGGTGAAAGATCATATTAGGAAGCGCTGCTCATTATAGAACATAACACCCCCATGGGGATTCCGGGGTAGATTTATTCCCCAGCAACGTAACAGGGGACTTAATGGATCGGGTGGCCAGGCTCGCTGATTTGGTTAATTGGGTAGAATTGTAGCCCTACAGAGTGGATCATGCTCATTATATCAATCACTGGATTGTTTTGTCCAGACTCGACTATTTACAGGCCGTTGTCATATCGTTGGAATTTTGCTGAGTGCGGCGTAAAACAACAAAGAAACAAAGAACATAACGCGAACTGTAGATAGCGTTTATGCGATGTCCTACACTACGGGCTTTCAGATGTATTCAGCCCCACTATGCACTGACTTCAGACATTTTTTTACTTCATTTGTTGGGCGATTTAAAAAATGGATAATTGTCACTTCATGTCATAATCCATCACGGAGAGAAACACGGGTGTTAAAAAATGGAACTTTCTTACTGGATTGTTTGATTTTGTTCTGTTGTTGTTGTTGCAATAATTACACTCAAATTCATGGAACTAGCTTAATTTGGAGTACATATTGTAAAGTTGTAATAATTTCTCAACTGATTTGTTTGTTTGTTTGTTTGTTTTTTGTTTGTTGTTTTTTGTTTGTTTGTTTGTTTGGCTTGGTGTCAATCAATCAGCTGTATGACGGCGGCAAGTATGGACGAGACAATCCAGTGATTGATGTTATGAGCAGCGATCCGCCCCGTCGGGGTACCTTGACATTTACCCAGAAGGATATTCAAACCCGGATGTTGGGCGTCACGATCTAGTGTTTGAATCACTACACGAAAGACTTGATACAACTGGCGAAATGGTGCAGGAAGGAGTGAGTGAGTATGGTTTTACGCCGCTTTTAGCAATATTCCAGCAATATCACGGCGGGGGACACCAGAAATGGGCTTCACACATTGTACCTATGTCGGGAATCGGGAATCGAACTTATTTTGACAATATTCAAATTTAAGAACAACAGGAAAATATGCGCAAGTTCATTTGTTTAAATTCCCAGGTCATTAGTCCACAATATAAACAATATCAGCACACGGTGTCTTTATCAGTACTGGGATAAAATATATGACATGTCCCATTTGTAAATTATTGAATAAACATTTTGTAACCGAAAAAACAAACTTTTTTAAACGTTAGCAAATCTGTTACAACTTGAGGAACCACATTTATCACATTTATGGCTTCCACGGGAAATAATTGTCAAAAAGGTTAACTACGGCCTTGCCAAGTCAGCGAGTCTGACCACCCGATCCCGTCAGTCGCCTCTTACAACAAGCACAGTCGCCTTTTACGGCAAGCATGGGCTGCTGAAGACCATATTCTACCCCGGATCTTCACGGGTGGAAATAGATGGAAGGGTGATTCTGGATGATAAATAGAATCTCACCCAGGCGTCGTTTGATATAAAATTTATCAACACTCAGCAAGCCTCAGAGTGTTACATTGTTATCGATTCGTGTTGATATATTTGATATCAAAA